>NC_042520.1:5816669-6159169 GCF_900963305.1 Echeneis naucrates
CCTCCATCCGTCAATAAGTTTAAATTACATGAATCGGTGGCCAGGAGCACTGATGAATAGATTAAATTATCAAGGAGGAGATTAAATAAATTCACTTTTATACATTTATGGGCATCTCTTTTATGTCAGTGATAAAGTTTCATAATCAGAAATCCTTTGTGCAAAAAAAAAAAAAAAAAATTACAAATGGGAAGAAAGTGACCTCCACTGGTTGGAAAAAAAATTAAATCAAAATAGGGGCATCCATTGATTTTTCAAGGTCATTGAAATGTCTGTGTAATTGAAGTTTGTAAATGGACACGATGAAATATTATTGGTGAGATGAGAGCGACCTCAGAGACCCGCCTCAGGAGATAACCCCCATTGTGACCAATGTGTGGCTGTATTGTCCAGAGAGGGGCAGATAAAAAATAGTAAGGAAGGAAATATTTCCGTTTATGTAATATGACAAAATGCTGATTCATCCTCTAATAAGAGGAGCTGGGTGAATTCATTAATTTTCTCTGCTTGCTTAGTCCTTCACAAGGTCACCATAGATCTTCAGTTCAGACAGGCACCGAGAGTCACCTTCCGTGGCTCAGTGGAGACTCATGTTCAATGATAGTGTTTATGTCCTCCTAAAACATTTTGACGCTGAATCTTCTCTTTTCCTCTGATCCACCGATTCATTCAGATATTTCCATTTGACTGATCTCAATACTTTTGGTGTAAAGTGACTGGAGACTGGATTTTGAGTGGATTTTTCATTTTCATTTCAAGATATCCTCCACTGGACTAAAAGTGCTGCTGCAGCAATTTTAAAATGCTATTAATGACACATAAAAATCTTGCCTTTCCAAAAGCCAACTGACGCACGACCAGGAACCAAAGTGAAAATTACCATTGTCAGTATGAGTCATAAATACAGATACAGTATAAACGCTCAGACAGATGAAAAACACTGGACCAACACTGAATCTTTAAAAATTATTTAAATTATATATATGTTAAAAAAATAAAAGTTTTATTGGGAAAGGTAACCATTCTTCTGATATTCACAGTGTGTTAAAACTATGGGAATCATTCCTCATTCTTTGTTGATGTGCATGATAACCTAAGATGCCAGTTTTTCATATAATTTTTCAGTTTAACAAAATGTAACTCTGCCGGAAACCTAAAAATACAAAAAAAAACCACATGGGCCATAAAAGTATATAAATCTGTGTAATAAAGTGTATGTATGCCGAGGTAAATAACCAAAAGCATCTTGAAACATCTTGAAGTATTCAGTAATTTCTTTTATAAAAGGTTTATAATTTGCAGACAAACACATTCATGTTTGGGGATCTGATGGATGTCCCATTTCTTAAATTGAATCTTATTGTTAAGCTTGAATAAAGCATCTCTTTGCTTCACCATAGCTGCCAAAGCGAGTCAACAAATCTCCTTAATCTACCTGCCTGTACTTTAAATAATCCACGTGTTTACTATTGTGTACTCTGGCATGGCACCCACCGTTTCTTTAATTGCTGATTTATTCCCGCCATGTGCACTTTGATTCGGCATTTGGATGCTATAGATGATCTCGTCATTCATTCCAGGCGCAATATGTCTCACATCTGTTCTATGTTAAATTCATAACCTCAGCTTCCTCGTCCCTTTCTTCATCTACACTCCCCACATTCAACTTGTCTTTTTATCTCTATTCTTTGCACAGGCATTGTGTCCTCTGGCAGTCTAAGTAGCTCATTGTTGTGGGGAGAATGTTCTCTCACGGGAGCCATAGCCAGTCAAGAGCGGATTGCCTCAGTGAGATGCAGTTTTACTTTGTCTGTCGGTTGTGATGAAGGATAAGAAACATTGTGTTCTTTTGAGACACACTGAATCAAATATAGGAATTGCGAAATGCCTGATAAAAAACCTTTCCTTTACATACAGTTGTTAAGGGAAGAGTTATGGGGGGAAAAGCTATTCCCGAGGTGATAGAAGACCTTGCTGCGTGTACGTGTGCATCCAGAATAATGTACCTTTATGTTCCCGGCTGTTTATCATCGTCATTGTGTGAAATATTTCTCTCCGTGTACCGTGTGCTGGTCTTTGGTGCCACAACATGCTGACAACTGAAGTGCAGACAATGTCATAAGGAAAAATTTGTTTTCATTTATTGACCTTAACATAAAATAGCAACCTTGTTTTGCACAGGAAGTGCATAATGTTAAGACAAAATGATTGCTGAGTAGTGCTTTTCTTAAATACATGCCCATCCACCTGCAGCCCCGCAAAAAGCACTCGGTGCTCTGTCAATGAGTCGGATGGCAGAGAAAGGAAATGTCTGCAAACTTGCATTGGAATTAGAATTGGTTTTCCAAGTAGATTTATTATAAAGCCCATAAATATATCTGAGAAAAAAAGCAGCCTGCTTCGGTTTCCACCAAATGTCTTGTTTTGTACAACGATCCATCCAGAAAATTGAAATGATTCAGTTTACTGTCAAATGAGATTAATATGAGAAATAACTCCTTAGTACTGAAGAGGTGACTCTGAAATTGCTGCCAGTGATTGGCAATTCATATCAGTCTACATTCGCCTTTGTATTTTGTTGAAGTTATACTGAAGCTTTCATTCAATTTGACTTGTCAACATGCACAAGTTCACACGTTGGAAACAGAGTTTTTGTTAATATTTCTAAATATAATGAAAATGTCTTTAGTGTCTATGTAAGAGGTCTCCAGCTCCGGTCCAGTCAGAGGTGTCCAGCTCCGGTCCAGTCAGAGGTCTCCAGCTCCGGTCCTGGAGAGGTCCAGTCCAGTCAGAGGTGTCCAGCTCCGGTCCAGTCAGAGGTCTCCAGCTCCGGTCCTGGAGGGATCCGGTCCAGTCAGAGGTCTCCAGCTCTGGTCCTGGAGGGGTTTGGTCCAGTCAGAGGTCTCCAGCTCCGGTCCTGGAGGATCACGGTCCTGCATGTTTTAGATGTTTCCTGCTCCAACACTCCTGATTCAAAGGATCAGCTTGTCTGTTCAGGAGTCACTCATTTGAGTCAGGAAACATCCAGGACCGGGTTTAGAGACCTCTGGACTGGTCCAGTCTCTGGAGGGGTTCGGTCTCAGGGGGGCACTGGACTGGTCTCTTGTCTGTAAAAAACATATTTTATATGGACACAACAAACACAGTCAAAAACTCTGGGGGGTCTCTGCTGGTTGTGTTGTGTGTTACCTGTATTGCTGTCTCTGCTGTTCACCTTGGGTGTGCTCCACGTCTAGTTCCTCCTCTGCCTCCTTTTATGATCGTACTTCTTGTCATAGATTCAGGATGACGACAAAAGTGGAGGTGAGAATTAGTGAGTTTGAGTCGCGGCTCCTCACTTGGGCTAGCTTAGCTTATGCTAAGTCTGTTTGACCTTAGATTGGCTTGTTGACGCTGTAGCCATGGTAACTAGCAGTCCGGATTTATTCAAACATCACAACACAGGACTTTTATCAGTTTCATCACACTGAATATCTGAAGGTTTGTAAACCTTTCATCACCTAATCTGTACAAAAACAAGCTGTGTGTCTGTTGTGTGAGTGATGCATGTAAATTAATTTTCCTCAGGATAAATAAAGTAGATATCTATCATATATGTCATATTTATAATAAAAAAAAATACATTTAAAAAGTCTAATATTTCAGTTTCCCAATTCAGGATGTAAATGAAAAATACAGATGGAGGATGCTGAGCTACCGATTTTTTTCCTGCCGTTTAAATCTGAGCAGCACGATGGCATCAGTGGTTAGTGCTGCTGCCCTGCAATAAGGAGGGTGGGGTTCAATTCCTGGTTTGGAGACCTGAACGTGTCAAGGTTACTTATTTAATTGGTTAGGAGTAATGGACTGGGCTAATGCAAGGTTAGGACCTAGACCTCCAGAGACTAGACCAGATTGGACCAGGAAAAAATAGAACGAATCACCGAGTGAGATGACTTATTTATGACTCATTAAATGTAAAAATCTGTATAGGTAGGGTGAGTATTATACATCGTGGCCATATTCTTACCTGGAGCACGCACAGAGGTGTGCATGTTAAAAAAATAACAAAAACAATGAACTAGTAATGTCAGACTAGCACAAAAGTAGAGAGAGCATCAATAGAAATGTAGTGGAGTAAAAAGTACAATATTTGTCCTTCAAATGTTGTGAAGTGAAAGTAAAAGTATCCCCCAAAGATAATACTCAAGTGCAGATACTCAAAAACTGTACTTAAGTACAGTACTCAAGTAAATTTACTTCGTTATTATCCTCCCCTGCCCTTAATCAGTGTTTTTCATGAATTCATTGAGGATTCACTGCGTTTATTTTATTACTATATCTTTCATGAACATTGTTTCATATGTGAGTTTGGCTGCTTCGTAATATCAATTTTTGCTCTGTGAAACTGATTGACAAAGCTCTGCCCATTTCATAGTCTTAAACATTACTGTAATCGAAGCAATGAAGATTAAAATGGAAATGAATCAATAATGGAAGTAAAGTTTAGCCGCCAGTCAAACTGTTGATGTATAGTGTTGTATAAATGCAGTTCCTGAGTGAGCAGCTATTACATCCTTTGTACAGCTTTATAGGAGGTGAGCAAATTACAAATCAGCAAGCAGCCACATAACCTTAAATGACACAGCTGGAGGTAAAAAATAATAATAATATGTATAGACTTAATTATGATTTAATGTACTGTTGTTTCAGTTCATTTTTCTTGTTTGCTTCGTTTTGGCTCAAGCTGTGAAATCTCTAATGAAACTCAGCTTGGGAACTTAAGTCACGTGGCATTATGAGAAGCTTGTTTACCTGATACTTTTATTAATCTAATGTCCTGTAGCGACAGTCCACACAAGCCACATTAAAGTTTCTGAAAAACTTCACCAAAGTTTGTTGTTTATCCATTTGGCCTGTTACAATTACTGTAGCAGAGATTATATTGCTATCACTACTTCACATTATTACTGTCATCAAAATTATTGTTACCATATTTTTGTGCACCGTTCTTGTGACCATATTTCAAAGGGACTTTTCCAAGGCCTCTCATATTAAAAGAAAGGAGAGAAGAGGGTCATTTGCTGCAGAGCTGTTAGAGCCCACCAGCTACTCCCACTTTGTCTGATCTCTCCCCAATCCCTCTGCCCTGCAGCAATCCCCTCAGCAAGCCGGCAAGGTCTGCGTGACCCCTGAGGGCTGTCCAGCCAATGAAGTCCTCATAAACGCAGAGACTCTACCACACAAAGGCTTAAGTATTGGCTTGGCTGGAAAAAGAAGAAGAAGAGCAGATCTGTGTGGTAGGAGAGACTAATCTTCACAACTCATGGGCTTATGGAGGGAGAAGGTGCCGGGCTCCTCCATGGAGATGAAAACCTTCTTAAGAGAACAGAAATCAATGAAATACACTCAGCCTAAGATTTGTGTATGACCTGCTTTTTGTTCTAAAATACTGAAAGACCTGATCTCAACATTTTTAAACTTTCACATCACTGCCTTGGGAATATGTGTGAGTACATTACTCCAAAGAACAAGTCGGGCAGTTTATTGATGGGTCAGAAGTATTCTGAGAAGTATAAAACAGCAGCTGATAAAGCAAACACACTCCATCAATCTTTGTGGTCTCACAAGGCACATTGTGCTCTTTTGAAGAAAACACAAGGGCTTCTCATTCTTTCTTTTTTCTTTACCTGTGAAAAATCTTTTCAGATGTCTTGTAAATGGTGTCCAAATAGCTTCAACCTGTCCAAAAATCCTCCACAATATTTTGGAATAAAATAAAATGCATTTAGGACGATAGTTCTAGTTTCAGTCAAGTATGTTTAAAATACCACGATTCTACATGCAAAGATGCTCATCAGGATGTTTCCCGCAGCAACTAGATGAATTAGCAATAAACAATGAAAAGCATCACCTCCAGCTCACTAATGACTACCCATGATCCTCCTCTCTTTCCTCAACATATTCCACCAGAGAAAGGGAGAGTGATGTGGGCTGTGCCTGAAGTTTTCTGTTTACCCTTATTGCATTTGCTGCCGAAGACAATATTATTATCTCCTGCTACAGGCCTCAGAGCCCACAACTTGTAAATAATAAACCAAGCTGGACAGAAGCCTGTGAGGCCACTGCTAATCCTGGTATTATTCTACTTTTATTGTTGCTATTTGCTCATTATTTCTCATCTCCTCTGGCTGAAGACAGACAGTTAAATTATTTTCAAACCATTGTTTTCCTCTGCCACAAAGGCCAAATTAGCATTGAGGACAGGCAACATTTAGAAATGCCTTTATTCCTTTTTAGCTCTCCTTTCCTCCTTGTTGACCCCTTAAGCGCCCACAAGGCATCACCAAGTGTCACCATGGGTGGTGGTTGATGCTGTAATTCCTGCACATAATTATGAAAAATGTTTTTATTTTGTTTTAATTTGCAACATCTTCTCATTTAGGCAGAATCTGGAAACAGTAGGTTGTAATCTCCTGGTTGGAGCTATAACCCTGTTGGTTCTCCCGGGATGGGCTTGGAAGAATTAGACCCAGACAAAGCTAAACTAGATTGATGTTTTGCTAAAAATCCAATTTGGGTCGTTATAATCAGCCATTTCTGGTTGGTGTTGGAGCCTCCGCAGAGCTGCAGTTTCCTTTTTTTGCTGAGAATGGTAATGTTTCACATTTGGTTTGACTCTGTAACATCCTTCTTATGGGAGGAATGACTCTGACAAAGCCCTGAAGCAAAACTAGTTGTTTGCTTCAGTGTGCTCATTGTTGCTCTGAAGACACCTAAAGATATGCAGGTAATGAAATGGCTATGAAGGCTCTAACTCTATGGAACATTACGCTCAGAGCAGCATGAATAATTACCCTTACTTGCACCTCAACTGATAAAAGTTGTGTGCAGAAAATCCAAACTTCTAGTTCAAAGAAAGCGACCAAAGTAAAACAAAAATATAGTCATGTTTATGCTTTTCAAATCCTTGAAAGGAAAATTCAAACGATTTCACTCAATTCAAGCTTGTTTAGAGGTGTCGGTAAGCACGAATGAGTGTATCAAGCCTTTTGTTGCTCCAGTGGGACCTGCAAAAAGCTGCTGAATTATGCCAATTGATGATTTAGGACTGAAGAAAAAAAATCTGGGAGTGTTGAGGGAGAAAGAAGTGAGTTCTCATCTCTGCTTGAGGCGAACAGACGACGGCTACTCTTTGGATAGCATGCCTGAATCTCTGACCAAACTGTTCGCGATCAAGCTGCAAAAAAAGGATGAAGCTTTCCTGAATGCAAGATGATTTTAATGTAATTTTTTTTTTTTTTTTTTTCGGCATTATCACGTCACGTTACAGGAGTGCCATGCTGAACCTCTGGAGGGCTGTCAACTGTGCAGCCTTGAAATTAAATTTAATATTTTCTGTCTCATAGTGTTGCTTTTGAGACTTCTACAAGTCTGCAGGTTTAAAATGTGCAAAGCTGAAGAGAAGAAATGTGTTGTCGGGGGGGCGGTTACGGTTTGGAGTTGTGATGGGTGAAAAGCTGTGATGACAGCCTTCATTAGTCAGCAGGTCATTCAATTAGGAGAAAAAAATAAAGAGCAGTGGACCTCAGTTTTAATGGTGATGTGTAATCCCTCGGGAGAAAGAGTGGGGAGAGAATTTTCTCCAGAAAACTGTTTTCGCTTTAAACATAAAATGAGCAGATAGGGTGTAATTGAAGCTTTGTACCTTTTTTCGACTCCTCCAATGAGACACATCAGCAGGAGCAGTATCTTAAAAACCAATATAAGGGTCCTGGGTTAAGATGACCTCTCTGAGCTGTTAAAGAACTGGAGCCAAATGTGAAGGGAAAACAGAGAGAGAGCCACGCTGTGTGTGATCACAGATCGAGCCGGCTCAGGCTGAAATCCTCCTTCACACTCAGGTATAAGATTCACAGTGAACGCTGATCTCCCAAAGTTTAGCACCAAGTGTGCCCAGGGCCTCAGACCAGCCTTACAGTGACTGTACAACTGTGAGGCAGATCATTTCTAACAAAGAAAGAAACAAAGGCAGGCAATGCAGATGTGTGTACACTACACACTCAGCAGCCAGATGTCAGATAGTAATTAAGTTTTTTTATTAGAGCCTTTGTCAAAATCAGGGCAGCATAGTGGTTAGCGCTGGGTTTACTTCCTGTGCCTGTGTGGCACCCACCGTCCAAAGACATCATGTTTGGGTTAACTGCTGACTCTAAATGGTCCGTAGGTCTGAGTGTGAGTGGTTGTTGGTCTCTGTCTGTCTCTGTGTGTTGGCCCTGTGATGGACTGGTGACCTGTCCAGGGTGACCCCGCCCTCACCCTGAGTGAGCTGGGATCAGCTCCCACACCCCCCCACCTCCACCGCCACCTGGAAACGGATAAGCACTAGAAGATGAATGAATGAATATTGTCAAAATCCTGATTGATTACTCTATCTGATTAAAAAATGTTCAGGATTAATTAATCAAACACAGCTAAATCTTTAGAGCAGTTATGCAACCATACATTAATGAAGAGACACACTACAGATTAGTCCCCAGCACAATATGCTTGACCACTTTAACAGTTGTGCGGCAGTTGTGTTCCTGTGGTTCACTGCAATCGAAAACATTGTAAAAGCCAAAACATAGCTCAACAGCCACAGTGAGGCTAAGCTGTGAGCTAAATGCTAACACCCGCTAATATTCCCACTGACAATGCTAGCATGTTGGTGCCAAACAGGTGTGTAACTACATGTATGTAGCAGAAAGTAGAGTGAAGTTGAGGCTGTGGATGTCATTCCTTCAGGTGTGAGGGTCTGAGATTGAACCAAAGTTTCAGACAATTTAAAACTTTCATCTGTTAAAGTTAAAGGACAAGTTGGGACAGTTGGCGCATATTCAAGATTTTCAAATGATTTTGTTTGCTTGTTTAGCTAAATGAGGAAATGCATGAATGACATGAAAGACATGAAATGGGAAAGAGAAGAAGAATGTCACACAGGAAGCCACTCATGGATTTTAAATATGTGTAACGACTTTAATGGCAAACCATCAAACAGTTGTCGACCTGTTCATGCTGAGCCATTAGCCAAGAACCATGAACGTCAGTGTCAACGTTTACAAACCACACACCAAGATAATGAGCCATTATTTTATTTTGTAGTTTTTCTTTCCTTTCTTCCATTACACATGTCAGGCTGATCAGGTGTGCACTAATTTTATGTGTTGCCTGAGCAGTCAAACATTGTGCAGGATTCTGCTCCTGTCATCAACATTACAAAAGCAGGCTTCAGCCGGTCTTCACCACCTGAGTGAAATAATGTCTGTTTGTGTTTTAGCATGCTGAGAGAATAATCATAATGAATCAAGGAATCCATCATTTCTTGTATTATGGTTGCAGACTGGTGTAAAACAAGAAAGAGTTTCCTTCTAGAAAGTTGATCTCTGAGTACCAACTTGGGCATCACTTGA
The DNA here is from genome assembly GCF_900963305.1 of Echeneis naucrates. Taxonomy (NCBI): domain Eukaryota; kingdom Metazoa; phylum Chordata; class Actinopteri; order Carangiformes; family Echeneidae; genus Echeneis; species Echeneis naucrates. Next base: position 5,826,101 of record NC_042520.1, read on the forward strand.
ACGCTAGAACATGTTGGCGTAATAAAGTTCACATGATGGCATCAATGAAATTGCGAAATAAATAGATTTTCAAAGAACAAGATCACAACCACTGCTGGCTAGCACTGACAAATATGAATTAAAAGTCCATTGCAACGAGGCATGTGATAACATTTATCTTTTTCTTTCTTTTTTTTACCAAGGTGAGAGATAAAGTTTATCTACAACCTGTCCCCAGGTTATGTCATAATAAACTCCTCCAGACTTTGCTGACAGCAAGAAATACAGTTACATTCTGCCATATAGAAGTGGCAATACAAGATTTACTGCATGTATTATAGCTATTGTGTCTCGTGTATAAAAGCTGAGTGCTGCCATTTCACAGACGGCTCCCTGTCACTGCCGTACCTTTCGGAGAAAGACAGACTTCTGGCAAAGTGGCTGCACCTGTCACCGTCTTCAAAGGGTCTTCATGCATCTTGTCACACCTTTCCGATCCCCCGTTTTGGAGGGAGCGCTGGCTGGCAGGTCTCCATTGATCTGTTCCAGAGCTGTGATAATTGGGCCATTAAGATCTCAAAAAGACACCCAACGTGTGGCAGCGATAGGGTCTGATACAGTCTGCCAAGAGAAAGGACGTCCAACTCTTTGGCATCACCTTTGATGATTTCCTCACTACACCATGAAATATGTGTAGGAACTGCATTCTCTTTTAGTCTCTACGGATAGAAATATAAAAGTTGGTAGAATACAATCACTAGAGGCTACAGATTCCATGCAGAATCAGAATTACTTCCACTGACATGTACACTGTTGTTAGGATTTCCTTTGAAGAAACACAGCTGAAGTTCTGCTGACCTGGGACAATAAACAGAGGCCCTCAGAGGCCCCGTTTGAAGTGAATGTTAAAATTTCTTGTCAGAAAGTCAATCAGATGACTACAAAGAGGTGCACAATGTGACATGGGACAGCAGCAAAGCAAGGACAAAGAGACACAACTACAAAGAAACACAAAATGACACAAAGAAGTAAAAGGAACTACAAAGAAATGTAAAGTAATCACAGAAATGCAAAATGACCTCAAGTAGACATGCAAAGATAAAAAGGAATGCAAAATGATTGCTAATAGACACAAAAAATAGAAAGGGCGAGCAAAACAACCACAAAGAGGAACAAAATGACCACACTGAGGCAAAAAAAGAAACAAAAACAACCTCTTAAATTTGCGATGTTGTCTCAAATTAATACAAAATAATCAGAGAAACACTAAATGCCCTCATAGAGACACAAAATGAACTCAGGGAGACTCGAAAAACTACAAGGAGGCACATTATTACATCAAGGAGACACAAAATGACTGCTAATACTTGTTACTGCTCAGTGGCCCGTTGTCTAATAATCCGTCCATGGGCAAGTTTAAAAGTCATTACTGCAGAACTGGAAGTTAGCGTTAGTCTTTGCTCAAGTAAATACACATCTGGCCACCCTGGCAGGGTTCGCAAAAAACACCAAGGAAAACAGATGAAAATCATTTGGAAGAGAAATCGATGGCAGCTGCCAACTGTGGTAAGTCTCAGAGTTGTGATAAGGTTACTTTCTGCCCCATTAAGCACCCCCACTCCCACAAGTCCAAATATTCATCACCAAACTGATGAACAAAATATTTGATTTGGAATAGTCCAGTGTCGACACAGAGACAAGACACAACGCATATAATGCGACGACCCATCCAATACATGTTTAAGATAATGTTCTTCCTTACATGCACAGTTCTGGCCAATAACCCCAGATATTCCCAGATATTTAGAAAAATATCACCCTGAGGGATAAAGTATCTCCAATTCAGATCCTTAATATGACATTTAAAAAATAATTGTTGTTTATTAAAACAGTTTTCATTGTTGTGATGGAATCACTTGAATCACCAACATAGTTGCTGAAATTTCAGGTCAAATTTGAACAAGGTGTTCAGCCCATAAACTGCCACTGATCCAACTCGTCATTTTGAGTTTAGCTATGAAATATTACATTAACTTCATTGTTATATTTGGTGGAAAAGATACTGAATCAAAAAGTAATTCCATATCTTCTCAGAGCTGGCACATAATCAACAGTGACAGTGATCTGTTGTGGGAAACGTTGTCTCTTCACAACATTCAGATGCCAGAACACATTCACACATTTACCGGATGAGTTTTTCCCAAACACAGTTTGTAATTAGCAAGTTTGTTAAATTATTCATTCCCAGTCAAATTACGTCTAACTGTCTGGATGTGAGGAGCTCAACCTGGCACTGGATATGGATGGAGGTGAATGGGGGTGACGGCGAACTCATAACTGACGGGTTCACATCTGATTGGTTAGCTTAAATCAGGTGACAGAGGAAGAGCACAAGAGGTGATTGTGAATGAACAAGTGATAAAAATCATTTTCTTGCTTATTAGTCTAATTGCTGATGTTTACTTTGTTCAAAATTTCCAAATAGTATATAATAGTCAATATTTTTTCGCTTTAAAAGGCGGTTTAAGTTTCATCACAGCAGAAATGGAGCTTTTCACTTGACAAGCTTGCTTTCTTGCTTGCTCAAGGCGTTCGGGGTTTGTTTGTGATGATGCTGCAGTGGTGATGTCAGTGAAAGTGGTTGTGATTCAGTGTTCCGACACCTTTCACTGTTTTACATTGCCATTTTAGCAGATCAACTGAACAAAGGGGGCTGTTTCTCCGCTTTAATCAGTGATATCAAACTTGATAAAGAAAGCAGTGCTTTGGTCTTTCAAATCAAATCTCTAAAACCGTAGACAAAAGGTTTAGCCAATTTCTAGATATATCATTTGTGTCAGAACGGGCTAATGGATTCTTTCTTCCTTTCAACCGTAGAGTGCCGCAAGAAAAAACATGATTATTCCGCTGCTTAACTGACCAATTATTCCACACTATAGCTATAGCTACAGGCAGCATTTGCTTCAGAGACAAGTAAAGGAACATAAGATAAAATTATAGTCACGTATGTTAAGTTTCAAGTTCCCCATGCACTTATATAACCTTTGTGCAAAATGACGGTGCTGATTGAATCACCACTCCATCTCTCATTAAATGAGATGCATACTTGGCGCCTTGAAAATCATCTTGACATTTCCACTGACCTGAAATAAATAATTTTTAGACATGGGAATATAGAAATCCTTGTATAAGCTGTACATGTTAATTTTTCTGTTTAGCGTAAGCTGTTCTTTCTTATTATTTTGTTATCTGAGAATAGAGAAAGCTTGAAAGATTGTTGGTTTCTTCACTTTTCTTAATTATTTTAATATGATCTTTTTGTGATATGTGTAGTTTTTTATGCTTTTCTACCCTGTTGGACTAGTTCTACTCTGTGCTTTATGGATCTCTGAATACTACAGAGAGTATTCATATATTTGAAATCTGCTCACCATCACATTTTTTGTGTTTGCCAAATCGAATGGCCCAAAAATATTCAAATGATGTCAAGGTTTGGATAGTTCACTGTCACAAAAATGTCAGAAGAAGCCCGTTTGTGTAGAAGTTAATGTGAAAACAGCCTGACATGAGTCCATGGTTTCAGGTTTCAAGTCACCTTCCACTCAAAATAATGTTCATTTTCCAAAGAATGTCCCTTTGAGAGGAATGTAGATGATGAAGTAAGGTTTGCTTTGGGACATAGCCACCAGCAGACTGCACCAGAAACAGTGACAGGAAGAAAACGTGCAGAGCAGATCAGAGCATTCACTCCCCCTTAGCTCCTCCTCAGCTCCACCTTCACCCCACATGTGGTTTTTTGTGTTTTCAAAAAATGAAGATTGAGACAGCCAAATTGCAGAGCTTCAAAAGAGCAGTTGACAAACTGGCGCACGCCACAGTGGTTTGCTACTCAAATGATTCTGGATGCAACGGTGCGTTCAGCATCAAAGTTTTTCCAAGTTATACCTCCTACGGTGTCTCTGTGTGGAAACCAAAGAATAGTTAAAGATGTGAAATGATTGTGTTTGTGGCAAACACAATGTAACTAAAGCATATTAAAAATGTTCACGTCTTCAAACAAAGCCTTCTCACGTGTGAGAAGTGAGCGAACACAGCCTCTCCTCTTTTTGGTCAATCTATCTGTCAGCGTTTAGTGATTCACATTTCACCTTCACTACACACAAATGAGAGCCAAAGAATAATTTTTACACGCCACGTCTCAGCACCGAGCCTGAAAGCCTCCTTTGTGGATGCACACAGAGCAATGGAGCAGCTGCTGCTGCCAACTTACTTGCTGTTCCTGCCATTCTTTACATATAGCCACAGTTTCGACGGCTGGATCATTTGTTTATATTTATCAAATGATTGTGGCAATAATTTCTGGTTTGCTAAAATGTGAGTATTAACCGTAGGTACCTGATAGAAATAGACCTTTGTTCTCCAGTGTGACAATTTCATGTGCTACATAGCCATCAACAACTCTGACCTCCACCTTCCTGCAATCCACCACATTGCACTAAAAGCACGAATTCCTTCCTTCCTGCATTAGTACCAAAGGTTATTGAAACATAGATCAGAAGGCAAATGTTCCTCGATTACATAACTAAGCCCTAGCTGGCTCAACTATGAGCATGAAATGTGTTGCGAATCACAGGGGTGCTCAAACATCCCTCAATTGAGCCCAAGCTCTCATAATTATAAGTGGAAAATAGTTTTTCTCCTGATTTTTGCTACCACAAATTTTGGTTTGGCAAGTTGAAAAAACTGTGAAAACCAGGAACAGTTAAACTTAAAACAAAAGCACCCCTCCGCCAGCTCCCCCCGCTGCCTCTCAGATGGTATGATCTGCCCCCCCACAACAGCTCACAGTGAGGCCTGCTTTAAGTACCCAAACAACGATGAGTTACACATTTCTTCACTGTTTCCATTCAATACCAACATTTTATGATCTTCTTCACCCGCCATCAGTTTTGCTGTTCGATTTTTAGTTATCGAGCGGCTGTATCTGAATCTGAGTGAGAGAAGCTGCTGTTGTGTCTCTATTTTATGTTGTGTTGTGTGTGTGTTTGTGTGTAGCCAGCTAGTCCATCAACATTTTTTTAAGAAAGAGAGCAAGGTTCAAGCCAAAATGATGTGACTTTATGCCCCACAGTAGGGCGACCAGATGGCCATGAAAAATCCTGGACAGTCCTACATTTTCAGAGTTTGTCCTTAATAACTCAGGTTTTTCCGTCCATTGACAACTAGTGGTAGATTATATGTACAAGCTAGAAGAAGAGCTGTATTTATGTTGTATTAAATTGCTTATGTAGACAATGAGTCATGCTTTTAGTTGTTCATATTAAACTAGAAAGTTGCGCATGCAGCTGTCACTGTGATGAATTTGTTCTTTTAAAGTAATATCAATATGACTTATGTGTTGATAATCTGAATAGTATGCTGTAAAGATGTTAAAATCACTATAACACAACTTCCCAGGTTTGTTTACATCCTTCTAGTCTAGCCTGATGCTGTTCTTTAACAAATGTGGGAATAATCGTACAAAATAGCATTAACCAGTCTTTTTTATCCCTTTTGAGGGCTCATTGGCTGCTCAGCACCACTGAAGCTCTGATCCAACTGTCACCCCTGCTGCATTTATCCAGATCCTCAGCTCACTTTTTGCTTTGATATATGTCTGTTTCATTAACTCCTTTGGCACTACACATTGCATTTGTTTATACATTTCTGACGCACAATAGTTGCATCAGACATTTATTACTGCGCGTTGTGACTGACATATGAATTAGTTGCGAGGGGCTGAATGTTGTCATTCTTTATCAGGACATGATCACCGGGCTCTGATGTTCAGTTGATCCTGGAAAACCTCTATGCCTTCAATGGCTTAAAAACAAACATCAGCTAGGAAATTAAAATAAAGGTTTGCACTTGAGACATGTTTTGTGATGGCCACAGAAACCAAAGCTAAACAGTGTCTTTCTTTTGGTGAGCGGGTCAATATTTGGGGATTACTCCCTCCAGCTACAACATATTTTAAATGCTGTAGTATCATTTCTAATAGAAATATTGCTCTGGGGTTATCAGTACCTACGTATGATGCAAACCTTTGCAAGTTTTCCAACCTGCTGGCTTACTCATATCACAGATATAAGTTAAAAGTAACTTAAATCTTTTACAATTCCTGCAAACATCAACAGCGGATTTCTGTCTCTTATGTTAATCCAAAGTTAATCCTAAAAAAAAAATAAGAATACATAGAAGTTGAAATTGAAGAGTAATTCCATCCATTAAAAATAATTTTGAAACAGTATTAATATTTAGAGAACTCAGGCTGTTTCTATTGTCATTTATAGTATTCATGGAATTTATCAGTTTCATCGTAACCTAATTCATGAAAAGTCATTCAAGCTCAACAACAAAAACCTGTAATGAATAAAAGATGGAAATCCAACTAAAATTCCCTGCAGATTGCTTCTCCGTGGCATATTTCTCTGTCAAGTAATTCTGCCTTTTCATGCTAAAGGAGTGGATATTTATGCGTTTGGCCTTGCCCTGGCTTTATTGCCAATGTAATTGAGGGATAGGCTTTCATTGGAGAGGTCCTATCACTACAGTGAAGAGACCTGGCAGGCAATAGCTCGTGGGGAGACCAGCACAGCCAAGCCATTTGCTGTGCCAGGGATTTCACATCGTTTTGAATTCCATCATCATTGTGCCTCCGGCTAACAGGGTGGAGAATATCAGCCACAAAAATAATTATCAATTGGAGAACTCCTCGTGGCCAAAGACTTGCCATCTTGCCTCTTGTACAATTTTGACTGCCCATCTATATCTTAACTGACACTTTTTTTTTTTTTTTTTGAGTATTCATCTTTCTTGCTCCACCTCTCCCTCACGCTGAACATATGAAAACATTCATATAGGTCGTTTCATTTTTCCTAATTCCTATTTATGGAAAATCAGGTTCCAAAACTGGATACTGCTGTTTATTTCCTATTTTCAAACATTTTTTATCCCAAACCGGGACCAATCCATAACTTTATGTGTTTATTATTGTAACCCTAACAATAACCATCCCATAAGAACCTTTGCCTGACCCCCAAAGCAGCCTAACCAAGCATCAATCCTTCCATCAACATGTGTTTGGATAAACTGGAACTACTGCTACGTGTCTCACAGCTGGCCTGACTGACCTACTGAGGAATAGTTTGACAGAGGCCCTTTAAAAACACTACAAACTACTCGATGGTCATTGTAGTTGTATTTTCAGATTGTGTGGAAGTGTAATGGAAATTGCATGAGCAATGAGATATACTGAGAATTTGAGGCAGTTTTTGTTTTTTTTTTTGTTACTTTGTTAAATCTCATCTTCATAATTTGAGTGAACTGTCACTGCCATTAAAACATATTTAAATCAGCTTTAATTCTTTACAGGGAGCACAAACATCAACCTCCTTGATTGCATGACCTTCAGCTGACTCATCTCTGCTGCATCGTTTCCACCTCCTACAAACCTTTTCCGAGCTCTTATTCAAGTTCTGCTTTGGCTGCTTTAAGACTGAGAAACCTGTTTGATTATTCTTGGAACATGGATGTGACCCTCCTATGTCTACTTATGTGAAGAGGAGAACCTTTTTAAAAACTGATATTTCCATGTTTAGACAGTCATGAGAAAATTGTTCTGTTGAGATTCATGTCTTTTTTAACACGACAGAAATGAAGCCATGAAAGTGCCATGGCTGTCATGCCGACTCAGAGTAGGATCAGGGATGAATGAAAGATGACTTGATCTCCCCGCATCTGCTCCTCTAAGATACTCAAATTAGTTTATGTGAAGAGTATGTTTGCCTCTCAAAAGGCAAAAACCAAGCTGAACCAGCTTCACATCAGCTGTCGACAATCACTTCGACACAGCTCTTGATTAAGCGAGTCAATTGGCCCGGGGAGGATATTTTTCTCAGACTGACCCTGTTGATGTGTCATCAACAATAATCTCAGCAAGTGTTTGATAGGGAAGTACTTCTTTATTTGAGCAAAGGCACATCAACTCTCTTGACACCCTCAGCTAAGGCGAATGGTTGCTGGTTGCACAACTGCCATAAAGCAGTTTGGCTTTCAGGAGAAGCCATTAACATTATTTCTGGTGTGAGCAGGAGGTAAGTCGACTGTTTTTTTGTTTTTTGTTTTTTTTCTAAAAAACATATGGGATGTTGTCTAAAAAGGGTTTTAAAAGTCACTGAATGATTGTCTGTGTTTTACCAGATAATAAGGCAGAAATTCAGCAGAAATGATCACATTACGTAAGGGCTGAGTGTGTATTTGTGCTAATGTTAAACCTCATTCACAAAATCCAGCCCACTTTGTGTCTCGTCTGTTGGTGATCCTGGATAGTCAGTATCATAGAGTCAGTTGTTAACCGTCTCTTAACTTTGCATTTCCTTCTCTGTGGTATAAATATTCGCACATCAGACCAAAGTGTAAGTTGTAATCGAAACATTGTGCTTTGTGTTTCAGGGCTGGAAGAAAAAGTTTTCAAAAGAAACAAGGAAAAGAATACCTGCCAGAATTCAGGATTATTGTAAACCACATGGTAAACAACTATAAAACAACTTTATAATTTGTCTACACTTTGCTGAATGTCCTAAATTTTATTATATATTAGTATTATGTGTTCTCAAATCTCGATACATTATGTCCCATCTGAATGCAGCAAATCGTTACCAGATCACATTTATTCACTTTAAGCTTAATTTACAAAACATCAAGTATGCAGGATTTAAATTATAAAACAAAACAATAAAAAAGTGAACCTTGCAACAACTAAGCATTATAATAAGATGTTAAAGACAACAAAGAAATCAATAAATATCAAGTGTATTATAGCAACATGAGTGAGAGAATAACTTTTTGTGTTGAGATAATTTCATCAGTGATTATTCAGACATGATTATAAATCTAGAATATAAGCACGCAAAGTGCAAAAATAATGAGAAATTCTTTATTATTAAATATTTACACTTCTTTCAGGATTTATACACCTATTAACTGCAGACAGTTGCTGATATGCAAAGAGTGAACATTCCATTATAATGAACAAATGTAATCAGTACAAAATAAAATTTATTATAGTTAAAAGGAATGTGGCTCTGGCTGCCAACGTTAAAGAGGAAGTTCATTATGTCTAAATACTCTATTATTTTTTTCCAGTATTAAAATTCATTACAAAAATGAATTATTCAAATTAAGAAGATTGTGCTGCCTTGATGATGGATGCACTCCCTGATTAAAGTCTACTTTATAATCTTCTTCTCACTGAATATAAAAAGATTTTTATTTAACATGAAGTTACCTTGTGTTTCTTATAGATGCACTGATAAAACACTAAAGACAAGACAGATCACATTTGAGCCAAATTCAGGGCTTTGACACATCTTGGTGCAATGCTTGGGCTTTCATTTCACAAGTGCAAAAATTTCTGTCAATGAGCTAGGGATTGGAATAGTTTGAATTTCCGTACTTCATATTTTCAAGGCTTTAGCTCATACAAAATGTAATTTTTTAATCGGTTTTGGAGCTGCTGATTCATAAGCCCTGCATCTGTAATTGATAACTGATCCTACAATTGATGTAATTGAATCAAAAAAAGTTGGAAAAGAGAAATCTAACCAGCTAATCCTCTGGTAGAGACTGAATAGCTGATACAGGGGTGACAAAAATAGAAGATAATCAGCTGCATCAAATTCCCCAAATTTCCAATCATTTTGCCCAGATAGTAATTCCTGATCAACTACTCTGTTGTGGTTGTTGTGTTGTCATCTGATTTTGGGCTGGGCTCACTTTGCAAGGGGGACATGACAACACAACATCTGTTCTCTTTCTTCTTACACCCTCAAGGGTAACATTTCATTGCATTTTCAATATGAAGGTAAAGTATTAGATATCAAGTTTGGCTCCCCGTTGTTTCTTTAACCTTGGACTCTGTTTGAAATCTTGTTTGCTATTTTTGGTTATTTTGGTTGCCCCTGTGTGTGTCCAGCCCTGATTGGCTGTACAAACAGCCCACCTTTTTGCTGATTTAGTCCATGTGGTCCTCTCACTCCTGTTGGTCTCCTGTGTTCCTGGCTGTGTTTCGTGGTTTACCTGAGGGGTGTAATTTCCTGTTGCATCATTCTATAAATACTGCTATTTTTTTGTTACTGGTGTATTTTTACTGACGTCTATATGTACATGAGATTAGCACGATTAGCATTCCTATATTTGCTGGTCAAAAATGACAGCAGACACGTGACATTAAGTCATTTGCACACAAAGAAGAGAGAGAGAGAAAAAAACAGTTTTCGGTCCGGATGCAGTCCTTTGGCTTCTTCTTAAGTTTGAAAAAACAAAACCAGTATTGACTCCACAGCCAAAACAGGAGAGAAATTCAGTCGTGAACATAAAGAAGACAGAGTTAAAGTTTTATTAATTATCTGTTTCCTTCCAGAATGCCACTTTCTGCTGAATGCTGCTTTCTGCACTGTGCCATCTCACATGGGTTTATAATGATTGTGCAGCCAGTGATGTGCAGGTGGGACTCGCATGCACTAACGTGCACACATCCAAAAAAGACCACGAAAAGAGAAGACTTTGACATTTTGACTTTATATTTCATCTTTCATTTATTATCTTCTACTGCTGATCTATTTCTGGGTCACAGGGAGTGCTTCAGCCAATCCTGGACATGTTGCTGTCCCATATTTCGTCTTTACATAGAAAAGTTGCATGTTAGTACATTGTTGTTTCATCGTTCTTGTCAGTTGTTTATCATTGTAATTTGAAGAGGGTTCTTACCAGCTATATGATGCTTAAGTGGAAATTGTTTTTCAGTGCTACCTTGACTTTATTTACATATTAAGTGGCTCAGTAACAGGCAGGCATTTTAGCCAACTCACCAGTCAAATGATTCTTAAACGTCTTGCCGAGAGACTTTGTTTCATTTGGTTCCTGGTTTGCTTGTAAGTGTTATTGTGTTGACAAACAGTGTTCCTATACCATTTTGCATATCTATTCATTCATTTGACATTTACAATTGAGGAAACAGATGGTATCAGTCTTGGTTACACGTTTCTGACACCCCAAGGAATCGCGGCATTGATTACACCAATATGTTTGCCGGAGTTGGTAAGTGTGTGGCCTTTCCATCATTGACATATGCCCACTATTAAAGCAGAGGTATTACAAGCTAAATCACTTTTTAACAAGGGCATTTACATGTGCATATGTAGAGCCATATAACTCTTAGCATTTACTTTAATGTGAATAAAGTCCCAGATGGTTGGAGTTTATAGCATTCAGAGGATTCATAGAGTCACTCTGAAGTCCTGTAGGCCGACAAAATTAACTTTCAGAGCTGTCTGACAGCCTCCAAATTCCCAGTACTGATCATTTAGTTTGATTGGAAAAACATCAAAGTCTGAGAAAATGATTTTTTTTTTCGTGGTATAAAGTTCTCTCTTTCTATCCACTCCTGGGCCTCAGTCCGGTAGCTTTACCAATAAACCAATGCCACTGCTAATAAAGTTAAACGCAGAAGACAACAAGAGAACTATGTCAGACTCCTCCTTCGCAGAGTTTCAGCACAGCTAGGCACCAGGAACATTCATACTGCCTTTCCCAGCTGCGGAACAGAACAGGTAATATACTGTGTATATATATATATATATATATATATATATATATATATATATATATATATTCCACTACCCTGAAACAGAAAAGCGGTAGAAGATGGATGGATGGATGGATATATTATATAAGATAAATATAAATATATATACAAGAAAAATGCCAAAGCTCAAGTTTTCAAAAAGGTAGAACTGTAGTTTTATTAACTGAAATAATACATTTATTACTATTTATAGATTTTTTTTATTACATCCTGCTTAAAGGCACCAACAGTAATTTTTATGTTATATTTTTCTTCTATGACTGGGTGAAAAGGCTTTACACATACTGTATATTTGAATTTGAACACAATCCTCTCATGTCGTAGTTCCAAAGATTTCAATTATACCAATCCCTTTACTATACTTAATAATCCAATGTTAAAGTGACAGATGAACTGTCCTGATGCAGTCAAAAGCGCTTGATCTTGTTGAAGGTAACAGAGGGAGGAGAGGGGTGGGAGGGGGCAGATCAACATGGGCAGGAGCTGTGACCTGCAGAAATAAGCACATGATGAATCCAGACCAAAGCAGGGCTCTATGGGACACAGTGGTACACTCAGTATGGAGAAAATTAAAGAGTTGTAATTATGTTTTCCTGTGGGGGGTGCAGCAGTGACAGCTAGATATTCATCAAAGCACACTGCAGCAGGTGTGACTGCCACATGCTTGCATCGATTCATCATATGAAGCCAGCTCTTTCATCGCCTCTGTACTGCAGATCTCTTTTCTTTAATTGAGTTGTTTGATTTTCACGACACATTGATCATCATTTCCTTCTATATTTGCACCGGCTCCTCTGATTGTGTGGGGGTCTAGCTGTCCAAAGACCTTCCCCCAGCTTGGAGACATATTGAGCTATCCCAGCGAACAGGTGCCTACAAAATCAAATTCAAGAGTCTTGCCAGTATGGAAAACAGTCTCTGCCCCAGTTTCCTTACTGCTATGAAATCATTGATGAGGAAAAGCCAACTTACGGTGGCTGTAGCCAGGAGCAGCTAATGCTGCAGGCAACAGTTCATGCCTGACCCCTCAATCACCCTTCAATCACGCTTAATGCATCAAAGGTGTCACCCTCTGAAAGGGCTTTCATTTCAAATGAAAAGTCACAATTTTACTGAAGAGGCTTTGAATAGGAATTCCCTTTACAAGGGCTTATCCTTTACCTTTATGTGCATCAATATATGAAATGTACAATTTGATTTATATAATGTAAATAGATGCAGATATATGGATATGTATATTACATTCTAATTGATTGATAGTTTGCAGAATTATTGCTTTGTTCTGGATATTTCCCATCTTTGTAAACTGTAATGTTCAGTGGTGACAAAGCTGCTGAAAACCTCAGCATATTTTTGATCTTGCTATTAACAGTGGAAATAAACATATTTGCACAGTTTGAAATGGTTTTGATTATTCAAACCAGATGCGCTTCAGAGGATGTGAGTGCATTTTTTAAATTTTTGTAATTTCAGTCACTGAGAGCAGTAAATTAAGGAATCACATAAATTGTCATAGTCAAGCTTTACTGCAATCTTCTGCAGCAGATGAACAAAAAAAAAAAAAAAAAAAGGTGCTACACAAGATTCAAAAGCATAAATTAGAAATCACCCTTTCATATGGGTACCTCCAGCCTTCAAACTGCTCACGATCCACTATCACCACCAACACTTACAGCTAATAAATATGGTAGCAGGATTAAAGGAACTTCAGTCTGAAGTGGTTAGGTTCCTTTTTATGAAGTTGTTGTGTAATCATCATGTTCTTTCTGACTAACATACACACGCAAAATTAAAAGTTAATGGTTTGTTTTCCACATATTAAGCCAAATTGTCCTCATTAGAGGAGGCTTGGCTCCAAAACCTTCCCAGTTAGACGTGTTACTTTGAGCTGCACTCCGAATTTCAGGAGAAACTGAGAAACATCTAAAAAGAAGTCTCAACAGATTCATCGCAGCATCGCATCAGAAATAGCTTACTGTTGCTCTCACGCAACTCACCCAGAGCTCCATCGAAGTATCACCCGTTTCACCAAGAGAGCATTCACATTACAGGGAAACACACTGGAGCCATCAGATTTCCTCTTTGACCTGCTGCCTACAGTGTTCTCGTAAAATCATTAGCAATAAACCCAACCTGATGCTGATTTGCCTTTAACTAAGCAATGGAAGAAGACAAGTTCAGACAAGCAAATTGCTACTTTGGCAAGCAGAACAAGTCTCAATCAGAGACAGGCGTGTTTGAGATGGACACTGCAAAGAGAGTCTATCTCAGTGGACTGATTACAACTATCCCTGGTCTTAGTGTGAACCGGATAGTGAGGATCAACAGTACATCATTCATGCTCATAAATAAATTTTTGACATCTATTTCCATTTCTACCTTTTTTTTTTTTTTTTTTTTTTTTTTTTTTAAATCAAATTTTCTTATCTGACTGTGTGTCAGGGAAATTGAAAATGAAGATAATGGTGCATGCTAAACCATTTTCTTGTATGCACCCACTGTGGCTTTATCTGCGGCAACCTTTATATCTACATGATTGACAGCATGACTAACAACACCTCATGATTAAGAAGGGTTTATTCCCCGCACATACTCCACACAAATGGAGCATGATCTTGGCAAAATAAGATTTGGCAAACAAGATACCTTCTGGACCTTTTTTTTTTTTTTTTTTTTTTAAACTCCATGCAGCAGAGGAGGTGGGGCAGGCAAGAGAGATTATTTTATTCCTGTGACTCATAATAATATGGCTTTATGGATTGTATTTCAATTTACTCTGTTACGAGGAGTACAATTTTTATTAATATATCATTCGATACATGTTATATGTTTTTCACTGAAAGAGCATCTGATCACCAGAACATAAATTTCACTAGAGTAGCAGCAGTGACACTGATTTCTTTATTTATTTACATAAAAAATAATAAAAACATAAAAAATAATAAAAAAAAAAGGTTAAGAACTTCAATACTCAACTGACCAGTCTGAGTGCTGACAGACTTTCAGGAGGCAGCCCTAAATAATTTATTTGTTTATTTTTTCAATAATTGAAATTGTTTTAATATAACTCTTAGCCTTCAATCTACAATCATTTACTGTATATACTGTATCTCTGTCTTAAATGCTAAAAACTTCACTATGTCTATCTCTAATAAAGAGGCTCAATGGTTGACACTGAAAAGACAACATTTAGACATATTTCTGTATGAATTACATTTTATCTGAATCTGGAGAGAAGTTATATTTCACAAATACAAATACAAAATACATAATACATACTTAAAAAAAAAGCAAACAAACAAACAAACCAAAAACTGTAAGCTAGACCCTGGACCTTATGCGGATCGAAATTCTTCCTCAGTTTGCTACGTTCACGCCAGCATTTATCTGCACTCTGCCACAATCTGAATGATTATGCAGGAAAACATGGGACAACCTACACAGAAAGATTACACAAAAAGAAGAAAGTAGGAGGCTGTTCATCTTACTGCAAGCATAAAGGGTATGAATTTTTTTCCTTCTACTTTTTCTTGTAACAAATTCATGCACAAACATTCACTGAAGTACCCGCAAGCCAGGCACTCAAATCCCAGTTGCAGATGTTCAGATGCCAAAAGGAAAGACTTGCTGATACCTCCTGGATGTGAATGTGTGTAAGTATGGAACGGTGCACCACACTAAATCTGTAGTAGTGCTTACAAAACAAAGTCTGGAAGGGCAAAAAAACAGAAAATGTCAAGAGTAATGCCAACTCTTGACTTACAACTCTTTCACTGGCATTATCTCAATCCATCTTTTAACAACAAATACATAAAATAGAGGGTTTATCATCAATGAGCACAAATCGCATTTATTTATTTTAACCTATAGGCTATGCTGGAGTATATTATAAATTAGGCTCAAGCCTCTAACCGGATTTTGCAGGACTTGAAAGGCCAGGCTCTCTCACTGACTTCCGGGGTCCTGTGAAACTGACGCCAATGTCTCTTCTAATATTTTGTGTTCCCTTTTGATTGGGGGGGGGGGGTTAGAACAAACACAGACAATACACAGAGTTGGACTCTATATAGCATAGAAAATAGTGGTAATTAAAGGCCAATCCAAGTATAGTAGTGTTAAAAACTGTGACACACTCTTTACACCTGAGAGATGATTTGACCCAGCCTTGCAAATCTTATCACCAGACTCTAATTGTAGTATCAGGCTTAAAAATTATATTTCATGGCTTGGATATGGAAGGGTAAAAAAGTATAAACAAAGATCACCATCAGAAAAAGTTTGTAAACATACCTTTTCTTTTTATGAAATACATTTTGTGTTTCTTCTGTCTTTTTGAACAGAACAGCAACATGGAAGGCTTCCGCAATAGTCCCTTTGATGCCAAACAGTCAATGAAACCAGGATCAGAAGTGTTCAATCTGCTGTGAGTCATTCACCCATTTTAAAACCACATTTTCTTTTTCATCTTCCCAGCATTGTCTGAAACCAGCCAGTAGAGAGGATTTCTCTTTGTTAGCACAAGACTTTTTTTCCCTGTATGCACGTGCCACAGCAAATTGCTTCCCTTTCTTTTTTACTCAGACCCTTCACTTTAATAAGATTTTAAACTGAATTAAGGTCTACTCTGTTTCCTTTGGCAAAATTACATTTCAGTATCTTGTGTCATATTGAACTGTGAGCACAACATCTTTAGAGGAGATAAAAGAAAACGTGACAAAACATTGAATGTCCAAAACGTGAAAGGGTAGGTGACATTTTTAAGATAAGACAGCTGTGGATGCATGTTTCACCATTGTTACACAGGCAACTGTGGCAGTTGCAGCGAGTTGAGGGAACTAAGGATGCTCTGTTAGTTATTATCCATTCCCAGCAGTCAGTCACTCTTTGCTCTCCCACCAGTCGATACCTGTCACTGTCTGTGTACCAAGTGTGACTCACTCAGAAAGGATGTGCAAACATTAAAAAAGCAGGAAATTAACTGAAAAGCAAGAGGAGATATTCCCTAACACAACATGTGCTGAGTTCCATCCAGTTCCACAGCAGCTATTATTATCCAGTACAGACGTTAGACCAAACCTTTCATTGTCAAAAAATTTATTAGTAAATGAATTCATTAATTTTTGGTGTACACATCCTCCCTTTATCTCCCTTAATGGATGTTAAGCAACAGCCATGGTATGGAGTAATAATACTGGGCATGGGTACATATCCCTACATCTATAACATTGGCTGTTGTTCAGATGATTCCCATGTAAGCAGTTTTGTTCAAGATGATCATCCATTTGTATTTAAATTCTTACACATCATCCCACGACAGGTGCAACAGCAGAAAAACAATGTCCAGATTCGAATGAGTGGAGACTCTGTCATCACAGCACTGTGTTCAATTACTGTGCCCATATTGCGTGGCTAATTAACTATGTGCTAGCAAAGACAAAAAAATAAAAGTGTTTCTAGATGAGCTGAAAGAAAACCAGGATCCTGGAAACCTGGAATTGATGCAATTTTCTGCTGCTTATTCGATGACGTAGATTGCCGTTTTAGATTGATTTTTTTCTTTCCTTGATAGGTTGTTTTTTCTGTTTTGTGGAAATGTTGGACAAAATGTCTTTTGCTTTTTGTCCTTAATGCCTCTTAAAAGGGGATGGCACTATCAGAGGCATGCTCACATGGATTTTCACCAATAGTTGTATACTTGCTGCTATCTAACCTTTCCCTTTCAGTTTCAATTGGACATAAATCCAATATGTGAGCATAAGAAATGGGTTAAGTCTCCTATCTATGGTCAAACCCCATTTAGAAAGGATTTTGGCTGCAGGCAAAGCAGTGACTTACACATCTTACACATGTGTTGGGGAGAGAGATGGCAGTAGCGCAGGAGAGACCACATGATTTAGAGCGAGAGAGAGAAACTTTTTTTTCTCTTTAGTCCTCAATTGGTTCTGCTGCTTGTTGCCTGGTAACCACAATCCCCTTTGAAAGGCACTCTTCCTCGCTCAAAATATCACTAAAGATATATTCACATTCTGTCTACCAGACACTCTTATCAACAATGGAGCAATTGTCTCCATTCTGGAGAAAACAATGCATGCAAGACCTCCTTATTTATTTATTTATTTATTTATTATTTTATTTATTTCTTTTTTCTTTCCTTCAGAGATGGTCCTGTTTTGCCTGGTTCTCCGGGTGAACTCACTGAGTAGCGTTAGTGCATATTGGAAGATAATAATTGCTTTCTGGCTCAAAAATGGTAGTTTGCTGGTATGTTGAGTGAAATTGCTACAACAGCAGGTGAAACATTGTTGGCAGGATACAATCTGCAAAATGTTAATAACTCCAAGTGGTATGGCATAGAGCGTGTTGTATGCTAATCAGCTGATTACTGTCAAATCAGCCATGCCACTCACTCTGCCTTAAGGGTCAGGGCTATATGCTATAAAATAAGAACTAATTTCCCCTCAAACCATCTGAGAAAAACAAGATGTGGAAATGAATTCAGGGAATAAGTATAGGACCATAAAATATTTATTATAGTATTATCATATGAATACACACATTCTAATATAATGTACTACATAGTTTCCTTACACTGTAGGAGAGGTCATGAAGTGTATCATGTGCAATAGTATATACTGTGTTGTAAAGGGAGCTTTCAATATGTCACTGCATTCATATTTTAATCAATTTATTAAATCAAATATTGAGGAGCCTTTAAATAAAACTGGTATCTTACAACATCTTGTATCTTCTATAAGTGTCATTATTCATGACCTTGACAAAATTTTCATTTAGTCTTGTGCAAATGTAGCAGATCTCCAGAGTAACAGAGACAATCTTTTGTTGGATATTGGTGTGTTGATTGGATGGAGAGGTGGGATTTGCTACCTTCCAGTCAAAAAACAATACTTCATTGTTGTAAGGCGGCCTCAGTGGTCATTATGAGAGACAAATGAAAAATTGATCATCGTTGCTGACTCACACATCCCCTCTGTGGTTTTGTGAAATGGCTACACCTGCTATCATATGCATTATAGTGATTGGGTTTAATGCGCAAAGCACAATGACTGAATTTGCAGTCATAGAACAAAAGGCAAAAATAAAACATTGATTAAATCAATACAAAACAATATGTGCTGTAATTCTGACTATCATTTCCATTTTTGCTGGCATTGCATCATTATTACATTCATGCATATGGGAAGATGCAATTCACTGTTATGCAACTTTGTCTTCATTAAGCTATTTCAATCAGCATGGAGCTGTGGTTCTTACATGCTGTAATTTTAATAAAATAGCCGTTATGTTTCCTATTTTTAAAATGTTAACAAAATCAGTTTGCAGATCCAGAGTGCTGGAGCCAATCCCTGCCAACATTCCAGTTGAAGGCGGGTTACACCCTGGACAGGTCACCAGTCTATCACAGGGCATTTAAATAAATACTATAAATATAATGTATATACCATATATAAAATTCTAAGTGTTGGTATACCCACCTGCTCTCCTGTATTGCACAATCTCATTTACAGATATATGAGTAGATGAACAGATTGAGTGTACACACACTGACGTGCATTAAACGCAGTCAGGTTTTACTCAGGGTTATGGGGCCATTTATGTTCTAACTTGTAAGTACGTACGTGAAGTCAGTAACTTTTTGACTTTTACAGTTTTGGGTTGTTTTTTTTTTGTGGTATGGTCCAATTTGTATGCCCTTGATAAAGTTAATAATACCTACAATAAAACATTAACATTACATTAAAATTTTGATATAAATACCCACACTTTCAAAGTAATCTTATTGAAAATAAATTAGTAATAAATAAATAATATAATCATATATTTAACAAGGTTAGATCTTCAAAGATAAATGCATTCAGAGTGGAGTTTAGCATTTATTGCAAAATATAGCTTTACCGTGCAGCAGGGGCGAGTCTAGGATCAGTGCTTTAGGGGTGCTGAGCTGGCCAGTCAGGCAAGATAAATTTCACTTTTTTGAACATTTTAACGCAGTTTTGGACCATCATTCCCACATTTGTGAAAGAAAAGCATAACACATTTTGGGTAGAGGAAACATTGTGACTAAACCAACAAATCTAAGAAAAGTTATTTAAATGCTGAGCTACAGCACAAGAGGAATGGATTAGAATCATAAAAGAAATAACATAGAAAAGCAGACTTTATCCCTGTGCCTATGTATGGAAAAAATTTACTAAGTTCTGCAAGAAGACTCATGTTTCTGGAGAATGTATGCTTCTGGAGTAGAACAGCCCCCTTTACTAAGTACCAAAAATGGACACTAGTCTTATTTTTGGACTTTTATTTGAAATGCAATGCACAACATGTAAAACACATTAACAGAAGATGACTTTTTCAATGTTTGTCTCTGCCTTTTCCTCTTTGCCTGTATTATATAATACAAATACATAAAGTAAAATTAACTTCTCAAAAAAGGATAAGTGCTTGAAATCTTCAAAATAATAATACTAATAATGAATAATAAAACATAGGCAAGACTTCCTAAGGTACAATGTTGACTTACCACCTGTAATGTTTCCTAGCAAGAAAAGACGTCAGCTAACTCCTACCTTACAACATAAACAGTGATCTACGGCTCAATGCAGCAGAATAAGGTGCGGTGATGATGGTCATGTGTTGTTATTGAGTGGTAGAAAGAAAGAAATATGTCACATATCCTGGTTTAGGCCAGGTACTTGCTTCTCACACTCTGGAAGGTCTTCATTAACGCTCTCTGTAGATGAAGCGCTCAAAGCCGGGAACAAGGTGTTAGGGATGGGGTGGATCAAACCATTTTCCAAGCATGGGCATAAAATATTATGTTTAAACCCCATACTGTACATGGTTGTGACATTTCTTCAGCTCATTAAACATGAAAATACAGTAAAAAAAAAAAAAAAAAAATCTCTTAACAAAAATGGACTAGAAACGCATATGCTGTGCAGTCAACCAGTTGGAGAAAGGAAGTTTGTGCTTTTACACTTGACTACAATTTTAGAGTAGGTCAATTATACTTTAGTGTCACATTTCTAATTTATGCAACGTTATACATAAAAATGTTATGTAATAGCGCCTCGTTGTCACTTTTCGGCTCTAATTCTCATTGGCTTTTTAACTTGTCCGACAGTTTCAGAAAACAGAAATAAAACATGCTTTTGTTCGGCGGGATAATCTTCAAAACAAACGAACAGGTGATGACGTGTAATGTCCTGGACCGCCAACGTAATGGGACGTGGACACCTCGGCGTCCCCGCGTAAATGACGTCACGTCTCCACAGCCGTTGAGGCCGTGCAGTCAGTTCACCTTGAATAACTTAAATCTCAGGTAACAATGCGTAGCTTGGATATCTTGATGGCTGTCGTCACATCCTTTCAGTGAAGTATTACCTACAGCTCCGAGCAGTCATTGTAAAGTTGTGTGAGCGGTTAGCAGTGAACAGTTAGCTAAACGCGCCAACGACCGGAAAATGGATAGCAGCCTTCATGTTTCCATGGAGACAAGGACGAGGACTTCCGCATTCAACCAGCGTGAGTCAGATTCACTCTGTTTTTCTGTCTGACTCTTTAATGGCTCTTCTCACAGCTAAATCAGTTTTTCTTCCTTGAATGTTACGTTAAATATGGCACTGCTGATGTTGCACCTTGCTTGCCCGGGCGTTGTTTTGCTGTAATTATTGTGTGGCCAGTGTTTCCCTCAATTTGGTGTGCTGCTGGGTAGCTGGTAATTGTTGCTTATTTAAAATTTTGTGGTATTTCGTTTTTAAGCTGTGTTTTAGCATGAATAATTAGCCTTAATGACAACAATAACAACCATCAATGATGTGTTTGATACATGCTTTTTCTTTTTTTTTTATTTGAACACTGCATTTTAAGAGTTATTGCTGAGTTTTGGGTAGTCCTTTGTATTTAGTTAGTCATATGTGCTTCTTATTAAAGTTACCTTAGTGGAATGTGGGATATTTAGTTGATCTAAATTTACATAAAATTTATTGCTGCTTACCATATTCAGACTTTAATGATCACTTTTGCTGGTTTCAACTTCTCATATGTATGAGAGCTTGCATTTCATATGTCAGATTGTAACTTGTCCTTTGGAGATTATAACCAGCACTTTAACCATATTTTGACATTGTATTAACGAAACAGCAATCATAATATAATGAAATGACAATGAAAATATTTTGTATTAAAATTTGTCACAGCTTGAAATCTTAGCAAGACTCTTCTCAGTTAAAAGGCAAGAATGTAGCTTATGAGTGTAAGTCATAAGTCCATGGCATGTATTGCTTCTTTTTTGTCTGATCTGATGTCTGATGTAGTCCTGTGATTCAATTGTAATCTGTGGTATTGATTGTATACAGCGTAACATTACTCAAATTACAATATAATGAGTTTGTTTGTTAAATAACACCTGTACTTTCCCACTTGATTGGTGAATTTTCAAAGGCTTGTCTGAATTAACTTCTTCTCTCTATTCAATTTGAAAAGCAGCTATTAGCCAAGCTTTAGTGTAAATCTTCATTATCTGGCTAGCAGTACCCAGTTTTGCTTGTGTGGTTTAGGTGGTCCTTGGCTAAAAATGTATAAAAAAAAAAAATAATAATAAAAAAAAACTGAAGAATCCCTCATTAGGGCTATATAAAAAATAAGCAGTCATTTAAATAAAAAATAAATAAATACACAAATACATTCACATTATCAATGTAGTCCTGGCTGATTAGACAGTCAGTCTGTCTTTGAGAGGCTTCTAATTTTGTCAACACACTAAAAAGAAGTTTGATTTGACAATGATTCAATGATTCAATGCACCAGAAATGACCGAGCAAAATGATAATTGTTTAGATTGTAAGTATGATTGCCCGCATTATTGTCTGTTGTATTCTCAGTGCCCACTGTTAAATAAGTCTGTACACAGTTAAATCATTTGGTACACAAACTCAAACTCTAAGATCATATCTGATGGGGTGCTTTGGAACAAGTGCTTATGAAATGGGGGTCTTTGGGGGTAATGTGCATCTAAATGGGTTTCCTTGATGTGAAAACATGTGGCATTCACTCATTTAGACATTGAGCGATATTGCTGCTGAAGTAGTGAAACTGTGCTACACTGCTGAATATGAAAATTTGCTACCCAAAAGCTGGAACAAAAGTTGGGTCTCTGATGGAGCCAGGCTTTTCCACCAGTAAACTCTTGTATACTGTCTTGCAAATTCAATCCACTAACCTGTCAGGAGGTATAAATTGCCAAAGGAAATGGCATGAGTGTTGACAGAGGGCTGGAGTGTGGCAGATCAGACATAGTTGTGATTGGAAACTTGATCAAAAGCAAGAGATCCAGTGAACAAAAGCAGGCTGTGCTCATTCGCATTGCTTGAGGCTGAATAATAGAGAAGTTGATTTTCTTCTTAGTTTCCCGCTTTGATTTTAAGGATTCTAAGCCTGAGGTAAACTTGCGTGAGTAGAGGCCTTAAACTTGAAATGCCTCTGTGAAAGATGTGTTTCAGACATGACAGACAACCAAGTCAGGACAATTTATTTTCTGTTAATAAATCTATACACACCATAGAGGGCTAAAAAGAGTTATTTTTGCTTGGCAACTCATTAAAACATGCTTGAGGCTATATGATTATATCACATGTTTTGGAGGGGAGTAGTATAATTGTTGAATGCTTAAAATTAGGCCATCCAAACCAGCAAGGAGTTATTCAATAGGATTTTCACTGAACTGTAAAATACAAACACTTCGCACACTTCTGAGAGAAAAAAATATTTAATTTTCATACAATTAAAATGAAAATCCTTCAACAGATATCCTTGTCTTGGCAGTAAGTTATTGCCCTACCTAAGGGAAGGCAACCTCAGCTTGTCTGGCAAAACCTCAAGCTTTGCTATTTGTAAGAGGATGGTTTATGGTAGAGGCAGCACGGTAGCATAGTGGTTAGCACTGTGGATTCGGTTCCTGTGTGGAGTTTGCATGTTCTCCCTGTGCCTATATGGTTTACCTCCAAGTACTCCAGTTTCCACCATCCAAACACATGTATATTTAGGTTAACTGTGAGTCTAACTACTCTTTGAGTTCTCTGAGTGTGAGTGGTTGTCTGTCTATGTGTGTCGGCCCTGTGATGGAGTGGCAACCTGTCAAGGGTGTACTCCGCACTCACCCAATTTGAGCTGGGATTGGCTCCAGCACCAATCAGCACCTCCCAAGACCCGGAAACAGACAAGTGATCGAAGACGAATGAATGAATGAGTGAATGAATGGTTTATGATAGTATGACTCTTTCAATTCCAAAGGGGTTTAATTTCACAATAATCAAAACTTGATCTTTTACATTCTAAGTTTTTGGGCTGTTGATGAACGGAGGTTATTAGTTTATTTTTTTTAAGTGCACTAAATGTAGATATTTGCTTTTCATTTAAATTAAACTAATTTGGATCCTTCGGACCCAGTTAATGCAGAGAGGCAAACTCAATAATGTTGGCAGAGGTTAAAATTTTGAGTATGCCATGCAACAATAAAATTCTATAATTGTTTAATATGCAGTTAGTGAGAGGGGCCATGAATGTAGTTAGAACCTTAGTTTTTCCATTGACAATGAAAGTACTTCATCATTTCTAATGGGGTATCACACCTATAAAAGAAAGGTTTCAGTTGCCATAGATTTCCTAATGCATTAAAAATAGTATTTAGTAAACAGTAGGTTAGTTACTATCTGCAGAAAGAGCGGACGCTGGAAATGTTCCACAGTGCCTGTAAATGTTCTTGACAGAGGATATGTGGATTTGAGGTTAATGCAAGTACACACTTTTCTCAGATCCCTGCCTATCAACACAGCTTGAAGTCAGCGTTAACGCATGAAGCACCACATACTAATCTGTATATCGTCCTCGCACTGCTTATGTAAAAGGGGTTCAGAGGGTTCACCTTGAAAATGGAAGCCTTACGTTCAAATCGAATTGTTCTAGAAATCCAAACCGAACTTCCTCCACCAGTAAAGGGGGATATATGAAACTTATAAAACCATAGTTTATGTCCTTTTGAAATAGCCTCATATTTTCTCTGTTATAGAGCTGTTGGTCTTAGAGACCAAGACAGGATATTTATTGATCATTCTGCTGGACTAATGTATGTGAAACCATGTGATGTATGCGAAGATTGAGCCAATTAAAATGGAAAATTATTACGTTTTCCACAATAGCTATATATCTGATCATCGAAAACTGGTTATTGACATTTCTGTAGTTTATATAGTTATGAGATTATGAGCTTCACGTGTTTCTGTGTTTTTACTATGCTTTGATTGGAGTATCCCAAATGTTATTGCTGGTAATACTCCTGCTCTTCTGTCTTTGCTAGATTATGTTTTAATGACTCCACTACTTGTTTAAACAGTTTCATTTGCATATTCTAAGTTAACTTCAGTAAGAGGAACTCTGTGGGTGAAGGAGGCATTGCCCTTGTAACCCAAGGGTGATGATTAAGGCATGTACTCAGTCACACCAAATTTTAACATAGGATCTTAAGCATACTCTGGAAGTTGAGCGTGGCAATTTACAGCTCAGATTTGTGAAGTCAGAAGCCAATGACCATTGGAACTTTTGCTGTCTGTGAGGGATCGCAAAGATGCATAAAGTTGTGCCTTGAAAAAGATTTGACTTACCACAACCAGACAGAGATGGCTGCGTTTTGCTTCATAGCGGCTGGGGGTCTCAGTGGGTGCGGTGTGTGTTATGACAGCCCAAGGTTCATCATATCTTGAAAAATTGAGTTGTTTACATCAGACACAGCTTACAGAGGACGTAGCGTCATCAAGACAGATGGCCTTGATTTTTCTGCACGTTGACTCTCATCTCCTTAATAGAACCAGTGCAGGCTGTCAGGAGCAATGTCGAGGAGACTTTCATTTACATCCTGGATAAGAATCAATATCGTCTTTATTTAAAACTCAATCACTCCTTGTCAGCGTGGTCGATTTGTCTGAGGTGTTTTACAATTGATAATGTTTTTTTTTTTACATGAATGTCAAATGAAGCAACATAGAAAATATTTGTGTTGTGATTTAGAAAATAAATTTTAGACATATGTATATATAATTTCTCCATTAACTAATTTAAAAGCTGCATACCAATAACATTACAAGCGTCAAATCATTCTTCTTTTATTTATTCATTAGACTTTATCAGTGCTCCATCACCCTGTCATTGAATGACAGTCTTATGGGTAGTCTTGGGAACTGTAAGGCGCTGACATCTCTTCATGCCATTGTGGTCTAGGATACTTGCTGAAGCCAGAGAACTCTGTTCGTTTCACCACAGCTAGAGGAAGGAGGCTGACCAGAGGAGATTTGGGCTGTGTGATTCGAGCCCACCAGACAAGAGGAGCACATAGATGCTCAATAAACTTAGCTGACCACTGCTCACCATCAATCTCTCATCCAAAGGGAAGGTCTGTTTAGGAGTCCTCTGGCTGAGAATGATGAATGGTACCTACTTGAGGATAGGAAGCTGGTATAATATTTGGCATTGTGTTGAGCTCTGTAATTCTACTTTGGAGACAAGCTTCAGTGTGTCTTCAGTGACACAGCTGTGACATCTTGACTGTCTGTTCTGCCTCTCCTGTAGGTGTTTTTATGTCAGGGTGTGGCACAAAAATAAATATTTTTCAATCAATTGAAATTTCTGTATGTAAACTGGCAAACATATTGTTTCATTTAATAATACTGTGCCTCTTACAAAAACATGCTTTCATGCTTATGCGTTTAACTCATACAGAATGAATCCACCATAAAAAAATACAGTACAAACATTATATTGACTGTCACTCAAAAAAGAGCTGTCTCCACGCTCTTGCGGGAGGGAGGCAAGGAAGCCATCCCTGTGCATTTTAGAGCAAAATGTCTTGAGGGGCGTCATCGTGAGATGGAGAAAAATGACCCTTCATCTTTGATGGCAATGAGAAAGAAGGAGCGCTGACAGTTATCCAAACAGCTTCCTGTGCAGATCCGTGGCTCAGAATCAGTCACACAGGCAGCAAGTGTGGTGAACTGGGAGGATAGTGACCCCTGCCAACAGGCCCCCCAGAAAAGAGGCTGTCAAAGAAAGAGACACTTACACACTTAAACTTAAGTGATGCCTGACTGCCTCTGAGAGTCAAGCATGCAAGCATACAATTTCATCTTTCTTGAATAACTGAAAATACTTGGCTACATTGGTTTTGGTATCACTGTGGTAGCTGCTAGTGATGCCAAGCTATCAGTTTCTCTTTGAATCCATGTAGATGATAAAACATGGATCCTTTTTAATTTTTAAAGTTGACTTGCATCTAATCTGCAGCGTAACAAAAATCCACTTGCCGCATTCTCTAAATGGCATGCTGACCCTCCTGTAAATAGTGCACTGGCACAAAAAGATATTCAAGCATGTTTGTGTCAGAAACAATAAACTGTCACTCAGTCAAACATCTCTCTTGCACATTATGTGACAGCTCTGCCTCTGCGCAAATTGTCTCAGTTAAAGCAATGACTGACAAAACAACAAACTGATACCACTGTCAAATGCCGTTGTGTATATATATATATATATATATATATATATATATAATATGCTAAGCATATTTTCACAGTTAATGTTGGTGACAATGTGAACAGTGACAATAAAGGATTCTATTCTATTCTATTCTATTCTATATATGTGTGTATATATATATTTATATGTGTATTTTTTTATATAATTTTTTATATGCTAATATGCTATTTATTTATCCATCATTCATCCTTTTACTAACTGTACTTTGTACTTTCTATTCTTGTACTTTGTGCATTCTCATTATCTGAACTGATTTTCTTCCTCTGAAAAGTTTCAGCCTTCGACAGTGAATCACACCTTAACCAAGGATTTCCGCTGTTGTAACATTGCTTAGTCTTAGCTGCCATATTGATTAGGGTTTACCTAATAAGTGGCCATGTCTCAACCTTGGTTCCTTAAATTTAAGGTAAATAGATCCGTAGTTGCATAGCAAAATGCAAATGTTTTCAAAAATAATTATTAGGTACCCCTTGCTATATGGGTGTAAACATTCAAACATCCCCATTCATCATGTCTATCAGATACTGAATTTAACTATGTTTAACCGATGGAATTAACTTTCTCCATAGAGATATATAAAAATAAGAACTAATTGCATTCCATATTGATTGAAGGGTTATTTTCATTGCTCCAGAATTTTGTTTTGTACTTCAAACATCCACAGATAAAAAAAATTCTTGGCTCTCCATTTTCTCATTAAAACGGGTAACAACAGGAAAGATGACTCTAGGGCACGATTCAAACAGTTGAGGTTTTTATGAATCATTCTTTTTACTTGAAAACAGGCCTGATATACTAACAAGCATTAACAAAAAAATCTCATGTACCCCAGCCTAAAATGAGCTAACGCTACACAACACAAGTGTAACCCATTAAATGTACCAAACTCAACCATAGTTTTACCATCACGTTTCTCCATCAGATTTTGATGCATGAAATGCACCCAAAGGTCAAGCCCATAATTACACTGCTTTACCTAAGTAGAGAGCATTTCACAAATCCAAGCATCACCTGAATGAAGGATACCCAATGTCTGAGTGAAAATTCATTTGTCAAAATGGCATTACTTAACTTACATTGACTATAGTGAAGCAAAACACCTTTAGTGACCTGTATCTTGGCATTGACGTAATTGTTATCCCTCTTGACGGTGTTTAGATACATAATTCAAACAGGGAGTTGAATAATGAAGTATAGCTTGGTAAACGTATTCCGTGAGCCCTTCATGTTCCACGTAACTGTCATACAGACAGGCTTGTCTGTCTGTATACATTATACATTATACAGTAATGTATAACTATAATTAGTATGACTGGTCAAATTGTGAACTGAAAAATAAATAAATAAATAACCAACCAACCCACCTGTTTTGTGACCTCATGGGAAGAATAGTTAGACTCAACACTTTTTGTTATATTGCGAATGGTGTCAGAGATTTTTCTGTTGTTGTTTCCACTCATTTTCAGCAGGATGCCGTGGTGGTCAAATGATTGGCTGGCATGCAGGATTGGCAGGAATGTGTTTTCTTGATGTTCCATCCACAGGGGAATGGTTTTCATAGTCAACAAGTCAAAAACCTTTCAGCCTCTCAAAACAATAATCATCCCATGGGAGATATAGCAGCTCCTTGTAAAAGAAGTGTGTTTGGGGGTGTTTCTTGCTTGCAACGTCAGGCTCAAAAACTCATTTTTCTACCAAACACTGGATTTCTAGATACACAGCCACACAATGGTGGCACAGAAAAGACACTTAAAATTTGACTCTTTTGTAAGCGAAACTGCATGCACTTCACAACAGGAAAATGACATTACTGCATTGCATATTGAAAAAAAAAAACAATGGGAAAATTTAGCCATTGATTAAATAATATAATCAGTCAATTCTGAGTGAGTGAGTGAGAGCAAAACATTTGAAATGTCAGAAAACTATCAGGTGACCACTTTTTTACTTTTCTTACTTGAGCTTTCTTGTGCGCTTGGTCATTTACTTCCATCAAAAGCAGTAAAATAGAAAATGAAAATAGTCTTTGTTTTCACGAAGAATTTACCTGTGGAAATTAGAATAGGACAAACAAGCAAAGCTAGTTCAAGTTGAGATGGAAACCTTTTTCCAGAATAACTACTATTGATTATCATTTCCGAGAAGCCTTTAGTGGTTTAAATGAAGTGAAAGTGTAGACAACCAAAAAGGAGTAGAAAAGCCTAAACTGACAGTTAATGGAGGGTGATTGCAAAGTACAAATAAATGGTAAGAATCTAAAACACCTCTCTACTCAAAGCAGTAGAAAATACATGTCTATGTCTACATGTGTCTTTGTATATGGCTGTGAGAGTGAAGTCATATTTTTGTCATAACTACATGAGAATAAACTGCTCAACAGAGTTGAAATTGAGTGTTGTTAAGAACCAAAGCAATAATGAAGCCTCCAGCTTGGTGACAATAGCAGACAAGCAACCTCCCCATGAAAATCTGCTTGCTGATTCTGTTAGAAACTAGCATGTCAGTTATCAGGGTCCAGGGTGCCCTGGAAAGACCCCCTGAGTTGCTGTTAAATAAAGTTTCCCCTTGTTAATTGAGTGTTGTTAAGAACCAAAGCGATAATGAAGGATTACTGAGTGCTTACACTTGGGTGTTGGAAGCCGTGTTAAAAATGCAATGCAGACTAGTTTGCTGTGTTGTGCCAAAAACAAAATTGCAGTCTGTTCTTATTTTTATGTCATGATTAATATGTGGCGGTGAGGGTTTTGTGCTGTGTGTTAATTAATGCAAAATAAACAAGACTATTGAATTTATTAACATCGCAAAGGGAGGAATGGTTGTGCTTACCAGCCTAAGGCTGATATTCAATCATTCTTAGAAATATAGTTGTCTAGATATGGCAATTCTAAACTTGTATTCTTACAGTCTTCTTTAAACTTGTTATTACTTATGATACAATGTTTTTCAATACAAGTCTCAACTTTTTCAAACCTGTATGTTTACTGTTCCCTGCTGCAGTTTTAGTTTCATCCACCAAAATAAAATCTACACACTAATATGGTGCACTAAATTCATTAATGTAAGGAATTTTATGGTGCATTTTGTGGTTATTCTTGTCATGTTAATGCCTCCTAAAGCAAGTGTGTCATGCTGGTACCTGGAGGGAAGAACATGGACAAAAATCAAGTGACTCACCTCTTCCTGGGCCTATGGTTGTCCCTTTCAATTTGGATCATAGCTGCTTTGTTGAGGTGAGGCCACTCTGAATGGACAGATATCTCAAAGCCAGCTTGTTTATGTTTTGTGGTCAGGAGGGTTCATGCTGAGCAGCAACGCTCACTTTTTCTGAGTCAATTTTGTGGCATCCCAGAGGCTACTCTCTCAGATTAGCACAATGGGGATTATCCCACCCAGCTTGTGTTGATCCTTCCAGTGGCTGAGAGAAGCAATGCGACTGAACCCATTACAAGGAGGTGTGGGTGGAAGCAGACTCAGGAAACTTAACTGAGCAGATTGACTGTGGCCTTATACCAAGGACAAAATCTAGTACACACATCTAAAATGGCAGTGATGGACAAAATGTAACTAGTAGCATACATTTTGAAGACGAAGTCTACATTTGTGCCAAAATAATTGGCACCAGTTTCATCTTCTTTACGAATTACAACACCACAATTCCTAAAAATATAAGATATAGAGGGAAAGTGGATAAATACACCTCATATAATTTGGAAAAAATACCATCTGAAGGTATTTGGACCTCATACTTCACAACCTACTGACCTGCATCCTCCCAGACTTGTAGGCACTGATGTTTGCAGTGTTTTATCAAAGAGATGTGTGCTGTAACACCAAAGTCTTATCTAGTACATTCACTCAAAGTACCAAGGTGTGTAGAGAACACCACCAGTGTGTTGCATCACATGTAATGTGAATTTTGTGGTGAAAATTCTTTTCAATTTCTGGTGAGAGAATAAACATGCTCAAGTCAGCCAAGCTTGAGTGTACAATAACAAACAATACAAATTATATCGAACAGTAACAAACAGGCAATAAGACACAATCATATCAATACTAATCTGCAGAGTTGTGACAGCGTTCTTTCCCCCAAGTGGGTTACTACAGGTTGACAATTTCTCTATGGGTTGAGCTCAGTTTTATACAAGTACTTTATGTAAGTTGAAGATCGTATGAGAATCGTGAGTGACCAGTCTATTGTTTTCCAGGGGACTAACTTAATCTCTTCTGTCATGAGTTCATGATATTTCATTACTGACTTGACAGCATTCTGAGGCACGTAAGACAACTTGCCTCGAACAGGACAGGTTTTAACTATCATAACTAATCAGTGTAGGCAATTCAGTCTGTATTTCTTTCACAAATTTGACATCCAGGGTTTGTCACTGTATTTTTCCCAGCAGTTGAGTGAGTGCCCTGTGCATTAAACATACAAACATCTCTACCGCAGAAAGAGAAAAGATGAGTGCATGAAAGAACTGCATTAAATTATGCTTTCAATTTGATGAATAGTCCTGCAATATATTTGGAAGATGCCCTCTATTTTTAGTGCATTTGCTCTGTGTGTGAGCTCTTTATACTCTTGCATGAGGACTTTGTTAGTCAGTGTGCAATTAAACATTTGTCAGTATCCATACCATCAGATTTTTGCATGTCAAAAATGTCACCAAGACATTGCATGTGAATGACAATTATGACAAGTGTCATTTTGGTGAGTGGTGCATTGAGCGAATTCAGGGTTAAATTTTGCAGTAATTGTAGTCTCAATTGACACGCAATGATTGTTCTTGTCAGTAGATATGACTGCTCGACCTCTAGAGTATATTTAAGAGGTGTCAAACTGGATCCCTGCTGCTTCCAGGAGATTTGGTTGACAATGAAAATAACAGCTTTGGAAAGCTTTCAAAATTAAAATGCCAAAGGCTTTTATTGGTAGTGCAGGACAGTCAAATGTCCATGACATCATGGCATTCCTGTCATCTAAACAGTAGTGCAGGTAGTACTGATTGGATCATTGTCGTGTCTTATACCCACAAAGTAGACTATATTGCTCATTTTACAGCAAATATGATATATATATACTATATACTAAGTATTCACTGAAAAAATGCAGCGTTCTCTGACCTATTTCTTTTTAAGTACCGACACAATACGCGCAATTTGTAATGCAGGCTGAACACTTGATTTACGTAAAAGTGTATATATATATATTTATATGAAAGCTCTTGAGGTCCTTTAATTTTGCCCCCTATTGACCAAAATCCAAAGCATTTCTGACCAGGACTCTTAAGATGTTAAATCACTCTTTCAACAGCAAACCTTGGTGGTGAACTGTCTTCCATCATTATTACATGCTTGTTGTTGAATTTAATGCTCCTTGCATTTTGACACAAGATCTAGCAAAAACGGTATACTCGAAATACTGCATACAATTGTGCTTGTCACCGTTTCGAAAGTAGAAAATGATTCAAAGAATTTGGTGTACTCATGCAGCTATGTCTACGACTCTGTGTTTCATTGGTGGGTTTTTGTCTCTGCTGTAGGGGTTGTGGTTGTTGACACACAATTAATGCATTTATAGCATGAGACAAATGAGTGTGCCTGTTTATGTGCTGCTGTGTACAAAAATAAATCAGTTAATATAGTAAGCCGAATATATCATAGTGCATTTGATGGTACATTTTAAAGTACTCTGTAGCTTCTGACTTACTGTGTAAATATGATATTTGTCAGATATAAATATGTGCATAGCTATTGGACTCACTGTATGACTCACAAAGTCCGTTTTCCGCTCATTGAAGCACAGACATGTACATAATGTTGAGTTTAGCTTACAGCTGAAACAAATTACACCCACCTTTGTTCTGTAGTATAGGTTCAATTTGCATCCTCTGCTGAAAGCGATCACATGGAGATCCTTTCTTAATCTGTTTTTTATGATGCGGTACTTGCCCTACATGCTTGCAGCTAGAAATAAGATATGAAAACTAAAGTGTTAAGCATGTTAAGGAGCTGGGTCCTAAAAGCTTATGAAAATATTTTTGCATCTTTTTCCATAAGAAATTAGTAAAAAGTAATGAAAGCTAATGAATCATCATAAATATCTCAGAAACTATAAAGACTACAAGACCCAATTTGGTGAGCAGTTTAGCCTCCACTCACCCCTGTGCTCCACATACATAAAAACTAGCTATTGTACCACTGCAAATATTCCAAATTATTTTAGTAAGTACCTTGAAGTAGGGCTGGGCAATAAAACAATTTAATCAATTAATAAAAATTTGTGATATTTTTTGTGTTTTACAAAAATTGATTTGCTACTCTTCGGCTCCCACAGTTCAAAGTGAGCTGAGCTTGTTATTTCCTAATGTGATTGTTGCAAGAATTATTTGGAGTAATGTGCATTTGGGTTTGCCATCTTGGACTTGTAATTTGTGAGAAAAGGCAAAATAAGAACTTTTTACACTTTTCCACTTTAATCCAAAGGGAAAATTTTGTTCAAATCCCTGAAGGGAAACTCAAAATTAAAGCAGAACTTGTTTTGAATAATTTATGTCATTGCAATTTTTTGTTTGTTTTTTTAAGACAAAATAGGAATGATTACATTTGTTAATGAATTTGGTGTGAAAAAATATGAGATTTAATTTTTCAAATCAAATCAGATTTATTTGCACAGCGCCAAATCATAACAAAGTTACATCAAGGCACTTTACATATAGAGCAGGTCGAGACCAAACTCTTTGTAAAATTATTAAAACATAAAACTGTGAAAAAATTAAACACAACACAATTTCCAGAACAAAGGGTGGTTGTTTTTAAATAAAAACATACCTGGGTCAAGGTAGGACGATAAAATAAGTAAAATATTTTAAAACATAAATTAAAAACAGGTGCAAGTCCATAAGAGCTAAGTGTCTGGATCAGCAGAGATTGTGCCTTTCATTATGAATCATAGAGAGGCAAATAGTGATATTTCATGATTAAATCAGAAAAGTGAATAAAAAGATGCTTGTAAAGGCATTTGAATTGCTTTACACACTATCAAACAGGAGTGCAGATCTTGTTAAACTTTAACTTCAAGGTTAAAAAAGCATGTGCAGTTTTGTTATTGTGGGTGTTAAGTGGGCATCTCCTATAACAAGTGTTTTTTTGTTCAGTTAGGCATGTACGGTATCACACCTCCAAGACCCTTAACTATGAGTCACTGCATCCCAGAACCACCCCCGTCCACTGTATACCTATCCTGAATACATATCCATAAAATTCTTCAGGTTGTATTCTGAATATGTTATTGCATAACAGTCACATCTGGTGTGTGTGTGTGTGTGTGTGTGTGTGTGTGTGTGTGTGTGAATGAAATGTAATATTAAACTTGGTGCCATGGAGAATGCCATTTTGATATTTAGTAAAACTGCATTTATAGACTCCTTTATTTTCCACTCCAAACGCTGAAATTTACACTGTCTTGCTCTGATCTAAAAAATTACACAAATTTAATACAAAATTGGAACTGTTTCCACATATGTTAAATCTTAAATGAAGAAAATCCTGCATTTGTGCTGCTGTGATTCTGTTCCTCTCCTCCAAAGCGCAGTAGAGCATTGCTGGTCTAGATTCACATCGTTGACAGAGAGCTGTGTCATATGTGTCAAGAATAATGCTGAACCAAAATTTAAACAGTGTAAACGGAATCAGAATAGAGGACAGTGAGGCTTCATATCAAATTATGAGCAAAATATAAATGAGGGAATTCAAAATAAAGGCCTCCAAATCAGGTGATGTTCCTCAGGAAGTATGTGGAAGCAAATCATTTAGAGCCCTGACACAAATGTAACCCTGAGACAGTGTTTTAAGCAATGAAATACAGACAATTTCTTCAGTTATAACTGAAAACTTGTTTCAGCAAAAAACAACAATAAAACAATGAAACATACGTTCCACAACTTTGGTGGAGTTATGAAATCCCCTGTAAACTTTTTAATGTCTTCTATACATGATAGTCCACCTTTGAGCTCAGTGAGTGACTTGTTTGACTCAGTACTTAGACGATGTCTCAGACGGCCACTTTGACATGTGGGGGGTGGGGTGGTGTGCGTTATTAGTGACCCCCAAATAAAAGACTGGGGTCTGGTCTGATCTGGTCTGGTCTCTGGTCGGGTCATGTCTATGGTCTAGTCTGATCTGGTCTCTGGTCTGGTCTGGGGGGGGTACCTTGCTGTAGCCCAGTCCATTACTCGTCACCTATTAACCAATTAACATAGACAGCTGCCCCAGACCGGGTATCAAACCCTGTACTTCGGATTGTGGTGTTAACCACCACACTACAGTGCTGCTCAAATCACATGGCAGAAAACTGGTAGATCAGCAACCTCTATCTGTATTTTTCATTTTAATTGTTGTGTTCATTTTAATGACAGTCTTCTTCTGTCAGTTTTATCACGCTGCCTATTTGGCTCACTACTGCTACCAACAGTTGGGCATGGATGTCTCTTGCAAAATGACAGATGAGTGACAGGACAGGGGCAGGGACAGGGGGACAATTAGATTTCAGATGGGACCTGTGGCCCCACCCCCTTGGGCTGCCATTGAGTCCCCAAGAAGTTCCCCACTTCTATGTCGGGAAAAACACTGAATGAATGAATCTGACCAAGATGATTCTGCCACACCTGCCTCCATTACATATGACCGCCGTCGCCATCTTTGAGGTGCATGTGTGGATTCAAAACACGCAACTACTAAAACCTACTGTAGGAATCAAGGACATTGTTGATATATATAGTTAATATATCCTATTTTATAATTTACCCAAATCATGTTATTTTATACTTAAGGCACCCACAACGTAGTAGATGCTTAAAATGATTAGTTCTGAATGCTTTAATTCCCCACTGGCCTCAAAGTTTGTTTTACAAACATATGACCGCCGTCGCCATCTTTGAGGTGCATGTGTGGATTCAAAACACGCAACTACTAAAACCTACTGTAGGAATCAAGGACATTGTTGATATATATAGTTAATATATCCTATTTTATAATTTACCCAAATCATGTTATTTTATACTTAAGGCACCCACAACGTAGTAGATGCTTAAAATGATTAATTCTGAATGCTTTAATTCCCCACTGGCCTCAAAGTTTGTTTTACAAATAGATGAGTGGATAGAACACTGAATTTTCACACTTCTCATTTCCATTATAAACTGATGGTCAGTTTTGTTTCCATGACCATGCAACAAAATTTACAGATTTATTATTGGAACCATGATGACATCTGTCAGTTAACCCTAAAACACTACAGATTTTAACCCAATAATCTTGTCCTAAACCTTACAAAGGCATATAAACTTAACTAAACCCATGTAAACTGTGTATTTTTTTATTGCTCTCCTCACTTAAAACAGACTTTACCCTTATGACACAGTTATATTTTACATGATTGAAAACAGGATGTATTTTAATCGTATGAAAACATGAACATGAAGTTCCTGTGTGGCATACAATGCTAGAGGCCATATTGTAGGTCTTAAGATCTTGGCCAGCAGTTAGGATGCGTGCCAGACTGAATGAATCGTGGAAACACTAGGTGAGGGATAATTTTTTTGCAGTTGTTACCAAAAAGGTGTTTCACTGTAGAAAATAAATTTTTTTTTACATGATGTCTGCATGTTTGTCAATCAACTCTTGAGATAAAGATGACTCAAGTGTCTTTACTCGGAGTTAATGGACCACAAAGTGAAGTGACAAAACCCTAGTCCTATTTGGGTAACTGCAACAAATGCATCCACATCACAAAAGTTTTTCAGTGAAAATGCAAAAAGTCCTCAGACCCCTTAATTTATCTCCATTTCATAAGAATCAAATCAGTTTTGTCCCTCATTGAGCTACAATCCGTAACACTCCACAATGCCAAAGCCAAAACACATTTTTTTTTATCTTTTTGTTTTTGCAGATTCATAAAAAATTAAAAAGTTAAATATCATATTGACATAAGTACTCAGACATATTTGCTTTGACATTTTAAAGTCTATCTTAGGTGACTCTGTAAGGTGTCACATACATATTACGCATGACTTGGTTTCTGCAGTGATATGTATTGTCATCTCCAACTCATGTCTCATCAGTTGAATTTACTCACAATTGGAGTCCAGTCAAGGTACAGAAAAAACTCCAAACATTACAGAATTACAGAAATGCAAAGCAATATTCCAAGTGTCGTAGCACAGCGCCTGGATATTTACGTGTCAGTGATATTGCACAGTGAATCATCTTGTTTGGATTTTACATGTTAGACCTTTGTTTGTCCAGGGCTTATTCGTGGCAACGCCATCTGTGGTTGCTAGGGAGATTTGGGACACAGCTGCAGTCTCAGTTCATGACTTGCAGTGATGCCAGTGTAATTCTGATGCTGCCATCTAAGCTCCAACTCTTAACTCCAGCAGAAAATTGACTGAATATTTGAGGATTTGTGGATTTTCTTTCTTTGCAGCCCTTGCTTGCTCTTTTAATGCCCTCGATATGTAATCAAGATTATAATGCATCATTTCATTGGAGGAGAGGGAAATAATACTTTTCAGTTATTTTCTTTTTTCTTATTTTCTTAACATTTCCATTGATTTCATTGTTTCCTACTATGTTCACTTTGACTAACCAAGTAATTGTACAGTGTATGAAATTTCAAATTTTTTCAAAGTTAAAAAACTTAAAATACAAGGTACAAGGTAACTACTCAGATGTATTTTTTTATCCAAAACAATGCTGAATTTATAGTCACAATAATCAGTGAAAAGCTGAAAGATTCTAAAATGTTTATGTAAAAAAATTGCAAAATGTATAAAAAGGAATAAAAAATGAATTTAAAAAAATTCTCAAACTAGTTCATTAATTTTACTGCTTGATAATCAACTAATTCTTTCAGCTCTATTCCAAAATACTTCAACTCGACTTGATAAATCTTGTTCCTATCGAATGAGCAGATAAGGTATTCACACACACACACACACTGCAACAGTCTCAGTGGGCATTCTCCTCTTCCTCCTCCATTCTGACATAATTAATACAACTGATGGTACAACATGGAGGATGACAGGTATTTTAATTGGCTTTCACTTAACTGATATGGTTTATGAAATCATGATGCCTTGTTGTACTGTGAGGTTGGCATCAGATGAAGGATTTAGTCAATCAATCCTAGTAACGAGTGTCTCACAAGTGATTGAGCGTGCTGATATCTAGTATCAACTTTCATTAAGTTTTAATTGTGTGATGTGTATGGTACATTGCACCTCTTCTTGCCCTTTTTATGATTATTATCTATTGACAGGAACATTATAATTGCTTCTCCTAAGGCCGAGATTGTGTGAAAGGAAACACATCAGGAATGATCTCAATTGGGAATATTCAGGTTAAAGGTCAAAAGTCACAATTCATAATCAATGTTCCATTTGGGAGTCAATATCACAGCATCAACAGAATAGATGTATCAAAGAGCAGCAACTTATATGATGCAAATGAATGAAACCCAAACTAAAATTAGTTGTTCCTCACTCTCTCACTCCCTCTTTCTCACTGTCACTCATATCCAGCCAACACCTTGCCAGCCATCTCCCTCAGAGACAGTCAAGTTTGACGGTTTGATCAGACAAAAAGGGAAATTTCTATCAAGGGATTTTCTGATTGATAGCACTAGCTATCTGTCAGTACACAGCAGCAGGACATGGAGAAAGGATGAAACGTGGCCTTTGTAATACAGCTTCAACACAAACAAGGTTGGCAGTATGGCACAGGGCCATCCACATGCATCTTACCCTACTTAATTCTATATGAACACGTCAAGTAATTTTGTATTAGTGTCATGCTTGTCTGCTTTCCTTGTGCTTTGCAATACATCACCACATGACTAGAATATGAGCACTGTCATGGGCTGGATATGTTGAGGTATAACAACATAGTCTTTCTGTCAAGGATGATGAGAAAATTCATTGAACTAGTAAATGCTGTTATAACCGTACAGCAGTTGTAACATTAGAAGATTAGTGGACTTTTTAAGAGTCCTTGTGAAAAACTGCATCAAAAAATCCAATTATTAAAAGGACTGTTATTTATGGTGTAATCTAATATTCTTAAATGATAATGAAGATCATCTTGGATTATGGATTTAAAAAAAAAATATAGAAAAGTTATGGCAGAATGGTTTCAAAATAAATATGATTTGGCGCAATCTCTTGAAAAATGAGTTCTTTTGCTTAAGCATTTGTGGTGAGATAAGGCAAAGAAAACAAAACTGTCTTTTTCTCTTTCTGCATTTTGTTTCCTTCTCTCAAAATGGCAGATGCCTAGGGAGGAGACAATGATAGCCACTTGTTTGTGGGGGATTTGGGGGGGTGCACCTCCAACGCAAAGTCTTGGCTTAGTGACTGGTTTTGTCTGCAAACTGAGTCGGCAGGAACTTGTCATATTCATTTGCCTCAGAACACAACACAGTGCTGCACCCACAGCTCTTACATTGAGTCTGTTTGCTCTTCCCTTCCCCTCGCTCTCTCCCTTCAACTCTTCTTTTCTCAGTTTTTGGTGTGTGGCGAACTGACTTGCACCTGAATAAATCTTTGGCAAGTGTTTGAATTGCGAATTGTGCCCAAACCTTTGACCAAAGTCCCCCTAAACAGTAGGTCTCTGCCTGCAACCATGAATAACACAGGCTATATTTGTGGCACTCCTGCACCTCAGCACCTCCAGTCCTGTATTAGGAAGAAGCTTTGAAATCCAACAGTGCCCCCACTTGGTTGACAAGGGAACCACACAAACAACCGGTCAACATTCTAATGGGCACATGAAGTAAAATGGGTGGGAAACTTGTCAGAGTTTGACTGTAGGAGCAAAGTGGCAGATGCTTGGGGTGGTTTGTGGGGATTTTTAGACAGCTGTGAAGTTGACAGTGTTGCAGGGTCTGCAGAACATTGAGCTTTCTGGCTAACAAGGCGTAGAAGGGGCCTCTGAGGAAATAGACTTATCCCATAGGTAAAAGGTGAATGCTGACATGGTGGAAATTAATTCCAACCTGAAATACCTGTGGCTAGTCTGTGTGGTGAATATGTCACAGTATTTAGACACTGCTGTATTGCTTTTGATTTCTATAAGCTTGCTGTCATATTGGCCATGGTGAGGTGAACTGTACTGAAGATGCTGGTAATCAATTCAACAAAAAATCTGCAAGCTTTCGATTCCATGCAAATATGAAAGCATGCACAAACAAGTCAGAAAATATGACATCAGCTTCTCTTTGCGTGTCAGTGGAGTTAAAAATGGCTTTGATGGTGTTTGAGGTCATGACTTCTTTTTGTAGTGTTAATTATCACAATAACACGCAGTGGCAATGATAATGCCCAACAAATTTTTCCTTGTGTGTGACATTTGAAGGATGACTAAGGTAAGCTGCAGGGCAATTCATCCAGTGAAGAGGAGACATGTTTCTCCTCGAACCATTTGACTCATCTCCTGCTACATTTAGATTTGGGCAGAATGCAACAAAATTAATTTCATGATGGCAAATTGTGATGTCCCAAGACTACCTGCAAGCAAAGACAGATGCACTGAAAGTTCAAATTATGTGAGCTTTCTCTCTTGTT
Source organism: Echeneis naucrates (assembly GCF_900963305.1). Taxonomy (NCBI): domain Eukaryota; kingdom Metazoa; phylum Chordata; class Actinopteri; order Carangiformes; family Echeneidae; genus Echeneis; species Echeneis naucrates. The sequence goes on from NC_042520.1 coordinate 5,866,985, forward strand.
TCATCACAGGCTCTCAAATGGAAAACAGAAAGAAGATAAGAAGGTCACGGGTTCGGTTCCCAGCCTGGGTCCTTTCTGGTCGGAGTTTGCATGTTCTCCCCGTGTTTGCTTGGTTTCCTCCCACCCTCCAAAGACATGCATGTTTAGGTTAACTGGTGATTCCAAATTGTCGGTCGGTCTAAGTGTGAGTGTGAGTGGTTGTTGGTCTTTGCTTGTCTTTGTGTGTTGGCCCTGTGATGGACTGGTGACCTGTCCAGGGTGTACCCCGCCCCTCGCCTGGAATGTTGGTTGAGATTGGCTCCAGCACCCCTGCGACCTGGAAACGGAAAAGCGGTAGATGATGGATGGAGATGGATCGGTAGATAGGAAAAAGAAATGGAGCTGTAGGGGAAAAATCTTTGACAAAAGCTTAGATCCGGAAGTCGGGGACTTACTCTCCCAGGTTACAGGTTTTAATCTATTTTTAAAGCCATTGTACTGTGCGACTGTGAACACCTCAAACAGAATCTATATAAATATGTTTGCTATTGAGAAGTGGTTCCTGAATTTTCGGCCTTTAAACTTTCTCAAGAATTAACATTGTTTGAATGCATCTAAATGTAATACTTTTGCGTTTAATTTATTTTTTTTTTTAAATATGCACTTTTCATATTTTAATTGTATTCACCCAAAACTTTCTTGTTTCTCTCTGACCAAACAGCACCTCAACCCCATAGTTTTCAAACAGCATTTCCAAAGTCTCAGTTTTAAGGATTTGGAAACACCAGTCGTGACTCTTAAAACCAACAATATTAGTGGGGATGTAGCTGGACACTCACAATTTGTGATTGTGTCATCCATATCACCAGTTGTACTCTGAATAAATTAGACCAACATTACTTTGTACGTGATTGAACATCCTTAAGTCGGATGGATGAACATGTGCATTTGGAGAATTTAGAAATTGAATGAACCTATGTGAGCATAAGTTGGTGAGAGATTTTAAATCTAGGTTTTGAGGTTTTGTATTACTTGTAATATTATAACAATATCTGTTAAATTAAAGCAAATTTTTTGCCTGTGAATTGTAGTTGAACATAGTGCTCCATCAGATGGCATCAAATGCAAATAAAAATGAAAGATCTAAGTATCAAAAATTTTTATTTTTAGATAAATGCTTTTCGATTCATTCTTCCACTGAGGACAAAAAATTGTTACACTTTTGGCTGACAGCTTACCATTTGTCAGTATGCAGTACTATCACATACTGACAGTTGTCAGTGCTGTTATTTAGTTTGTGTTGTATATGCAGGACAGAGTATTGCTCATTCATTGTGCGTTGTGAAAAAAATGAAAGGGTGCAGGATAATGCAATGCTATGAAACCAATGTCAAGTTGGTATTCTGTACATGTCTTCTGAGATTCCTCAGTAGGAAGAAGAGGACAGTGTTCAGTCAGACCCCATGGTATCTGTTGAACCACATTTGGAAAAGAAAGGTGGACAGCTGGGTTTATCCATCACAAATCAAAAGTTATGATTTATTAGTTTTGTCAAAGTCTGTTTATGCCACCCTGCTCCTATAGTAATCAAGAATGCAGACTGAAAATACTGGACATAGGGAAACTCTATAAATACTAAACTACTTAGCATAAAATCTTTGGCATGGTAAACATTGTTTTCCCCGTAGATTGTGTGACCTTCGAAATTCACCATCACCAACTCGGTGTCTGTCTGAATATGTTTTGAATATTTCCTGTATACGATTTGGCAGATGGGAAACAAACAACAGCCCCTGGGAGAAAAATCCCATGTGAGTGCCTTGCTGGGCGGATGGATACACTTAAAAAGACACACACACACACAATTTTTAATTTAATTTAATTCTCCTGTTCTCACACATATCTAATCGCACAGACAAACAAATTTCTACGTGGTTGTCACCACATGGGATTTCATTCCCAATCATATCAAAACTTTATCCCTTCATCTGTGTTTCTTTCAGTCTCTGTCTTTTCCATCTTTCTCCCACTTCTTCTGCCACACAAATGACCCCCCACACACCCCACCCCCTTAGTTCTTGTTAGTGTTTGGTGTGCTTCTGCTAAGCCTTTTGATACACAGCCCTCTGCTCTCTTTGATAATCTTACACCGTGTCTTCCTCGCCTCCAGTTCCCCTCCAGCACTGGGTTGCTGCCTGGTCCAGCTGGCTTCTGACAGACTGAATGACGGACGATTGGTTTCTTCATAAGCATACTGCACAAGCTTCTTCTTATAATTCAGCAGCCAATGAAAGTGTTGCCGAACGGTACAATGAAGACCATTTCATCTTAGCCACAGATCTTGACTTTAAACAAAGATAAAGGTAAATGAGTGAAGTTGTGACAAAGCCAAGCTTATGATTAAGTCCATGGAATAATGAATGAATAAGCAGCCTTTGTTTGGTTTTTCACCTTTTCCAATCTGTAAAATGAAATAAAACGTGATGTGTCAACATAAAGGTAAAGCTGTCAAACAAATTCTATGTGGAAAGGGAAGCCTGGAGCTGCATCACAGTTCAGCAGTTGGCCAGAAACGTCTTCCAGATGTTAAGAGCATAGCACTGAATGATTATTACTCCTGTGCAGAAACTATGTAGTGTTGTTTTTGAGACAGTGGTTGAACTGTAGCCCAGGCCAGCACAAGATAAAGCAGCTCTGTCACTGAGGCAAGACTGGCTGCTGAGCTGAGACTGTGAGGAGCATGACTGACTGCTGCACTGATGGGAGAGACTGGGTGGTAAATTTTGAATAAGATGCTGGTAGTTCCATGTTTTGCCTCACGAAGAGGCTGGATGGACAAAGAGTCCACATGTGGAAGATGTTTAAGCAGCTACAGCTCTTATCACAGACCAGAGAGGTTGGTTTATAGTATAATTTACAATATTATAAAGATAGGTTGGGGCAAGAACAAGCAAATATGTTTTGAACTTTTATTCTAGTGATAAATTCCCTTTCACTGTAATATGGGGTGGGTGACAATTGTTTTTTGTCTTTTGAAATGACATCTTCAAGATAAAACTTAGTTTCTTCAGGTTTGACGAATTCTTCATGACTGTAATTGCTTGGTAATTAAGAAAACTACCCATATAATTTAGTCGGCACACCTTAAGTAGCATCAAAGAATCTGTAATGATCATATTCAGAAATAGACATATTTATCATGGTAAAATTAGTTGAATTTATATCATAAGATAACCCTTTACTGTTCTCTCAAAGAAAATTTGCTTTACTTATGCATTGGCTTTTTGGAACAAAACATGTTTTTATCACTCTGAATTTAAGATGAAATGAATTACGATTTCATGTCTTACATGGATGGTAACAAACAGTGAAATGTTGTTTGGTGGATGGTGATATTTACAATGATGTGTTCTTCTGTACCAACTGGAATTACGTAGTAGATAGATGATGCAATCAGCTTTATTGTCCAACTATTCATACGCAAACAGGAAATTTGACCGCAAATGAGCTTTGATCTCAATGTACACCTTCAAACATAGAAATATAATATTAAAGTTAACTTAATAGAATTGTCCAACTAACCATTCAAGATTAAAGTCTACAAATATTAGCAACTTACTAACTTTTAAATATAAATAAAAAATGTTCTACTTGTGCCAGTTTAGGTTTGGTGATTGTTTGGAAGACATAACACCATATGTGTAAGTTATAATTATAACGTGTATTTTTTCCTCTTTGCATGTCTGTTGACTATGGTATCATGGACAAAGACTCTGGAGAATTGTTTTCTTGGTGAAATTGTCTGTAGTTTACACTAAAAAGCATAATTTAAAGGCTTTTGTGCTTTTAAGGCAGTACTCACCAAAGTGGTCTTTCTTTTAATTTGAGCCATCTCTCCGTGTCGTCAAGTCGTCTTTTTCTTCTTCTTCTTTTTCTCCTTAATTTCAAGCGCTAATCTGAATCTTACAAGCTAACGAGTTTTAACCCATTATTACCACATTATTAAGAAATGAATGGTGTATATGCCCAGTGAAACACTAGGGGGCTCATAATTTGAGAGGGATGCAGATCCTGTTAAGTTTGTTTCAACAGCGTCCCGGATTAACTTTAACAATAAATGTCATAGGATCTTTTTTAAGAGATGGTTTATTTTCATGGACCCCTTTTCACGGACCCCTTGCAATTACACCACGGCCCACTAGGGGTCCATGGACCCCCGGTTGAGAATCACTGGTATAAATGATATGTCAGCACAGATTAATTGTCCAGACCAGTTAATTGGTCAACCTGCAGGATAGACACACAGTCCATGTCTGTGTGATTCCAAGGGTGAAGGGAGCACAAACAGCTTGCTCTCACCCCATGCTCCTACTGGTACACAGAAGGTTGGTACAGACACAAATAAGGGCTGTAAAAAAGTATGGAATTTATGTGCATAGATGGCCTGGTGGATCACTGGGCCACCTGCACAGGATTTCTGATGACGGTGAGTGTGAGAGGGAAGGGAGGGGGATAAAGCGGGGCTGAAAGAAACAGTTTGCTGTGAAAATGGAAACGGTCAAATTTCGGTAGGAAAACATGGCCAGTTTAAGATTTATTAATGAACATCCACGTCTGTATGTCACCCAGGGCCTTATAGACCAGCTGTAGAAGTGATCTGAAAGCTATGAAGCAGATGGGATTTTAGCAGATTTTAAGCCTCTTGGCAAGTTCAGAAAAGAACTGCAGCAATTAGGTGTGAAAAAGAAACAATCACAGTTACATTGACGAGAGAAAAACGCAATCTTAAGTGCCTGGTGACAACATAATGCGCAAAACGTATCCTTAATGTAGTTACATACAAGTCTTCTGGGATATCAGAGATTCCTGGTATAATTAAATGAAGGAAAAGAGACATCTGGATGGCTTCTGCAAACAGTAGCAGTGAAATAACCGTTTCATCATTTCAATATATGGCTTCATTGATTTATTCATTCTTTTGCAGCATCTGTTTATCACAGAGCCTCAATCCTGTGCATTCCCATTGGGGATATATTCATGAGATACACTTTTTTCTTCACACAAACTTTTAGCTATGCAAGCATTAGCTGTGACACTTAGCTCATTTTTCCGAACACAAGCCTTGTTTCTTCAAAGCATGTTTAATATGTCAGAATGAATTACTACAGGATGATGAAACTGGCTGCAAACAAATACAAAGCACATTTGAGGCCACATTTTGCTTATAAAGCACATTGCTCTCATGAATTCAAATCCTACATAGTTGCAGGAGCCTACGGTTAGATTAAGTCGCCAAAGGCCTCCAATTATCGGGCTTGTGTGCCTCTTCAATGCACCACAACCATAAATGCAGCTGTCACCCTCTTCACTTTAGCCTAACAACCAGTCAGTTCAAAGTCTATGGAGAAAACATCAATATATGAACAAACTTAAGGAAAATCAATAATTTAGTTGCAGCACCTTTCTTAGACACAACAGTTTAGAAGACCAAATTGGTCGACTGTGGTGTATGATGAACCATTTTCAAGCCCTATTGGAATTCAGTGGCCATCAAAAAAAGCTCTTATTCAACACCAGGTAATGGTTAGCTGCCCTCCCAAGCAATATTAGATGTCATTCAGTGGGCTGCCATGGGGACAGCAATTACCCTTGTGCTAATGTCTGCCTGCCCACTCCATCCCCACTGCCCACTGGCTTCATGATTTCTGCAACGGGCTCTGTCTGGCCGCTCTGTTTACAGTGGAGACCTCATCAGACACAGATCCTCCAGATTAGATTAGAACTCTGACCTGCACGTCTGAACAGGCTAAGCCTCCGGCTAATGGCCACAGCTGGCTGGAGATCAGATGAACACAAACATGTACACACAAACACAATCATAAACATGTGCAGATACACATGTTTTACACAGACACAATTACATTTGTTAAATGCCATGCACAGACGCCAAACCATAGATACAATAGGGCTGGTTGGTATGAATTATTTTCTGACCTTATCAATTATTGATCCATAAAATTGAGAGAAAAAAATACAGTGAAATGAAATTACTCACAATTTCCAAAATCACAAATTGATATATTTAAAATGCTTGCTTTGTCTTACAGATAATCAAAAAAAAAAAAAAATAAATAAATATCAGTCCTTAGATGAGATGAAGAAAATTAGCAGGCATTCATATCTGGAAGGATGTTGCCGCATGCCAAAGACATCATATCACTTATTTAGATATAGTGGCACCATTACATAGTTTTTCTACCAATAAGAATATTTGCCATATAAGGAGGTTCCAAATCAAAAATGTGAATTTGGCAATATCAGCCAGAAAAGTGCCACACTGGTTGTGCGTCTACATACTTAAAATGTGCTGGTTGTACGGAGTTTATAAAGGGAGAAAAGAGCCGCATAGTGCAATTGATTGATGCTTATTGTGTTACATAGAATCAAACTGTAGTGGGTGCGTGCACTCTGCATCACATATGCAGGGAACGCTGGGGAAATCAGCTTCTATAGGTTGTGCAGATGAGACAGAAGCTTATGTGCTAAATAATTTTTTGCCAACTAGCACTCATAGAACATATAGCATACACATCTTGCGCACAAAGGAGCAGCAGATGGGAGGAAGATATGGATGATAATTGCACTTCTTGTTCAGACATTAGAATCAGTTTTTATTCATGCCATCAGTGCATGAAGTTCAGGTATTCACACACACACACACGCAGCTCACTAACGATATTAGCTGCTTGATTTCTTGATTCCTTGTTCGAGTGTTTCATACATGTAGCTGTCGTTTTTTAAATCTAAGCCCCAGTCGCACGGGTCCCAGACAGAGTCAAGACAGTGACTCAAATTTCACTGGTAGTGAGTGGATGACTGAGAACTGTCACCTTTGTTCAGAAGAAACACTATTTCCATCGGCTGTGTGTGGCTCCTCTGTGCCCACATGATGTGATAAAAGAACATGTGCCTTAGTTGCTTTGTATAGACCGAGTACTTGTCAGGAAGAAGAGTGATTACTTCCCAGCAAGAGGCCAGACCTCATTTATGTCCCTCAAGTCTAATCCTAAAAATCCAAATGCAACTGTAGAATTGCTTCACTGAAGTAGAACGTACGAGAAGTTTAAAAAACTTTACCGGAAGGCATAAGACTTCTTAGAGAAAAGTGGAGAGTTTAGCACATGAAATATACATTCATCCATGTACAGCTAGATAGAATCTCTATAATTTCATGATTTGCTATGAGTTGCTGCAGTCACTGAGCATTGTGACAGTGTTGAACAGCAGTGTACCAATGTGGAAGTTGGACATACATTAGTCAGTGACAGGAAGTGGAGGTATCTAAAGAACTGGATTCAGAGTGAGGCTGGCAGAGAAATATTGGCTTTGTGAGGGGGTCTTCTTCCTGCTGCCTTGAGACTGTATTACACAGAGTACCTATTTTTCTGCAACAGTTAGCTGATAAGTTATTTAACGTCAGCTATTTTATTATTCTTTCCGTGCATTATGCTAATACTTGGGTATTTTAATCAGGCCGTTGTTATGGAAGTGATTAAAGAGGTTAGGATTTATGTTGTAATGTGTTGCAATTTTTATTCATATTTGAATTGTAACTAAACTAACTGTTTTGTATGCGTGCATAGAGAACGTGACACATTTATCTGCATGCAAACCATAAAGTAGTGCTCGTGATTTCACCCCCATTTATCAGTCATCACATTTTGTTTTTGAATTACAGAACTGCCAAAGAGAGAGTTCCTCCACTGCTCCAATGGCTGTGTGTCGGCTAAATGATAGCGCCACTCGCCTCATTTCCCCTGTTGCGTATATCTTTGAGCAGGGAACCACAGGTGCCCTTTCAAGTAATTTCCTTGTCCCATATTTCCATATATACATAATGCATAACAAAATGGCATCCCTACAAGAGGCTCCAATGAGAGAGCACTATTTTTAGTATGCACCTGGCATCAGTGCCACCCATCCTGATATCTCAGGTTCAGTTACAAAGGTTTGGTACGGCAGCAGCAACGGAGGTCCAAAGTGTGCTGGCTCGGGATATGTGTGTAAAATTCTGCCAGACTGTTCTGACTACGCTGTGTTCCACAAGGTTTCCTCACAATGCAATCAGGCAAATGAAAATATTAACATACTTTTGAACAATACACTCAGTCAAGGCAGCAATGTGAGAATAAAAGATGCCTTTATCATGCCAGCATATCCAAACAAAGGACGTGCAGAAAAAATGTTTTTACTCTCCCACACAACAAAATAAACAAACAAGCCCAAAAAAAACATATGGAAGGAAATTGTACTATTTTTCATGTTACCTCTGTCCTCTGTCAGATTTTTAGTCCATGTCCTGTCTGTGTTTCTGTCTATCATGTCCCGCTTACAATTGAATCGTCTGCCTGTGCATTCAGGATAGTGGGCTTTGTTGTCATGATGAGATAATTTTTAACAAACAGTAAACATGTTCAAATCTTAAGGCTGATTTCCACACTCTGACTTTGGAATTAAGAGATTTTATCACATCAGTGAATATAGTAAACCGCATTTCCAGATAATTCAACCCTGATAACAGTGAATTTCATCTTTCTGTTTTCCTATCTTTTCCTCTGTCGATATTTGTTTCACTCTGTATTATAGGTCTGATGTGTAAATATATAAATTGTTATTCAGTGGGTGGAATTCAAATAAGTGCCACACAACAAAAAAGAAAAAAAGAAGACTTTATCCCAAGCAAGTAGCAGAGGCCTTCTTCTGATTCCAAAGTATACCTCTGGTTTTTGGGGCATGAGTTGTGTGCGAAAAGAAATGGGCAGCTCCCTTTTGAATGACATTATCTTTAGCAAAGTCCATTCTGCTTACCTGGTCTGCAGAGCATTGGCTACTCTCCAATTTCTCAGCAAGCTGATAAAGCTTCTGGATAATGTTTAATGTTTCTTATAATCAAATTGACAAATTTAGATTATTTTTGAATGTTGTGTTATGTCCAAGTAGTTCGAAATTACTTGGTGCATAAGTGTGCATGCAGATACCCGTGTATGTAATGACGGTAAGTCTGTTTCTGTATGAGGGGACAGACTGAGATTGCTATCTCCATGATGGATTGCCAAGTGCACCTGCTTTAAAATACTATTAGGACATAGTACCCAGCTTGCTAAAGGCTGTTCCTAATGTATTACCTCTCTTGGGACCAAGTTTGTGTCTGCTCTAGTTTGAAACTTTGCAGCAAATTCACCAACAAAACAAGACAGCAGGGGCTCAGTTTTTGTGTTTAGGCAACTTGGGCAGAGTAAGAGGAACCACAAGAAACCATGTGTTCACTGACACAAAAAAAAACAACTGGTCACGCTCATAACTGCATCCTGAGCCTGCCTTGTTTAAGCACAACAGATTGGTTATGCAATTAAAGCATATAAATTGACACTACAGCAAAACAACAGCCTCAGTTTAATTCCAGCCTAATGGCATTGCTACTAAGCAGACCCCTGCCTCTAGAGGTGTAGTACAGGAAAAACCTCATTAACTTTTTCTTTTTTTCCTGTGAGTACCTCATTATTATTTTTTTCCTGAGAAAAGTCCACGCTTATCTGCTGAATGATTAGAAGTGCAATGAGGACATTTTTAGTACACATGTAACCCGCAGAAAGCCCAGCAGGGGTTTACCTCAGAGACATGGAAATGATCCTGTTTTTCTGTGCGTAAGTGGTGAAAGAATGAGAGAAGGAGACGGGACTATAAATTGCGGTGGCATTTCATGTGAGAGTTACGACAGAACTAAAACAGAGATCACAGTCTTTGTAGAAAGTTTTTATGTCTGTGCATGTGTGTGTCTCGTGTTTGTTTGTTTTTTGAGGTCAATAACTCAGCCATGACATAAATGATTTATGCTAGGAATCATCTGAAAATGTTGGTTTCAGCATGGGCCAAGTATTGATTGCTAGGTATTGACTGAAGGCCAAGGTGTCAGGTTCAATTGGGAAAACATGAGTGTGCTATATGAATGTGATTTTTCTTTTTGCTCGTTAAGTGTACCCTCAATCGTCTGTGTTCCTATTGCTTGCTGACAGGAGCATGCAAGTTATTTGACAGTATATAGTGTTTACCTAAAAGTTTGTTTTCAGCTGTCAGTGATGTCCAATCAAGAAAGGTCAATATTAAATTCCTTTTTGTTAGTCTGAGTAGTTGTTGGGTTGGTTTCCTAGCAATTAAAACCACCTCAAAATCTCACAGTTCACTTGACTTCTCTTACTCGTCATTTGTGCATTTAGCTTTTGTAATGTCCTTTTATCCCCTTTTGGGTCTCATTGTCAACATGCCTCTGATGTTTTATTGCCTGCATCTTATAATTTACCTTTGCTGTACAAATATGCATTTTAGCTCTCTTCTGTCTGGGCTTCACCATTTATATGTGTGAATAGCTAAACTTCAGAAGTGGGTGGGGTGTAGGGGGTGGGTGGTGCTAAATACGTACCATCCGCTTGGTAAAAAAATGCATTTATAATTGATCATCTAACCCTAACCCTCTGTACATACAGTAGTTGCCTTGTAAGGCTCGCTGTTTGATGATGAATTTATTTCCATTGAGCACCAAGGAGCCATTTTAGACATTGCCACGAGTTTATCTAGACCAGTGGTAGGCAACCTTTTTAAGTCCAAAACCCCTGATCTCGGCCTTGGCAAAAGGAAAGATCTACCTATTGAACTGTTAATTGAAAAAGACAGCACTGTACTTCCAACTTTTATTTGTCCGTATTTGAATTACACACACTTTGGTGCAACATTAAAATTGATGCAGCCAAGAAAAGGCTGTAATTAACTGACACATCAGAAATAAAAACTTGTTAGTACATAAAGTCAAAGATACAGAAAATTTGTAACAAGGATCCAAAGCATTTTTCTGATGTTTCACTGTTATAGTGCCATCTATAGGGCATACAGGCTTTATGCATAGATACATGTGCAGTGAATGAGTTTCAGAAACTGGCAATAGAACACAGCCATATTGAAATAACATTTTAAAAGTAAATACTGTATGTATGTAATGTATGTATGTCTTACACACTTGTCTTTCATTAAGGTAGATAAAAAAAAAATGTTTTTGCCTTCTTATGCAAACCCTCCGCCATGCTAGCTAGCAAGCTTCGCTTATCTGGATTGAGAGAGAGGCGTTTACATAACGGAACCTTAATAACAAGGGCATTGGCTATTTGTGTATTTCTTATTTTTCTATTATTTTTGAGAGCTACAGGAAAAGTCTCAAAGATCTACCTGTACATCGCGATCGACAGGTTGCCGACCCCTGATGTAGACTCTAGTTAAATAATCAGTTCTGTCAGGTTGTTGGTTTTCCAGTTGTCTTGATACACTATGTATTCATGCTTGTTTATGTGCCTGCCTGGGTGTGTTCCTGTGTGTAAGTGAAACTTTCAGGTATCCTGATTTTAGTTTTAATTGACTGGGCTGTTCTAAGAAGGTGTGCTTATCGCAAACCCTCAAGGCAGCTGTATTAATCCCCGGGAAAAGATGACATCAAGTAGAAGCAGAGCAAGGGATTATGGGGGATGTTGTGGAGCATGATCAACTGCCACTGAGACCTGGATGGACAGGAAAGAATCTTCCTCAGGTGAAAGCGAACAAACCCCAGAAATACTATGGTGTGGAATAACAAAAACACAACCAGCATATGAATTAACCATTACAAGATATGGGAAAGATTCACCACTGCCAAATCTGCCAGACTGCGGCATTAATTTTAATCAGACCAACACAAGCCAGTTAAGGGTGGAGAGTAGTTTTCCCACTGCTGCCAGTCCCTGTAGTCTGTGTCTAATTCCGACAGTTCTAACTCCACTACCTCTGTTAAGCCCTGAAGAGTGCCAAGTATCTTCTTCTTTCATGCAGTCCCTGTGAAACCAGGTTTTCTTATTTCACATCGAAGGGCAGTTAAGTGTGAACTGAGCTTCTCTGTCTGTTTACCAAGCTAAAGATGTTAGATCATATCAGATAAAAATAGCTCACACCCTACCCAAGTTAGATATTTAGGGTCCCTACATTATTCCAATAGCATTTTATATTTTGGAATTCTAACTATTTATGGATGCACAGATTTTTGGTGCATTATTCCCTCCAGCGATGTCATCCAGCCTGATAGCGTGAGGTATGATGGCGTCTTAGCAACCAAACAGTCATACATGCTCACACGTTCCACTTTAATTCCTTTACTGCAACACACATGAAGCAGCTATGAAGAGTGATTTCAAATTAATGATTGCATGAATGTGGAAAGTCCTTATAGTTCCTAGACAGTTCATCTTAACTTTATACAACTGTTGCTTTGGTTGCTCATTTGCTTTGTTTTCAGAGAAAAAAAATCTAATGAAACAGACTAAAAAAACGGCAGACTACCTGTCCAGCAAAGTAAAAAATGATGCAGCTAAAGAAACTGAAGCAGAATTCACTTTTCTCAGGAGTATATGGAGACAAAGTACAACATCAATTTGATTACTAATGTCGCTCAGTTAACCATATAAATTCAAATGCTTAGCCTACAGTACAATAGTGCGTAATTGTTGTTATCATTATGGATAAATCTTTTTGTGTTATGTTATATAAATTATGCCAACTGATCAGTTCAAAATTAAGGCTTAATTTAATCTGTTGGGGTATTCCAACATATGAGTTGCTGCAAAGCCATAATGTTGGCATTTCATGTAATCTTTGCATTTATATAAAATCAGCTTATAAAATACAAAGTGGCAAAAGTAAATTGGTGTATTTAGCATCCCTTGTTGTAGCACGATACAATAAATCACACTTGATTATCTCCTGTAACCTGAGCTTATCACCACAACTTAAACTTGGAAACCATTAATATCCCCCCATTTAAACTGTTTTAATGAGGAGAAACACTTGTGTTGGTAAATATTTGTCTCTTTCTTGTGTCTAATCACACATTAATGGGCCCATGCTGGGTTCATTTGTTGCAGTGTGAGCAAGCAGTAAATAATGGCTCTTTCGGGGCAGACACTCACTGGAGACTCGGCCAATGTAAAAAGGGCCTCACCTATTGATCTCACCTTGAGTTATTCAGCTCACAGTGAGAAAAACTGGTTCATGTCAGCCTGCTGTTGGACTTTCTGATGAAGGTCTTTATTTTCCCCTTTAATGGTAATCAGACTAATCTGAGTGCACAGCCATTCTTGGACTTGGCAAATTAAACTATATCATGTATTTTTAAATCCAGACAATAGGTATGTGTCAGAGTTTAAAAATAAACCTGTGTTTGGTTTGAAACAAAAGGCAACCCAGGGACTTTACTTATACTGTTATCTGTCATAAATCCTTGATCTGAGATATGTTCCAAGCACTCTTACTCTGCTGTTTTGCAATTTATAGTTTTTCTGATTCCACTTTCTTTTACTCATTTATCACACACCTACTTTAATATTTGACTGCTGATAATGGGTCTTTGGTGTTTAGAAATTATTTAAAGTTGTTACATACTCTTTATGTCATCCTAGCCATCACTTACACTGGCTGAACAAGGTCATTGTGTGCAATGAGAAGGACTTGATTGTTTTGGATTTATATATATTTTTATCTATGCATCATAAAATATTTTAGACTAATACCCTCTACTTCTATTAAAAATAAATCTTGAGCCAGTTTGAGTACACTTTCACTGTCACTTTCTCAAAATTTATTCAAGGACTATTTGAATTTTGAAAAACCAGCAATTCTTTTGTTTTTACAGCTTTGTAGTCCAATAAATGTTCCAGATAAGTTTAAAGATCATGATTTGGGGAAAAAGAAAAACCCAATGTTTAATTAAAATAGGTTAATTGAAATATTTGCAATCACGAATCAGCTCAGGCCATTTTTTTTTTATTCATCACTAAAAGTCATTAAACATAAAGTTTAATATCCCTCATAAATCATACCTCATTTCAGTGTCAAGGGTGACCCAATAATTATGAAGATGACTCCTAAGCCCAGAGGATGCCTGCTGAAGAGTCCACTTAAAAATAATGTCAGGCACTTTGCTGAAACTAAAGTCTGTAATGAGACGATTGTTTATGCTTTGTTTATGCTGCAAGTCAATTGTGTAAAATAATATTACCTGCAGTCTGAAATATTAATTACTTATTCATTGATATAATGTGTAAATATGGGAAATCTTTTCATATTTCTCAGATGTGAGAACACTCACTGTAAATTGTATATCTTTGGGTTTATCAGTTAGACAACTCGAGAATTGGCTGAACATAAAAATAACCTAATACTAGCTTATGCAGATATATTGGCAAGCATTAAGTAACAAGGAATGATGGGACAATTTAAATACGTAGCCTTCAATATCTCGGCTACAATTTAAGGTACCCTCTAAAAAACAAAATCGTTTTTTGCGATTTTAGTAGCTGCTATACTGGTTAATATATACAGTATTTTTTAAGTGTTTTTCTGTTTCTTCTGACACTCTAAAATCAGTTTTGACCTCAAAGCTACAGGACACTAAAATTGTGATACATTTTGATGTGTCACCTTTGACTTTATAATCAGTACTTTTGGAAATGTAGGTAAAAATGCAGCCTTTGTCTCAGTTCTATACCAAAGAGAAACTGGAGCACACCCTGGTCTGGAGTCTACCCTGTACACCCTCCTACTGTGAAGTCTATTTTAAGTTTGTTTTCATTCTTTTCTTTTTTTAGTTTAGCAGTCTGTCATCATAACTGTAGACATCTTCCTGTGAGGGGCTTCAAATGAAACTGGCATCTAATCACGTGATGTTTACTGACTGAAGTTATCAACATGCCATGTGTTTTTTTCCCCAATGCATTTCTCACAGGAATGAGGGCCGCATGTAAAAGTAGTCCTAATTACAATGATCTACTATTATCATAGTGCTAATGGAAAAGTTAGCTGTTTGTGGAATAGACGACAGATGAAGGTTTCAAAAGTCAGAGACAACACTTGGCTGCATCCCTCTAATAATAATTATTTTCCAGAATGTTCATTAGCTTAGGAAGTGACTTGTGGGTATGGCTGTCCTCGCAACCTACTTTCCAGTCTCTCACAGGAATAAGGCTCATCCAAAAACTGCCTAGTTCTGGCCTCCACCCAAGACTGCAACACAGCTGGAAAGTAGAGAGACTGGAAAAAGTGGCAGCATCCCTACTCGTGCCTGTGAGTTTGTTAGCTTTGTTTTTGTGTCACAATGAATCACCTGTTCCTCTTTTAAGGGAAAGCAGGCCGCCAGAATTCCCCTTTAGGTCCCATAATGGAGCTGCACCACAGGCTCTGTCAGGTATCTGCAGAGATGAATCCAGAATCAAATTGATTCAAAAAGCCAGTGGACCAATGTGTTTATCTCTTTAAACATGCAACCAAGTGTAGAGCAGAAATGAAATGAAAGGAATAAAATAGCTGGTAGGGTTATCATGTGTGCGGTGACCCTCTGGTAATGACACTCCCTGCCGTCCCACTAATACCTTGCCAGTTTTCATATCTTTTCATATCTCGCCCTATCGATGAAAGAGGAAGGTGGTTTGCTGGTAAAATTCCTAGTGTTCCTGTGCCTGGATTTTTCCAGGCTCACTTATCTTCCCAAAGACTTTTATTTTGTTCTTTGTCTGGTAGATGGAATCACCTCAGTAAGAGGGATGCCATCCTTTTTCCCCTCCTGCACTGGCAGTTGGTTGCTGATCTCCCCTATAGCCTCAGCTCTGGTCTGTCTGAACATCAGCCTCAGGCCCAAATTGCATTATCAGCGTGGCTGATGCAATCTTTCTTCCAGATTGGACCGAAATGGCTAGTGGATGATTAGCAGTTTGGAGTTCACTCTAGATCTTGAGATTTGACTATGAATTACACAGAGGCAAAGTCTTCTCACAGTTTATTTGAGCAGTGAGATGTAAAAAAATGGCCATGAATGTAGATAATGACAGCAGATGTGCAGTTATTTTCTCTTTGTAAATTGTAAAGGCTTACATTGGTCCCTAACTCAGTGCTCAAAGTTCACACACATCGCACAAACACATTTAGGGCATCATTCAAACACTTTATAACACACGTTATTTTGGTGGCACAGAGACAAGTTGATGCACTACACACATTTCAAAAGGCTTTTCTAAGTCTCTTAATTGTTGAAATTCAATAACCAGAGGGCCGTCACCTGTTCTCTTTCAAAGTCAGGCTAGCTTGGACCTGGGTGGGTATGTCAAGTTGATTAGAAGTTGTGAGGAGTTTACTCAGTTACGCCACATGGACACAGTGGCTCAGTGCACACCTAAAGAAAAAGAAAGGGTGAAAGAATGTGAGCAACACACAACTGCACAAAGTAAGAAATTCTTTATTCATGATATGGCGAGAAGCCTGAATAAAACTGGTTTGTCAAGAAACTCTGAGCGAGTCAATGTGATGAACAGGAAACCTGATGGTGGTTTTACTAGGTAGTAAGAAACAATGCTTCTCTGCAGAGCATCAAGTATCTTGGACACATACCAACACTTTGGTCCACAAGAAGCTGACCTTGAATCCAAACATCACACTTTTGTTTAACAACAGTGGCACATTACTGACCATACCTCATTTTAAGACCAAAACATATAGATAGGCACAGGTGTATTTGGTAATTATATATTAGTACTGAGCAGGAAAATGACAGCTGTGCTGATTTGAACCTTGCAAAGACTTTAGACCAGGTCTAACATTGAAGCCGAATAGTTAAATTATGCCACATATACCAGAACAGGTTTTGCCCCAGTTCTAGTTTATTTCATTGCAAGTCAGTGTCATATTACATTTGAGAGATCAGAGTTTCCATCTGAAATTAATGTGACAGTTATAAGGACTTAAAAGAGGAGTAATAATGTCTTTGAAGAGTGGTCCTTATAAAAAAAGTGTGTAATTATCAAAAGTGAATCTTCAAATATGTTTTTATGCCTTTCTGAAGTGTGTGCAAATGAGTAAGGCTACAAAGGAAAGGAAAAAAACTCTTTGAAATCAAAAAGGTCTTAGAAGTTTCTTTGATTTTAATCTGACCATAAGTAGCCATTTACAGAGTAAAAAGACAAAGGCTTCTTCTGTCAGTGTTTGGTGGTAAATTTCCATCTGCATGTGAATGAAGAAATAATGATGCCATTATGTGGTGTAACCAAACAGTGGAACAGCTTGATATGTTGTAATATCCTCTCTGAGACCTCTGTTAAAAGCCATTTCAATAGTAGAAGTCAGGAGCTACACTTATTAGAGGAAGAGCAAGATTTCTCCTCTCAGAAAGAGACTGGGGAGGTGTCTGAGCACCATCATCTATGCAGCCCCTCTGTGGTATCTATTTTCATGCTGGAGCTTGTTTCTGTTCGCCCGCAGAACGAAGGTATTACCGCCCTTCGTTCAGCAAGCTCCTGCGCACATGACAGTTCATTTTCTGCATGATCTCCCAAAAGTCGATACAATCTTGTAAAGACAAATACCAGATAGCACTGGCTAACTGATGCAGTTTTGGGGGAACACCATTAATCATGCTCTCCTGGGGGGCTGGGGTGAGGTGTGGGTCTACACAGCAAGTCTTCATGCATTAATAAAATCACCAGATGATATATGAATGAATTCACAGCTGGCAGTGCCTTCATTACCCATGGTTCTGCAGACTCTGAGCACAGGTCTGTGTCAAACGAGCAGGGAAGTAACTGGAGAAACCCATGTTGCTGGGATGATGTGTTTGCTCAATTAAAAGGCTGGAGACAGGAATGCCATTCCAGGTCGACGCAATTGTAGATGCAGAGTTTGAATGAGGACGCGCATTGTCACTGATTAGACTGCATTGTTAACAATGGATGGCCTGATAACTGAATATGTGAGTGGGTTACTTTCTTAAGTGTGACCTTCAGCTGCATTAGCTCCCCCTAAATATTTACTTTCAACAAAGCTGTTTGATGAAATGCGATCATTTCATAAAAATTCATGACGTCTTAATGCAAAGGAGCAGCATGGTTCAGTGGGTGAATGGCATAGCAAATGAAGCATGTATTCCCCCTAGTAAACACTTAGTAAATGCAATATAAAGCACTCATGTCTGAGCAGCTGGCAGTTTTCATGTCTCTCTACACTGTCTCTGGCTCTTGCCTTTACTTTCTACACCAAAAATGATGATCACTCACAGATGAGGAAAATTACACTGATTAACATGTCAAGATTTTAGATATAGTAAATGGTAAGAGGTTGGTTCCCTGAGTAAACATATTTAAGGCTAAAGGATAAAGGGTAACGATCTGTATAGCCTCTATGACAAGAGGTTCACATGCCGACAGTATGATACTGTTTTAGACGACACACTGTTAGATGATGTATACATCATCTTTCCAAGGTGTGTGTGTTTTTCTGTCATAATTCACCTTTCTTACTTTCTCATGAACACTAACAGGACTGCTGAAGTGTAACTGCAGCATTCAAATGATTTTTCTCTGAAATACCATTCATCATTTGTGACTGTGGACTCACGCAGTACTCACACATTAAACATTCCCAGCACTCTTCTGTCTGGTGGCCATTGAAACACATGGCAATATTTACTGGTATTTTACTCCTGTTCCAACATCATACCCTTGTTTCAGATTTAGCCAGATTACTCGGAGAGCCATGAACAAATTTATTATATGTGGAATATTTCTTTCATAAAAAGAGAGCCAATTTGACAGGCTTACTAGTCCTGTTGGGCAATTTTTAAATCCATTTTAAAATGGATACTAAGGAAGTGAAATGACATATTAAATCTCAGCCAGTATTTCTGATGGTGCCATGAAGAATTCTGTTCATTGGCAAAGCCTGATGCACAGTGTTCTCAGATTACTGCGTTGCAGTGTTTACTAAAACTGGTTGGTTTCAGTCCAGGTATATAAAAAGAAACATATCGAATTCTGGTTTGGTTAATTCTTCACAAGGATATATATTTTTGCCTTATTAGCACGATAAGCCACGTTTCACCAAAGCCAAATGTGTGCTGAAATATCATTTACATGGTGTTACTATCCCAAAAATTATCTCTGTTACCATTAAAACTTTTTTGCCCCAGAGGTGTAATTGATGCATGAATCTCATTTACCAGCAATTTCCAGCCCACAAAGTGCTGTGTTCTTAAAAAAGCAAACACACATAACACAGGACAATGACTCAGAAGACTGTGGTTTTTGCCCCCATCCTTTGTGGGGTCAGGTTTCAGCACTTTAAGGTTACCTTGGGAAATTCTGTTATTGTCCTGTCAATATTGAGTTTTTCAAAATTTGACAGATATACTTAACCAAATGTTTTGAGTTGCTTTAATACACCCATAAAAATATTAATATTGTCCTATTTGCCATGAGCAGATATTGTAGGAAAAACCCCATAAAAAACAAAGCCCATTATTAATGATATTTGGCAGACAGTGCAGGAATTTCGCTGCAGGGTTGCGAGAATTGCGCATATGTTATTTGTATCCTGCAAATGAAGTGCCAATAAAGCCGCACTTTCCTGCAGGGAATTTCTGTGATGTTATACTGTAATCAGTGTTCAGGCCAGAAGGACTGGCCGGAGCAGTCTCCTCTCCGGCTCCTTCAGGCCTACTCCCTTCTCCTGCATGGTAAACTGAGCTGTCTGATGTTGGACTTCATAGTTGGTTACAGGGAGATTTTGGTACCATGAACTTCATTACCCCCCATCCTAGATTTAAAAATCTCCCCCATGAGAGGCATAGAAGGAGAGGATTCCCTCTCATTTTGAAAAATTTGTTTCAATTCATGTGCTTTAACTATGACTGATGCAGATAAGTTCGCTCCAGATGTTTCCATTTTTCAGGTTGATCAAGCAGAAGTAACTGCATATCAATCAAATTTTCACAAGTGAAGTTACAAACCAGCTATTTATGCAATAAATTCTGGCCTATTCTGTCAAGACCAACTTAAGTTGATTAGGCACTGAGCCCCATTTATTTTTTTATGTATTTTCAACTGCTCATTAGTGATAAGACATCCTCCTTGCCTAAAATGTCTTGTTCCGAAAGCTATTAATGACCCGAAAGGCATCAATCACTGTATGTAATGGTTGATTGTTACAACTGCCTGGAGGCTGTAGAGGCTGTAGAGTCTCGAGGTATGTGAAGTTTAGGAGGGCGTCAGTATGTGGCAGAGACGCTGACATCCACGAACGCTCCTCATCCTACCCGTCTTCCAACCAGCCACATTAATTATATTAATTTTCAGGCTAATTTTTGTGTAGGTGTGGACTGCCATTTACTTAGTGCATCTGTTTTTTTGTTTTGTCAGTGAGGAAGGTTAGCCTCCGTTGTTTGGTTCTTTTTATTTCCTTAGAGGTCAGTTGCCTCCCCCTCAGTTAGATTTATTTTTGTTTGTTGTTGTTGTCTTTGAATTTTGAGGAAGATGGGGATCCTTCATATTTTGTCTCGGTCACCCCTAGATCAGGCGTAACATCGAGGCTGCCAATGATTTTTGATATTTTTTGGTTATTCATAGAGGGGGAGACCGTAGAGATTACTTGAGGTGTTGAAGCTCCGAATAAGCAAGGTCCTGTTGTGATTTAAGCTGTGTCAGGACACAGAGGAGTGTTGAAGGACAAAAATAGATGAGCAGGTGTAAGGTGATTTTGCAAAGAAGCAGAGTTGCAGAGAGAAACTTTGCAGAGTTTGTTCTGAAATGTGGCCACGGCCAAGATAAAACAACTCTGTACAATCAACTGTGAGCATTTATGTGACTTTCCCTGTCACCAGCTCCTCTATTGTTGACATACTGGGGGAACAGTTTCATGTCCTCTGCTGCATACAGTTCTGATACAAATGAATACAATTCCAGTCGGCTCCTGTCAGAAGAACTGTTGCTTGGAGTCTCGAAATCCTGACACAGTATCAGAGCTGAATAGCTTCCTTTGTATCTCCAGTTATCGCAGTGTGTGAATTGAACATGGTAAATCAGTCTGCGATAGAGGCTGAATGAATCTGTTTTCTCACTGGAAGATAAGCGTTATGGTATTAGTGGGAATAAAAGTTTCCATGTGGAAGTCTTTAAATCTTACAAGCAGTTCCAATTTTGGCGATTCATGGCGAAGAGTTACGATACGATATATAATGAAGAGCTGATAAGAGTTAAGCTCTCCCGCAAAACTCTGCTTGCCCACACTGATATAGGACACCCATAGGCAGAGGGAAACCCGAGAATGGGGGCACATGTAGAGGAGAGCTGCTGACTGTACTGCAACCAGCAAGACATCCAGCATAACATACAAATGAAATAAATAATGTAACAGCCATATTAATTGATTCCTTATGCCATTTGCATATGCTCAGAGAAGGTCTAATTTACTTTCAACATACAGGACTGAATCTGATAAATTCTGAATGTATCTCATCTTGGCGTGATGCATCATATGCCTAAAATTGGCAACACAAGCTTTGATAAATAATTCATTAGTAATTCTCAAAATGAGAAGCTCGGATGTCTTGATTCTTTTTTCCACATAATTTGTTCTTTCTGTTTATGATTTTCATTTCTAAATGATAAACTCTTTATTTTACTTTGAGTAAATGAAATGTTTGCACTCGATTTCTGATTCATTGAATAATACTCCATTCAGCTTGGGTGCAGCTTGTGAATTGGGAACAACTATTCATCTGAGTACTCAGCAAACAAGTTGTAGAGTCATCAGCAGAGTTGATAACAATGTCATTAGCATTGTTAGATCCCAGAATACAACAACATAGTTGTTGACATTGAGCAGTGACTCACTTTACATAAACAAGAGCCTTGCAAGTTCGAGGAACTTGATTTATCCTCAGGCGAAGTAAATAATTGCAGCTGCAAGGAACACAAATGGGGAAAAAAAATTAAGAATAATGTCATGATCATACTATAGAGTATTCAGTGATAAGATTGACTCTGGGCCATCTTATTGGCTGACTCACAAAGGATACGAAATTGCACATATTATCTTTATGTCAAGTGTTTCACTCTTCCAAACAATTTCTGAAAGAAGCTCATATCCAGAATGGAAATAGAAAGGCATAAATGTTCATTTCTGTTCAGAAAGATTATATGAATGAAAAGTAAATTCTATAAAGTAGAGTTTTGTTCATTCTTGTTGTTTTCTGCAATCCTTTATGCTACTTTATGATGGAAATATTGTGCTACGCTACATTTAACAGCCATGAGATTTTACAGAAAAAGCATGGAATCATTCCTTCATTCATTTTCGACTGTGCTGGAGCCAATCTCAGCTCCATTTGGGCGAGGGTGGGTGGTCATCCTGGACAGGTCGCCCAGCCATCGCAGGGCCAACACACAGAGACAGACAGAGACCAACAATCACTCACACTCAGACCTACAGACAATTTAGAGTCACCAATTAACCTAAACATGATGTCTTTGGACAGTAGAGGGACAGGCCCAGGCCCGGGAACTGCACCCGTGACCTTCTTGTTGCTGGGCAACCATGCTTTGCTGCTGTGCTGCCCAGCATGGAATCAGCTGATGATAAATAATGTATCGTTATATAATAGTCAACAAAATTAAAATTTTATATTTCTGATAATATAAAACAACACTGGCAGATTTCTGTCAGTGTTGTATTCTTTCAAACAAAAGAACATTAAGTTTATTGTTACCCTAAATGCAGTGTTTGTACCCTTGATCTGAAAAATTAGTTGAAGGCATGTCATCATGAAAATAATTTGAATGATTCTTTTTCAAGTGCTTATTTTATAAGGAAAAAAGATTGTATCCTCGTTAGCCAGAAATCTTCTTCTCCAGTCTTTGCTGAACATCTGTTTCCAGATTTTATTAGATGAAATAACATATAGCAAATGGGCGGCCCTGTATAATTTAAAGAACCTGCTAGTTTTGTGTGATGTCCACTGGAGAAATGAACAAAATCAATAAACAAAATCAGCATTTTGGAAGTGTCAGACACTGAAACTTGGCTATCTCTTCCTCGGTTAACAAATATGAACTGTCACTGCAGCTAATACAAGCCAGATAGGATGGTTTCCTCCAACACTATTTGAATCTTTTCTGCAGAAATCTCGGAAAGCGCTATCGCGGGGAAGCTTTTTATTACGAAAAGCCATAATATCTTCTTTGATCAGTGAGATAGGGCTACTTAAGAGGAAAACCAACTGAGCAATTAAAGTGTCAAGATTTGAACATTTCAAAGACTACTATAATAAGATAAAACTTTGATAGGTTAAAGATAATAGGAAAAGTTAGATGATTAAAGGGTAACATTGTGATCTTTATAGGTATACTTGAATCCTTGGTCTCTTCGCCTACACGTTTGCCTCCTCCATATTTTTCAGATGAAAATCCCCATGTATAATGAGTACCACATGGAAGATAGTTGCCTGCTGCCAAGATATCTTGCTTAAATGAATTAAGCCTTAGAATAATTTAAAATGGTAAGGAGCAGCATCAAGAAAAGAAATGCCCAAGGGGGAGACAAAGACCTCAGTATCACCTACAGTAGAATAAATGTAGATTTAGCAAAAAATATTAATCTTACTACGCTTTTGCATGAACTTAACCTCAGGCACGCAGCATGCACCCCAAAAGGCAGCAGTCCAGGCCTCATTGCTGTCATAAGTCTTTGCTGCTTAAGTTTCTATCACTTTGAGTCTTCATCCAGCAGCGCATCCTGTAAAGCATGCAAGTTGGAGCAACTACACCTTTTTTGTTGGCTCCACTCTTAAATATTTGCCTTAATTGTCTTTTGTCTTCTGTAAGGCTCATATCATCTCAAGTATGACTTGTCGTGCAGAAAAATCCCATTTTAGCTGTAAATTTTTACAACTCACTTAACCACACGCATTCTCATTCTCCATTCTCCTCCCCTCTCTCCTCGCCTCTTCAACTTCCCACCTCCCTCCCCTTCTCTCCCCCACTCTGTTCCCACTGCTCTCTCTTCCGCTTTCTGTGCTCTTGGAAGAGGGAAATAAGTATAATGATAAGTGACTGGTTCAGCTGCTTTAGCTGCATGAGCTCCAGAGACCGATGTATTCTCAAGATATCCATGCACCACTGTGAATGCCAGGGCAAAATCAGCACAAGATGCGCACACACACACACACACACACACACATAAATATGCACACTCAAGGTATTTCATTTTGCATGCCAGTTGTTGTTAAAATAGCATAAAAATGGGCATATTTACAACAGACAGCAGTTAGGGATCATTTCTCTATACAGAGACTGTCTCTGTCTCCAGGGGAAAGAGCTCTGTCGTTACTAATGCAGTATGTAGCATCTTTATTTTCACACAGTGAACATACCCTGTGTGTGTGTGTGTGTGTGTGTCTTTGTACATGTGTGCGATCCTTACCTCACACAGTTGCCTTGCCTGGTGACAAAACTTCCACTGGTTTGCATTCAAACATTGGTAGCCATCAACAGCACAAGTTGTTTACAGAATGAAATAGCTGGCTTGTAGACAGTAGATTGAAATTGACTGTGGGACTAGTCAACCATTACAGTGGTAGTGACCTCCGTCATTTCTCACAGTTCTTCACTGAACAGGGAAAGCAATATTTAATTGAGTGTATGGACAATGGCCAGCCAATAGCAATCATTTTCTGATGAAATGGAATTTAAGTTGAATCTTTGTTTAGGTGTTGCAATTTGGAATGAGATATTGATCACAAAGGGGACGTCTGTGAACCAGCAATGTTCACATGTGAACCTGGCCAGCATAGCTCTTCAAGATGACGGGAGCTCAAAGGGAGTTCCCAGTCTACTCCTCAGCACAGAATGAGTCACCGGCGGCAAGATGGAAAGCTTGTTTCCACAACATGGCACCTGCATTTAGTATCTGTCAGAGGCTAGACTGTATATCCTCAGGCTCATTTAATCAGAAGCCCACCTTCTGAGAATTGTGCCCTGGCCCATGTTTAAAGGTACCTGCTGCCATCTGTGTCCGTTGTAACCCTGGCGAGGGACAAGTGGAACAGGTTGGCCCAACTTGGCAGGGGGGCAAGATGGTGTTAATACGGACTTTGGAAGATGGTTTCCTTTGAGGCAGGTCCAATCCAGTGTCACAGTATAGTGCTCAGTAAGTGGTCAAGCCTTTGGTTTCTAATTCAATCCGTTCCCAAACAGCAGGGAGGGTCAGCGTTCATGCCAACGAGTAACCTTCCACAATGTGCTCCGGTCACTCTGAAAATGCCAGGCTTATTGATTAGCGACGCCAATAGGCAATCTACAAAAGTGAAATGAGCAGCACATTTCTCCTGTTTACATAATCCTGTGCCACTCAACTATTTCTTATCCAGAAAAACATGTAACGTGGGGGTGTGTGTGTGTGTGTGTGTGTGTGTGTTGGACTCAAAAGAGAGTTTCCGTGTTGTAAGACCGATCATGTCAGATTTGCTGCCTGGCTGCTCTGATCCATTGCTGCCATCTAGTGTTTCTAACTATACAGGTTTTGACTGAGTTTGAACAACCTCACTACAGACCAAATCATCTTGTTTATATTTTTCACAATCTAGTCGGAACATGTTTAAAATTAGAAAGAACAAATAGAAAAAATTAGCTAATTATAAAGAATCCATACAACCTGCAACTGTAGATCATGAATCAAAGCCCATAGAGCTCTAATTGTGATTTAAAAGTAAGTTTCATTTGTAGTTATGATGATAAGTAATTCTTTGCATAATTTATGTCTTCTCTTGGTTTCCTTGCATTACGTGGTGTGTGACATTTCAATCCATAAACTGGGGTATATCTGATCTTAATTACCAAGATATGTGAAGCAATTTCATTTCATACATTTTTGTAGTTAAATAGTTATTTTAATGCAGTCAAAAGATCAGCTCAATCGATGGGACTAAATATAAAATTCAAATTTTGTAACACATTCGGATTTAAATTATATGAATTTGATGCACAAGCCTACTTTTGTTTTCACACTGAATGCAGTCCTTTTTGTGCAACCTCAGATCTGCGCACCAAGAAGGCATTGAACAACACAAAAGATGCTCCTCTTCTTCAGCTGACTCATGCAGCCTTCTACTTTGGCCAATGTGAAGCATCGCTTCCTGGAAACTGTGAAGTAGTTTCGCACTGTGCAGTAAAACATTTCATATAACTGTATTCACTTTGCCTTTTGTCTAAATCTGCTGTAGTTAACTGAGAATGAAATAACACATTCACATTCTGCTACCAAGAAAAGTTGATATTTCTATCAATATATTTGGCAAAGAAATAGTTATTGAATTTTCAAAAACACAAGTGACTCTTACCGTCACTTTCTACACTGTTGACACTGTCATTGCTAATAAAAAATGTATTATTCTGTTTCTCTTTACGCCCTAATCTGCTTATCCACTTATGAAATGCTGATAAAAGTGTCCATTTAGTTAAAGCACTCTGTGCCTTCGGGAATACTTCATTGCTATCGCCTCCTTTTTCAAAGTGCCTCTCCTTCCGCTCCATCTGAACTTCTCAGATCAATCAAAAAGAAGTATATTGACTTTTACCCTCAAACACACATAATATAAATCTCTCTGACTGCGGGCGTAACGAGCTATCAAAAGGAATAAATGTTTCAAGTTTTTTAGCCTTATGATACAATTCTTATTAAAAAAAAAACAAAAAACATAAACTGTTGCTGAAGTGGTTGACATCTTTATTAAATAAGAGGACCGGTGTCTGCTGAAATCATTGGAAAAAGTGTCACCTACAATTATAATACCATTGGTACATTATTGATCCATTTCTTTTACGTATTTATCCTGCTCTACGTCAGCTTGTTCTTCCTGTTTTCTGTCAGCATTTTTCACTTAGACCTTTTCCAGCAGTGAAAAACAGATCCCTCCCCTAAGTCTCATCTACCTGTCTTTCAAAGACAGAAAGAAATTCAGGGGAATCTCCTTCATCAGGAATGATTTCTTCTTCCTTACTGGCCTCTCTTTCACAGATCTGCCTCATTTCATCCCTGTCTTGCATGCCTTCTCCCTCTCTTTCAGAGCCACGCCAGCCTCTCTCCTTCCATCGCCTCCATTTGCTCAGATACTTTCTGTAGCTCTCATTTCAGTTCTGTTTTATTATTCTTTTTATCCCTCTCTTCTTTCATCTAACTCTAGTTCACTTGTTCACTTTCAAAGATTTTTGAAGTCTTGAGGTCATTAAGAAAACTTCTTCAACTGCTCACATCTTTCCTCCAAACGTTCCTCTCTCTCCCTTCTACTTTCTCACTTCATTCAGCATAGTTCGTCATTCCTGTTGACTTCATCCTTATTTTCCCACAGTTGGGCTTTCATATTCTCATTTTGCACTTTTCCCGTCATTGCAAACGTCTTTGCTTGATGTCTCTTTTTCTGCCATTTGCTCCCTTTTCCTTCTTGCTGTTGGCGCTTCACTTATAATGTAATTTCCGCCGCAGTAGTCTCCTCTCTGCCTCCAGTAGTTCAATCTTTGATTGAAGCTTGTGCCTTTATGTACTACTCCTATCCTCCTGTTTCCATAGTCCTGATGGTCTTCTTAATATTTCTTTAACTGCCCTCAATACATAAATCAAACAGTTAATCAGTAAGAAATCACGTTGTGATTTCAACCAACATCTGCACAAGCGTTCTGTCTCCCTCTCATTATGGCTCCACATGAACACCTAAGAAAATGCATATAAAGCATGACCATTCAGACACACTGGGTGCAAGCCGCTATAAATAGGAACTCATTCTATGCTCTCAGTTGTATGCCGCTGATTGGTTGCAGAAAATATTATGAATAATGAACATCAAAGACTGTGAAAGATGTTAGAGTGGTAGATTTATCTATGGTAGTCAGGGCCAATAAGACTCAAACAGGGAGTCACCAGATGTACATTTGCCATCGTTTCCATTCTCCATTTTTGCCTATTGAGACTTCAACACAACCCTGGAGTTTTCAATCTAAAACAGGGCCAGTGGCGTTTCCGAAACGCTCCACGTTCAGGGTTTAAAAACCTTCAGACTAATCAATTTCCATTATGCATATCAGATAAAAGATAAAATAAGATATTCCTCTTTTAGTCCCAAAGCAAGCAAAGAGAGGGAGATATATAATACATAGTGTACATAATGGTACATATGTTCATGATCTCTATCCACTGTGAAAATGGTCCGAGTTGCTTCACTTTGTCAAGATAACCAGTGTCTTGATTTATTGTTGTAATAATCTTAGAGTATGATGTTGTAACATTACTGTTACTGCAGGCAGCTGTGTTTCCAAAAGACAGCTAAAAGCTTCAGCTCTTATCCCGGGGTGCACAAGCAGTTAAGTCTTTACTACATGCTGACTTACAAAATACTCAGCTTTAGAGCACAGCAGAAATATTGTACAAGAGGCTGCTTCTCTACGAGGAGGTGTGCTCTAGTTGCCAGTTGTTGAGAAACGCTGATCTGACAACCAATCTGCTGAACAATACAGGACATGAAAACGGCCTGTAAGCCATGATTAGCATCTCGCTCGTTCCCTGATCCAGGCACACTATACAAGTATAACTGTAATTTACCAGTGTTCTCTTTTTTCAAGACAAAAGCATCATTTTGTGATAATAATAGTAATAATACATTTTATTTGTAGAGGAGTCAAAGGTCCTTTGCAGACTGACAGTGCGAAATAGACAAAAAGTGAAAAGGTTTGGATTAAAAACGTGCTCAAATACAAAAGTTAGGTGCAAAAGAATAAAATATAAATAACACGATATTTTCAAAAGCAGTGAGAGTGTAAAGGCAAAGCAATAATCAGATAGATGGGATGAATGTTGGAGTTGTAAGTCGAATGCAGGGTGGAACAGGTATGTTTTTGAGTTGAGTCTTGAAGGACGTGAGGTCAGTGCAGTCACATATGTTTTGTGGGAGGGAGTTTCAGAGGGTGGGGGCAACAACAGAGAAGGCTCTGTCCTCCGAGGTGCTGCGCTTGGTCTTAGGAATGGTAAGGAGGTTGGCGTTAGAAGAGCAGAGGGTGGAGCAGGTCTTTACTGGAGGAGAAATGCTTCATGGAGGATTAGGAGGATTTTGAATTTGATGTGGTAAGGCACAGGGAGCCAGTGTAGGTTCTGGGGGACAGGGGTGACGTGATCACTGATGACAAAAGTAACAATTTTTTACAGCTTTGGGAACTACAGTGCAATTACATTTGATCTGTTCTGCTACAGCAGATCTTTACAAGATAAAATCATAATGAGCCGCAAAGATCTGCAGTAGCTGTGTGACGATCTGTATCTGAATCTGCTGCTCTCTTGATGGCAAAGTTGAGTCAAGGATACAAAACAACTCATCGTTGTCCTAAAGCCAGATTTCTTCAAGAAGTATTCTGAAATCATCTAACACATGGAAAAAAAAGGACTCAAAAAAAAAAAAAAAAAACTGCATTAATTACTCAAAGCACTCTTGCATGATTTGATGACACAAGTCTAAATGTCTAATGAACCCTGTGTCACATTGAGTGCCATATGTTCATTCATTTTACTCTGAAAATATGCCAAATGAAGACTGATTAAGAAAGGTCAAGGTATTAGTCATCGAAATATTAGTCAGATTATATGGAGGAGAATCTATATGAGTGAAGCTCCAGTGTAATGTGTAAACAGTGTGATTCCTCTGCTAGATGAAACGCACAGCATAACTTTGTTGTAAATGTCAAAGTTAATAAATGTATATTGTCACTGTAAACCACTTAGCTCTGAGTGTAAATCTCACAACAGCATCCCTTGTCTGATTGTCAGACAACCTGACAGATGTACAGTCCTCTGTGTGACTTCTCCACTGCTTCTCTCTGTGCGGCGTTACGGCATTTTTACGCTTTCAAAGCCCTTCCCCTCTAAAGCCACCCTGACATTTCCACACAGGTGAATATAACCAGTATCCACTCTGACTGCCGCGGCCGCTAGACAGAAGTGACAGGCGACAACAGCAACACACTGAAGGAGATTATGTATAAAGCTTCCCGTGACAGGTTCAAAGCCATGTTTCAAAGTGAGGAAAACCTTAGTGACAAAACTCTGGAAAATTAACAATTACAACAGAGAGTGGCACAGCGCTGACAAATTTCCCCAGTTTACCCGTCAACACAAAGAGAGATATGTGCAGAATCCTCAGTGATGACTTAAAGTTTTTAAAAGCTCAAAATTTTTCTCTGTGACATTTACTTCTTCAATACAAGAAGTCTTGGTCTAATTTGTCAAATGGGCAGGGGATTAGTAAACTGGTAGACTAAATGTTCAGAAAAATCATTTGAACAGAAGTGTCACTGAAAAACAGCTCAAAAAAACTACATTTTAAGGATTTATTGTTGTGAACAAATAACTGCTGTTTTCTTCTTTGTTGATTTTCCTCCTCTTTACTCTTGACAATTTTTATTAAACAGAAGATGAGAAACAGAACATGTAACTTAAAACATGCCAAACTGCCATCAACCAAAAAACCCCACAAATTTTCATTATTGATTCTGACCCAGATTTTCCTGACCCTTGAACTATCCATTAATCTGCTCTGAGCCCAAATTAGTGGCTTCTGATTATTGTTTTGTCTGACAGGCAATTTTGTTTACAAAAACCTCCCAAAAAAAGATTTTGGAGATTTTTTGGTTGAAAAATTCCACAAACTGTTAATGATCAAAATAATTCAGTGTCAATAATTGAGGGTCATGTTTCTGTCAATCCACCAATAAATTTAATGAATAACTGTTGACAAATGACAAACTATATAACAATATGTAACACTAAATAATAATGTTTCAGCAGTATTGAGTTTATCTCATCACAATGGCAAGTAATTCACTAACAAAATGATGAATTGCAATTAAGTTTTATCCAAAAGAAATGTATATATTAGTTTTCCACTTTAATTGAATCAACATAACAATTTGTTTCAAGATATTAATGTATATAAATGGCCTCATGAGGTATTAGTGTCTGCCTGGACCAAGATGACTACAAGAGCTTTTAAAGCAGAAGGACAAATAAATGAAATTTCTTGTCAGCTCTTTGCAAAGTTGGTTCATGAAATTACATAATCACACAAATTAATCCAAAAAGTTAATTTACTGAATCATAAGTAATACTGCCTATTATTCTGATTAATCACTCTGTCTCACTCAACCACTCATGAATTATGAATGAATTTAATTAGCCCTTTTTATTTTTTATTCATTAACACAATTTAATTTGTACATGTACTAGAGGTTAATCTTATTTGACAGTTTTATGATTTCAGTTTTGTCCTCATCTCATTGTTTCTGCCACTATAAAGATGACATGAGCTGGCTTTCAGCGGCAACATAAAAAACCATATATGTAACTTCAATTAAGTCTCTAGTTATGTGGATGGGGGGGAAGCCCAACCAGCACATTATCTTTAATAGGTACAGTCACATATATTTAGGAGAATGCATAATTTGCAAAGAGATGTGAGAGTCTCAGTGGCACAGCAGCACAACAGAAGGTAGAGGTCTCCTCAAGCCCGATTTGGGTTTTATTTCCAGTTAAAAGTTAACACAGCAGATACGCAGTGACAGAATTGAACTTTTTTTTTTTTTTTTTTTAATTTACACTGTGAAATTCATTTTTTCTAATCTAACATAGTTTGAGCTATCCCTTGAGTTTCATGTAGCCAGTAGGATGTAGAGGAGTGTTTGAAACTTGAGCCTTGAGGTTTCAGCTCAGGCTTGATGGGAGAATCTGTAAGAGGAAAGTGAATAAAAGAGGTTTTCTTCTGCTTTAACAGCAACTATGAGCATGCAGCGTTCTCTGCAGTTTGCTGAACTTGTGTCAGTTATAAAACCGATAATCGTAATTTTCATTACTCTATACTATCTACCAGGTGTTAAATCTGGACCGGTTGATTTTAACACTACTCCTGGGCAGTGTAGCAAGCTGTAAAGTTACTGCAGCACTGAAATATAACCAGCCTATTGACACGATATGATGAACAAAGAAGCAGAAGGAAACAGATGATTGCTGAAGGGCTGCAACTAATGATGGTTGTTTATCTTTTAATGTGCTGATTATTTTCCCATTTAATTGATTAGTAATTGAGTCTACAACATGTCACAGCATCTTCACAGCACTTCTTCGACCAAAGTAGTTTGTTATTGCTTACTTGAATAATCAGTTCAGTGTTGGCTCAGCAGACATGGACCCACACTGTTGCTCTCTTGGACTTCCGCATCTGGCTTGTTAGCTAATAGAGGCACCGTTAAGTTTACCTGTTCGTTTGGTGATGGGCAGGAATTGGACTGATTATCATTATTATTATTTTTACCTGAAATACCTGCTTCTCTTGACTGAGGGAAGTGTTATCAGACAAAAGGTGAGGAACAAAAAGAATCACTCCAGAGAGCAGAGGGAAGTTTCACGTGAAAGCGTGACACATTTTCCATCATTCAAATCATTTATTCACTTCCCAGAACGCACTGCACTGCATAAATGAGAAGGAAAAAGGTAATAACACACTATCTTTGAATCAGCAGTTTTGCCAAAGTGTTCAATTTAGACACACCCTATTGCCCTCAACAAATTCTCACAATTCACTCACTCGCAATAATTTAACAGATTCAAAAGATTGCCTCTTTCTTTTCACATCCAATATTAAAAGCATATAGTCACAGTAAGCAGCAATACCAGATACATTTTGACCTGGCTGTTCATTCAGAGCTGCTTCAATTCAGCAGGCATGAAATTCTTGTTTCAGAAACCTGTCACATTTCAGCATGAGTTCAGTCCAGACTCTGACAAGACAATTTAAAAACTTTGAATTTCTTCCTCTGTGGTTGTCAGAATAAAATCCAGTTTTTGTCTCAGATCAGTTTCTCTTCATGTGGCCCATTTATTCCTCTCCTTCAGCTGTAAAAAGATGGGTTCATATTCAGCTGTGAGAGAACTCTTCTGTCCAGAGCAGAATTTATGGCTCCTCCAATAATTGCGACCATCCAGGTCACGCTAAATAAACTCTTTCCTGCTATCCTGCTTCAAATTTTTCATTTCTCATAATCCACAGAATTTTAACTCGCAATTCCTCAGCAGCAGCTCAAAGAGCGTGCTGCGTTTTTTTGTTGTTGTTGTTGTTTGTTTGTTTATTGTGTTATTTTGTGCAGTGGTTTTGTTTTTTCGTTTGGATGCTCTTCTGAGGACTGTACCTTCTTACTTGAATGACTTAATTTAGAAAATCTAAATTGTGCCAGTGTGATTGGGATTTTTGCTGTGATTGATTGGTTCCTGTAATTGATGCTGTGCTGACATATTTTGGCCACTTGATATTACCACAGTGAGCATACATAATCCATGCCATTCAAACAAAGACTGTGGCACAAAATAAAAGGTTGAAAAAATGACTACAAAGTCAATAGAATTGGCATCAGTGTATCGGCACAAAGAAGCCAGAAGTTCCAGTCACTTATGTAATACACTGACATCAACAGCGACTTTATATACAGCATGTTGGTTTATCGGTCCTCCGACAGCTTCTCGCTGTTATACATCCAATGCATGTGCAAACTGCAACCTACAGAGGTCACCATTGACATAGAAATTATTGATATGTTTCGGCAGACATGGGAAACCAAGATGTAGGTAATGAAGCCACAATGCGTCAAAGGAGTGCCGTACATGTAATTCATGTTAAAATAGTGTTGATGCCATCTCCCTGTAACTGCTGCTCTGTTATAGAAATCCAGAAGTCAGCGAGATGCATCCCGTGCTCGTGTGTGTGTGTGTGTAAGTATAAAGGCCATATTTCTGCTCCTGTTGAGAATAAGAAGCTAAAAGAAGATGCATTTATGCATTTCACACAAATAATTGACTTTCAGAGGAGTGTTGCGACCCCTGGTGGTCATATCGAGGACTGACAGCTGAGAACTGCTTTGTCTCACATACACTTCTGTTTCATCTGTTTCAGCACTGTTAAATGGACATGGTTTATTCTTGTAGGAGGCCATTAATTTCATTTTCAATACCGTAAACTGAAACAAAAAAGTTCTGTGTCAACAATCGACCGAAAGTGTGTGTATTTGTGGGTTTGTTTGTTTTTTACTGAAGTTAGTTCCTGCCTGTGTGACCTTGATGCATTTTTTCTATTCTTTTCTGTAACATCAGTGTCTCAGGTAAAGCGAACTGTTGGAGGGAAGATTAATTGTATTGTTGCTAAACTGTTCACCGTGTGCACATTCTTTTATATTTAGGAACAAATCTATCAACAAAGGACAAGTATACATACACACACACACACACACACACATACAAACAATGGAAAAGGAGACTAAAATGCTCAACCTTGGAAGTTTCAGCAAAGGTTAATGTCAAAATGGCCTGAAAGAACAAGTACGAAACCAGACTAATGAGCCCTGAAGTGATTTTGTACTTTATGGCATGACGGGGGGGGGTTAGAGTGTGTGTGTGGGGGGGGGGGGGTATGGCTGACATGACTGTGTGAAGTGAACATTTCCCACCTCACAGCTGGTGATGGTTGCCATGAGAACCATCAGGGGCAGATGGTGCCCAAATGGTGCCTGATCAGCCCTCACACACACACACACACACACACACACACACACACAATAACTTTGATCATTTGGACTGATGGTCAGAGCTCGGTGAAGCTGTTTACTTTAGTGAGCCTAATGGTTTTCTGAGGTGTCGTCTCTACGTTTCCAGTCGATGAGTTCAAACATGAGTAAACATGAGTTCTGACTCCTAAGAAACATTCTGGCCTCTCTGTCTATTAACTTCTGTTCAGCACCAGCAGTTATAGGTGTGGTAGCCTCAAGCAACACACACACACACACACACACACTTACCTTATGTGCTCCACATGTTGAGCCACATGTCGCCACTCACCTCACTGTAGTGCTCCAGTATATTTAGGACTGCGTCTTCTGTCTGTCTCTCTGTTCTGTTGGTATCTACTGACTGATTTTAGACACCATTTTGTGTTTTGCTTTGTTTTTTTTTTTTTTTTATCTCCACTTGTTCCAAACTTTGATTTCAGAAATACAGAGACAATCATATAAAAAAAAAAACAGGAAAATGAAGGGCTGTTTTCACCAGCAGTGTATTTGTGGCTTATTTCTGAAGATTTGTATCTTCAGTAGGAGCAAACTGGCTGCAGGCCGAGTTCCAAGCAGGCTGGGGAAAATGAAAAGTGTTGAGAGGCTAACATATTGGTAATTTCTTGCCTTGTCGTGGGATTTGTTGGCGATCAGCTGTCACCTATTAAAGTTACAATGACTGACAGAATCATGTTCATTCATTTTCGATCATTGTCATATAGAAAGATCTCTAGCTCTGTGTCATTATAAAACTATTTTAACAACCCTTATACTGTATACCTCTGGAAGGGTCAGAAAGAATCATCACATCATCATTATCATGACAAATACATCTGCATGCAGATCTGTCTCGCTGGTCTCTTCAGGTTTTCTCTGTTTTCCACTCAGTGCATAATCTGTCAGCCATTTCCAACCTCTGCTCCTTTGTTTACTTTAGTGCTGGAGAAATCTCAGGCTTTATTAGAAATGGCTCCCAGTGAACATTGTCTATTCGTAAGTCTAAACCGCTGCCTGGAAGACCACTGCATAATTCTGCGTCTGTGCTTTTGATGTGTGAGAGGATCCACATCCTCGGGGCTTTGACTCCAGAAGTTTGGCAATTGATTTTACTGTGGAGTAAAAGAGGAGAGATGAGGAACAAACAGACGTGCTTTCATGCAGTTGAAGGCACACTGGAAAGAAGTTATAATGACCTGGTCCTTTCTATTGATACATTATAAAATGTGTTGTGATCACACATTGTACTGTGGGATGCTCGGTGAGAGCTGCTCCCTTCAGGTCATTCAACAGCATGTCTACTAACTAAAGCTGCTAAATGAAAACCTCAGATTACATGTTCCTGGCTACCATCCTATTATGAGCTCTCATCTTCCAAATCCATCTTCATAACCCAGGGATGCAGGGACAGAACCAAAAGTAGAAGAATGAAACAGCCACCAGCTCTTCAAACAGTATTCCTCTTTTGTCCTTTCAGTGTAAATCAGAATCAAAAATAGTTGTATTGGCAGGTATAGAAACATACCTGAGATATATATATATATATATATATATATATATATATAGCAGTGGTTTAGATGAAATTTGAAATATTTGAAGTGGGATATGGTACAATAGTGCAAGGCTCAGTTTTTAGTATCTTGATTGAAATCACTAACTTTGGCCCTGATTAAGACTAACTGTGCTCTTGTGTGTGTGTGTGTGTGTGTGTGTGTGTGTGTGTGTGGAATCAAAGAGTAAACATAAGGAATCCTGGAGAGGAAAGGTTTGTAATTGCAGGCTTTGATGAATTTGGTGAACTTTTGGTTTGGGCAGCTTCATGTATGTTTTTAACTGTTTCTTTGAAGATGAAGTCGTTACTTTTCTTCGTATTTTCGCACACACACACACACACACACACACACACACACACACACACACACACACAGTACAGCACATATATACCCACTTTTACTTCTCACACTTGCAAACAGAGAGTTTTTCTGTCACACACACACGCACACACACAAAGTGTGCTGCCATCTGTTCTCACCAGTCAAGCTGTCTTGGCAGACCCTCAGGCTTGGGACACCATCAATGACTCTCGCTTTCTCTCCATATACAGGCCAACAGACTGAGAACTGAGAGTTCATAACCACTGGCACTCCACTAATGAACTCACTACTCAGGAACTCTCCAGAAAAATCCCTGAGCATCTTTCAATTTAAACAATTTCAAATTTCAAAATAAATAGTTATTTTTTATGGATTCCTTTTGTTTGTCAAAACAAGGTTTGCACAGAATATATCTATTTTGACATCCCTCCTCATCACAAATAAAAAAATGGCAGCCTGATTGCATCTGTATCTGTATCCACAGTATAATACGTCCTGTTAACTATTGGAAATAGTTTCCTAAACGAATTTATAATCTTTATGCACATTTTGCAGCATTTGTGCAAAACTTCTTACATGTCAATAAATTAATTCATTTAAAGGTGATCAGTTGGTTGGTAAGGTAATATATAAAGTAATTTGATTGGTTTTTTTTTTTTTTTTGGTTTTTTTTTATCATGATGATATTCTCAGAAAAAACAATCACATCAGATTTGAGTTATGAGTAACCTGCCACATGATAAGTAGGTTAGATTTAGCTTTCTGTCATAAAGGGAACATAACTGTTTGCCCACCTGTGTGACATCTTCTTCTAGGAATTTGTGTTTCTTTTTGTTTTGTTGCAGATAAACATATTTTACCAGATTTTTCCTATAAGCTTTTAGCGCCACCTGAAAGCTTTGACTGCGTTTGTCCTGGAACAGAATCTCCTCTGCTTTTTCCTGATCTCTATCAGACATTTTCCTCCTGAGACTTACAAGTAGAGTTTTCGCTCCCTTCATTTTTGTATTAGGCATTTGATTTAATAAACAGATAAATCCAGATGAGACACTTGACTGTACTCAGGTGTAAGCCCTTCAATTTAGATGTTGCTGTCAAAACATTACAGCTGCAATGATTTAATCAAGAATTGTTTAGAGAACTATGTTACTCCATTTAACCTCCCTTGTTTGTCCTTCATGAAGACCATAATTGTTAGCATCACTCAACTCTGATTACAGGAGGAATACGTGACCTTTGTGTTCTTCTTTTAGTGAACGTTGCAAGAATAGTGACAGAGCTTCTCCCACTCAGTGCTCTCCAACACGCAGACTGCAGCCTCCCAAATGCCTCTTTAACAGTGATGTCCTATAATAGACTGTAATAATAGAGACTAAGGCTGTGAATTACAGGTAGAGAACAGACAAAAAGCTTTACTCTGGAGGTAATATGCTATGACGTTAAACATATTCTCTGCCCTCCGTTTCTTTTTGTTGCATGAATATAATGGTGACAAAAGGGGGGGGGGCTCATTCATCATTTATAGAAGTCACTGTCACAGATTTAACCACAGAGGATGACTTTGACAGCCACTCATGCAGTGAACTCCTTTATAATGAGTGGAGGAAGAGGATAAAGACATTGTGTGTGTGTGTGTGTGTGTGTGTGTGTGTGTAGCCCTGGGTTCATGCAGAGTATCACACAGAGCGTGGGATTCCTGCATATGACAATAACATCAAAAACACTCAGGCTTACTCTTTGATTTCTCACATACACACACACACACTTGATCTCCTATCCACAAAGTAATGCGTTCACAAGCTCAAACACACAGTTGGTGCCAGCAGCACTTAGAGCTTCAGTAACTAATAGTGTTCTGAAGTATGTTTTCTTTTTCTTTTTTTGTATTCACAGTAACTGCTGTTGACAGTGTGTCAGCTGATTGAGTAGCTGGGTGGATTCCCGCAGATCAAAAACCACCGCAGTAAAAAGGATTTCATGAACTGACCTCTCTTTCATATCTCTTCCATTCGTCTTTCTAATGATGTTTGTGCCCTCATAAATGTGCCGCTATCGGAGGAAGGAAGTCCATTAAAAGGATAATGTTTGTTCTATATAAAGCACAGATATTTCTTTGGAAAAACCAGATCAAAAATTTTTTTTGCCAAGATGCTGAACAAAGCTGTCACCTGTGTTCCTTTTAGGCTGATGTGGGAAAGGGAGCCCAAAGTTGTGTTTGACTTTGTTTTGGCAGAGTTACATAAAGACACCTGACACAGTTTTGTTTTCTTTTAGCAGTCAAGTTCCCCACTTAGAATCGCTTAGTGTTGAATACACACAGCAGTTGTGCTAAACACTTTGAGGAATCAAACCTCAGTTGTGGACAAGAGCCCTTCAGACAGAATGGACATGTTCATGAATGTCTGGTTTAGTAGTGAGAAGAGCAAAACTGGTTTCTTGGAACTGGAGTCATTTTCATACTAAAACATGGGGAGACTAACTTTTGGTTGCTTGGTTGCTTTGGATGCTGAATATTATGGAGGGAAAATTACAAATACAGAAAAAAATATGATTAATTTAATCGCTGGTTTAATGTGAGTCATGATGTGTTCAGTGTTGAATAAAGCTGATAACATATCTTTAAAGGCTTCAACTGTGATTAATATACAGTGTCCAATCAAAGTCTGGACTGGAGTGTACCAAGACCAGAGTCGTGTACACCAGCTGTTAAATGAAGAAAGTGGAAAAAAAAAGTATTTGAATTATGTTGTACTTACTGTAATTTAGAATATTCTAAAGTTGATATTTCATTGTAATCTTTGTGTGTGTGTGTGTGTGTGGGTAGCTGATTGCGTAGATGGAGCAGATAAAAATATATTAAGACAAAAACAGGACAAAGGCAGGACATTATAAAAAGAGAGAGAGAGAGAAAGAGAAGAAGGAGAGACGCAGTGGACTGGACTGTGTACCAGAGCTTCAGCTGGCTGTTGAAAACTATTTTATGTGGTAGCCAGACACATTAGCAACACAATGAACCAAGAACACATTGTTGGCCTCATGCCCAGTACTGTTCTCAATGTAGAATATCAATTTAAATCATTTACAGAATTTACATTTTCTCACATTTTATGAAATCTCCTTAGACCTGTGAGCTTAAGAGTCATCATCATTGAATTCCACTTTGGTGAGCTTTGTCTTGACCTTTATCTGATCTAGCGGAAGTTGTTGTATCTTATTAGCGCTGATGAACCAGTGACTCCTCTGTTGGGAGAAACATTGTAGGCAGAATGGTTTGCAGATACTTAATAGACAGGAGTCAATGGGGCAATTTATGCTTTGAATACGTTATGTAAAATGATTGTCAGACTTTGTATTGACCTTTAAGAGGAGGAAAAAAGCGTATTCTCTGAATCACGTGCTGAAACGGAAACCTGCATGTGAGTCTGAAGATTTAAATTATGAAGTATCCTTCACGCATTGTTTAAACTATTTTCCCCTGATGGAGCGCTTTAATTCATTGTCTCCCTGTTTCCTCGTACCCTCACTCCATCACCATTGTAATGCTCATAATAATGATTCCTATCATATAAATCCTCATTGCCCTTCATGTCATTCTCCCATTCTTCCGTCTCTCTGGTGCATGTGATGGCTTTTCCTCTCCACCCTCCAAATATCCTCTTTTCCCTCCATCACATTTCTTATCCTCTGTCCCTATTTCAGTACCACCATCGCCTCCCCTTCCCTTTTCTTCCACTTTCCCCTCTTCCGGTCTTTTTACTTCTCTGTCTCCCCTATCTCTTTCAGCAGTGTTCTTTGTGTTTTCTATAATCCTCTTTCTGTGGTTGTTTAATCACTGTTTTTTAGAGGCCAGTAGCCCTAGGCCTATTGATGGCCCTTGGATAACTCCCTGTGTGTGAGTAGTGCTGTAAGTTTGTGTGAGTGCATCTGAGCATACATGTTT
Source organism: Echeneis naucrates (assembly GCF_900963305.1). Classification (NCBI taxonomy): domain Eukaryota; kingdom Metazoa; phylum Chordata; class Actinopteri; order Carangiformes; family Echeneidae; genus Echeneis; species Echeneis naucrates. Next base: position 5,907,337 of record NC_042520.1, read on the forward strand.
GCACAAAGAGATGAACAGCTTGTATGTTGCCACACAGATGCAGTCTAAAGGAGGTGAACCACACTTTGTGGATCCTGACCTTGGTGACCTTCAGCAAATACATCAGCCAACTGAGATGAGATCAAGGTTGTTTTTTGAAATGGAAGAAAAAGCTAATGTAAAATCGCTATACTCCATTACCTACAAGGCCTGGTGGCACCAAAGTGAGCTTGTTGACCTGGTTTGGTCTATTAATATTTGTAATATGAAAAACGTTTTAAGCAGGTCACCTTAGTGGCGAGCCTGCTAGAGCCTGTATCAGTACAGCCCTGCAGTGGCCTGGGTACAGGTCCAGTAATGTCCATAATACAGGCATAAAAGGTCAGGAATTCAGCATGTGAGGTTTCTACAGTATAGCACCGGTTTAAAATAAATGTCTATTGAATATCTTGAATGGTTGAAATGCCAAAATGATATTTCTCTGTCATGTCAAAGTGATTATGGAGCCGTCCAGAAGATAAGCTAATGGCAATGTGTGGTTAGCCCATCCATCAACCCCGACCTCCAGTCTCTCTGTAACAACATCACATGACTTCCTCTTTTGTGCTTATCATTATTACTTTGGGTCCGAGAGAATAAACATGGTGTTTTAAGGTATTTACTGATAAGACTGATGATTTTGTACTCAATGAGATTCTGCTGAATAAAGATTAACTACAGGTCCTAATAGTGTACTTCTTCCTGTGACCTGTGGAAATAGTCTTATCACCGCCAACAAACAATCACAGATATCCCTGTCTATCAATCTAAATGATTTTTGCTTCATACAATCATAGGTTGCCATTTTATTTTTTTTTTTTAAATGTGTTGGTTTTACCAGCATCTGTTTTTGATGATGCTGACCTCTCCTTCTGTCCTTCTTTGTGTAGCTCATTACTCTCTCTGTGTACACACACAAACACACACAGCAGAGTCCAGGCTGGGTTTCTGGACCTCATTAGTTTTCCAATTAGCTGCTGTCATCTGTCAACTGTCCCCTTGGTTTCTTTGGTTTCTTGGGGCAACCATGACACCACAGCCAATTCTCTGCCCTGATTCATCTCACTGGGAACAGGTGGACGTCCTGTTTGCTTTCCAGGCTAAAGTCACGATGATTCCTCACTCGGAAAGTTCAAAAGTTTTCTCTTTTACATAGAAAGTTATAAAACAGGTAACATAAGCTTGGTGCATTGAGCAGACATTTTATTTCTATGATTAATTACAGCCATAAAATAACCTTTATTTTAGGTTCGCCGTAAACTGTACACAAAAATGGATATATGCTGCTAGTTCGAAAACTGAAGCCGACTTTAAGTCCTTCTAACTTCTGACCACCAGGTAGTAAAATGAACTTACTTCTCATTTGATTTATTACCTCAGTAATTGGTTTCCTAATGAGTTTATGACCTCAATCACATTTTAAAAATGCAACAAAGTAGGGTATACATAAGGACAAGGCCATCGTGGCATCTGTAGACTGAACAAAATCACCAAATTCCAATGAAGGTGGAACAAAGGTGGAACAAAAAAAACAGAATTTGGTCCACAGAAACAGCCTCCATTCTCATTGTGCAGAGCTCACCTGAGCGGTCTCTCATCAAAAAGCTAATAAGGTGCATGATGTGTAAAACTAATCGCTGTCCGGTGTCTGTGGGAGTAAATGATTATGGGTCTAGGGAAGCGTCTCCAGTGAGAACACATTTGTCTGCTGTGATCAGTTCCCTGCTACTCCATGATCAAGTATAAAACTGAAAATTCGGGAACTAGGAATTGTATGAAACAAAATAATAATAATTCCAGCACTGAATATAAGTTTTGCGGTTTAGGATCAAGAGGACAAAGTGGAACACAAAAGACACAAAAGAGAATGAGTGACACACTGACAAGAGCCTGAGGTGGAGATTCTGGGAGCTGCGTCAATACAAGGATAAATACATATTACATAATGAAGCTGTGTGTGTGTGTGTGTGTGTACTGGCATCATGCTTAAACTTGGAATTTTAAGTGTGGCAAAAGGTCATAGACTCACACACACAAACACAGACAAGCCCATCAAGTTGCTCTGTACGCAGGGTTAGGGTTATGAGGGTGGCTGAGTCATATATAACTTTTCCACCATTTGAAAACATACGGTTAACTCACGCTTTCTGTGTGAAGCGCACAGTAAACACAACGTCCCAAATTGATTGAAACTGTTTGTGAGCACCAAGACTCACAAACAGGACAGCTGCCAGTGTGAAACAAAGAACATGTCTACCATAACGTGGTGATCTTTTGTGTGGTCATTGTTGTTGCTGCTCTGTTTACATTCAAATATCTGTAATCATTATAATAGACGAAAAGGAGCCATTCTGGAAGGAGGTAGGTGTTTTCAACCATTGAACTGTCTCAGCCACAGGCAGAAAAGTACAATCATACTGCTCAGGTTTCCCCTAATTTTTTCTTTTTTTTAATTGTGTGCAGCTCGAACATGACACGTTTCAGTCCTGACAAGCAGCTGTCCTCATACGTCTGGACATTTTAAGGATGTCGAGTGCACATAAACCACCAAAGAAAACTTGTGGGCTGTGTGTCAGAAACTGAGCTCAGTGTTATTCCCTTTGAGGAGTCTTCAGTGATCTGCTCCACACAGTATACGTGCAGTGTGAACATATTCAAATAAACCAGAATACAAACACTGAATTTAAATGTCTGTATGTTAAAAATGTTTGCACAGTATGAATCAGAGGAACAGTCTTGCATGACTGCACAAAATCATCTCTGCTCTCTAGTTTGTACCTTTCTCTCCTTCTTCTGCTTTCTTTAATTTTCTTCTCTTTGTCTTCAGATATTAATGTCTGAATTCATTGACATTTTGCACTGACTCATGCAGTTTTTGTGCTTGAACACACCATAAAACAACATTTAATGTTTCAGTAAATGCATTTGTGCTCCTTTTGTGGATGTGATGTATCGAACCGATTGTTGTCATTATTTTGAATTTCAGTGTTGGGACAAAGGGCAGGTCTTCTTCCTGCTCAGGGCTCAGCTCAGGGCTCAGCTCAGGGCTCAGCTCGGGGGGGGGCTGGTGATTCACATTAAATAAGGCACATGTTTAATGTACATGTCCAAGTGTGCAAAGCCTTCTTTTCGCATGAATTGTATACTTCTATAACATCAAACTGTTTGTACTCATTGTGTTGTATCTCTTACACAATAATTGGAGGGAATGGGAAGAGGAAGCAATCTGAGGTGTGATAATAGAAGTTAAGGGGTGAAATGAAATCCTGGCTCTTGCTCTCTCACTGAATTTCTCACTCTCTCCCTTCAGGGCAGTGCCATCTGGCCCTCCTGTCACTCTACTTACCACACTGATTATGACTCCTGGTCGTTGCATCATGTGCCCGTAAGTTTATGAACTAAATCCATCTGCATATTTACAACTTACCAAACACAGTGTAGAATATCCTTTTTATCTGAAAAACCAACCCTAACCTTAGTAGAAAATATTTTCTGACTATGTATTTTTTTCCTTCCCAAATTACATAGACAGGTACGAGATCAAGAGCAGTTTTTTTCCGTTGTTTTATTTTCTCTTCTTGTAGCCCGCTCTCTTTTTGCCACGAGGGCTTTGTCTTTAATCAGAGAAGCGTGCATCACATTAGTCTTTCTCCATCAACACAAAACAGACCTGATTACAGTGTTATGTACCCACAGCCCAGACGAGAGTTATTGTGTGTGTGAGAGTGAGAGCATGGATTCGAATTGTGAAACCAGAGTAGATTATTTTGCTTTGTTCCTGTCACTGATGGAGAGCTATGGTGTGTGTGTGTGTGTGTGTGTGTGTATGTGTCTGCAGTTGGCTGTTTTCTCAGTAGAGAGATTGGCTAAACGTTACAACCTTCTCACTGGACCAGGATTAAATCCACTGCTCTCCACTGTAATTGAAATGTAAAAACAACGCACAATGTTGGTTTTGTTGAGAATTTGTTGAGAAACTTATGTTTGCTTAACAAACTGGCTGGGACCAACTAGAAGGAAGGGCTTTAAGCTCATCTCCATGTGAAGATGAATGCGTTAAAATTAACTTGAGGCTGTTGGCGTCTAGTTTCCAACCAATAGTCAGTGTGTTTAGTCTGGGAAAAGGCAAAGAGTTAATATTTCAAATGTCTGAGTATCTCTGTAATCTTCAACAACTTGTGAAAACCTCACCACCTTCAATAAGGAATGATGGATCTCAGATTTTCTCTCCAACCCCATCACACAACTTTCCTCCTTTGCTGCTTATCAGAGCTGCTTTCAATCATTTCACAAAAAGTTCAGGGCTGGTTTGCAAAATCTGACACACTAGGAGAAATATGCTGAGAGGCTGTTTTTAAACGAGGAGAAATATCTCATTACTGATTACTGGTATGATAATTGAGGAGGCCTCTGACAAACATCCTCCTTAGAGAGCAAAGAATTCAATTTCATCTAAAGGAAATGTCAACCTCTTATCTGCAGAAACTTTGATGATTTCAACCTGCTTGGCAAGTTTGAACCTCAACTTCCTATCATCCAAAATAACCCTCTCTATAGGACACAGCGCCATGATCTGCAATCTCAGGGTTATTATTCATCTTTATCGAACTAAACTAGCCTGATTTTTAGCAGAGGTGAAATCATGATCAGACCAAACACAACACATGTTTTTGAAAGGCAATAAAGTAGATGTAATGAGTAATAGTCAGAAAGCATGCTTGTGAATACAAACTGCACTAAATTTAATTTTAATAACAATTTCAGACGTCAAAGTTTAAACCAGAACATACAAAAACACTCATTCGTTTATGCTCACTTCTTGCTTCACGGCGGTTTGTATTCTTCTGTCTCTGTGTGTTTATGTTTGTTATGACAAACCTGTTTTGTAGAATTGCTTCCCAGATAAATCTAATTTGACAGGACTGTCTTGTGATGGTTTGCTTGCATGATATGTTGTGTAACTACCAGTTGTTTGCCTCTTCCCATCTTTGTTTTCATTCTTACTCATTAGTAGATGTTGCAAAAGCAATGAATTTATAGGATGTCACTTTTAAAACATCAGTCACAAAGTGAAATTCTAAATTCTTTCTTTTAAAATCAACTCTTAGTTTTGGCTACAACATGACTGCTGGTTTTACATTTTTCACATATTGTGAATTGCTTATGATAATAGTTAAATTATATTGTGTGACAGTGTAGTCATTGGCTGAATTCTGTCCAAAGGGGTTTGATGAATGAAGCACTTCATTTGGAGGATTTCAGGTCTTTAGTCTTATCTGTTTGTGTGAAGGTGATAAAATCAGTTTGGCTGAGGTTAGAGAAAGATTATGGTCCTTCATCTCGCTCTTTACGCTCCTGGGATGGATGCACACCACATTTTAGATGTAGTTTAACGACTGAAAGCAGCACAGTTTAAAACCACATCTGGCAGATTTAACTCAGCTTTGTAGATATAATTTTACTTACTCCTCTTTATTTTATTTCTATTTGGCAATTGAAGGCCAGGAAATAGAGTGGTCTTCCACTCGTCAGAAGACCAGAGCCCTCCTTTGGCCTGTGTCAAAGTGGAACCCAATTTGCCAATTTGGATTGCTATTCCATCAGTGTATGAGTGAGTGCTCATGGTAGAAGTGCTGAATGTGCAGACTGTGTGCTGTAAGAAAGTCCATTTAACAGTGCAGATGAATATGAATCCCATAATAATGCTATTCTGAATTCTGCATCCTGAAGAATTCCAGGAAAGTAGACATGCCTCACAAGCTGGCAGGGAAGTGAAGCTCCAATAGGATCCTAATAGGCCTGAGACAATGAACTGTGCCAGGCTCATAAGTTACCGAGGTCCAGATGCTTTGAAGAAGTCCGAGTCTTGAATAACTTTTTCAAACACTTTCTCTGGCTGCTCAGATAAAACTGCTAGATAGTTGCTCCAATTTAGACTTGTGAGTTTTACTGCTTCCATTATTCACCGAAAGTGCACACAACTCGATCAGCTGGCTTTCTCTGATCTCTTGGAATCCATTTATTCTCTACGACACTAATGTGTACAAGTAATCACAACCATCAAGGAAGTATCTGTTTCTTGGGTAGATTTGGCTTTTGTATTGACAGTCATTACACACTCTGTTGCTGTCAGTTTGAGTATGTTAGAGAGAAGCGTGATGAAGGACGTAAACATATTGTTCTTTTTACAGCAAGTGACAGCAAGGCAGTTTCAACCTCTTCAGACTTGTCTTTTCCATGCACCTTAGAGGTACAAACCGGTGAAAATTGAAGGAAATCCCAGAGAAGCATAAATGGTACAACTGGGTGAGAATGAATCCAGTTCAGAAGGGGTCACTGAATAGTTTAATATGAACCATATGATCTCCACAAAGTTGTGGACCAAGCTGTCACACAGCACTGCCATCACTGAAACAGGAAATGAGAGAATATCTTTTGGAGGAAAAGTGTCCACACAGAGTAGCTGAGTGCAAAGATTTGTCAAAAGAGCCTTGAAGCTGCTCAGGTGGCCTCACAGACACATTATGTTGGGTTTCCTTTAATTTATTCTCTGTCTGTAGGCAAAGCTGTGCCAGAAATAAGGAATTCACATCTTAAAAGAAATTGGCTGGATGTGTCTGCGGTGTTCAAGGCCTGGTGAAATGACTTCGGTTAAACTTGCTTTCCGAGATGTATGCAAGATATTAAACTAGTGTAGCTTTTGTATGAACATGATCATATTCAACCCTTTGCACAAATAACTGCTTTTGAAAAACAGCGCTTCAGACATATAACAACTAAATAAAGACAGGAAGCAACCCCAAATGAGAAGAAAACACCAAATTCCTAGATGATGAAATGTGTGCCACAGGAACATCAGCCAACCTTTGGAGGGTCCTTGGCTGATCCAAGATGTCCAGGATTTTAGCACCAGAAAAACGGCAGAGGAGGGATTTGTGGGAAAATGCAGTAACAGGAAAGAGAAAACATTATGCAGACGGAAATGAGAGAAGTGTCAGAGGAGTACTGTGTCAATGCCAAGATTCTTTGTGGGAGATGGAGGAGGGCCATAAGGTACAGGAGAGGACAGGCTCAACAGAGTGCACGTGGGACTGTGCGGGAGATGATGAACACATTTGCAGGAATAATCTATAAGCTCTGTGTGCAGGCAGGGAAGAGGGCCGCCTGAGCATGTGAGCCTGACGGTGGTGCACGCTAAGCCGAGTCCTCCAGGGACACAAGAGAAGCTGATGAATGTGGATGCACGTGAGCTGGAATCTGTGTGTGAGTGTGTGTTTGTGTGGAAAAGATGGAGAAGGGAGAACAGGAAATGAGAGTCCTGCTCTGTGTTTCGTTACCAAGGGGATCTGGAGATATACTGTATGTGCCAGTGTTTGAACATTATGGTGTAATGCAGTAGACTTGTAAAAAAACAACAAAGCAAAAACTTCCTTTATAGGTCTTCAACTTGGGCTCAGGTTATCCTGTTTGCTTTCTTCCAGATGTCTGTAAAACCTGATTGGAGTGACACCGATCTGTCTGTCTGAGCTTCTCGTTATGAAACATGATCGCTGCTTCCCAGAAAGGTTTATGTCACGTTTAGTGAGCTGCCTATAAACGCTGACCTTTCTTTGAAGTTCCCTTCGGAGCTATTCACTGTCTTCAGTGAATGACGAATTTTCTATATCAACTATTCAGTAATTATAAAGATCACCCTCTAGAGTTTAGTGAGAATAATTTGTTCTTTTTTCAGTCAGATCTGCATTGGCTTCAGCTCCTTGACTTCCTGCGGTCCACAGACAATATAAATATAAATATGTTTCTAATCATAAAGTTAATTAAAGGTCCGTCAAGAGAAGTCTGTTTCTTGTCCTTAAGCCTTCATGGTTTTCTTTATAATAGGTTTCCCTCATAGATGCTGAGGCTCTTCTTTATGATCTAACCTGGAAAACATTTATCAAAAAACATTTGGCAACAGCAAAAAAGAACATAAGCAACAACCACCCACAGAATATATTTAGTGTTATAACACACCAAATGATATTAGACTGAAGAGGAAGGTGGGGAACCTTCAATCAGTGTCTATCTGTGTGCGTCAAAGACATGTCCTCTTGGTACGACTCCAAAGTCTTTAAAGTCTTTTCAGGAAAACTGCCTGAGGAAGTAGTGAAGTGGATAGTTATCTCCTGCAACATGTTTTGTTTTTTCTTATTTTTTTGTTTTACATGTTTTATGCAAATATGTGCATCAGTTGGGCGAGTTGGTATTTGACAAACCAGTGTTGCTCATTTTGTCAGATTTATCTTCTGAAATATTTGAGATGAGCACGAGAGCCACAGTCTGAAATTCAGAAGTTAAAGGGTGGGGGGACTTTGTTTTAACAGACCCACAAACAAACGTTTGATTTTTAAAACAACCAGCTCCTTCAGATACTTTTTGTAACTCTTTAATGGTCTTGCACTCAGAATATTCTACCATACTTTTTTTTTTTTTTTTTTCGTTTTTCTATTTCATTGCCAACTGAAAAAGACAAACGGAACATGTTTGCAAAGTGAAAATCACCTTAATCACTATCATTAACTTCGTCATGTCACATTTCCCCAGAGACGCCCTGACTGCAGGGTGCAAAACAGACATCAAAACAAAGGTCGCGTTCCCCGTGTGCAGGGATGAAACCACACAAACATTATCTCTGCTTTTTCCAAAACATGTGACAGCCTGTCTCTCCCAGGACCTTCTTCCATATTCGCTATTCTTTACTTCTTTTTCTTTTTTTTTTTCATAAATGTACCTATAGATATTGGATCATGTTCGAGAAATCCATCCCTTTCTTCCAGGAACTGCATGTAAAACATGTTATTAAAGTATGGTTCGACCTGAAGCGGTTGTTTACTCAAGTTTGTATCAAACTCATGGTCTGTCATGGCTCAGCAGGAGAAGCAAATACCAGAGAGAGTGGATCCTGTTCAGCTCAGACATATCGGTAATAACAGAGAGGAAAGAGGACTGAACACTGCAGCAGTTGTTAGACCTCAGAGGTTTCAATGAGAAAGCTGAAAAATGATTTTTTAAGAGACAGGTGGGATTCTTCTTGGGAGTTGGATTTTATGGTACAAACAAAAACTTTGTGAGTTAAAAGAAGAAGATCTGCTTTTTACATGATAACTTCCATAGCAGACCGGGATTTGAGTATTGAATATGAAAATAAAATCCCAAAAAGAGGCTTAAAATGTTCTTAACTGAGGAAATGATGCTGTGTGAGACAACTGACTGAGAATGGCCTGAATTTCGCCTCATAGCTGTGTCACTAGGGAGCACACTATAGTTTCAACTCATCAAAAAGTTCAGATATTTAAGGCAAATTAAGTCTCCCCCAACAGTCATTGTGGCAAAATAGCTTTTTTTCCGAAACATTTACAAAACAAAATATATTAAATACTGTTAGATCAGTGACTTCCAGGTACATGGCATACATGATGGCAAATCATTTTTTCTCTTGATACTCTTGTCAGGAAATGAAGGCTCAGATCTCATCACTAAGAGGATTACATGGCAGACAACTCAGAAATCTGGGAATCACTGCTGAGGAATCCACAGTGAACTCATAAATCCCTCCGTCACTCGCCCTCTCAGGGTACAGGATGGCTGCAGGATCTGAATTTCCTCAAATCTTTTTCAAATAATTACAGACATGGAAGAACCACTCTGGTTTGAATGAGACAGCTCAATACAAATGTTTTGAATAAAACGCTCGACCAAACTGAGTGTAGGCCCCTGCTGCCCCGCTGCTTTCCTTATTGTGCCTAATTGTCTTCATCCAGATGTCATGAAAACACCAAACCCAACACTGAAGCAATCCGACCAGTGTGTAACCTTTTCCTCTGTGTCATCAGATTTCCAGTTCAAAGGCTATTAAAGCTCTCAACTAATGTCATTTTATGTGTTTATAAGATTTCATTTATATATTGACAGTCACTTTAATGAGAACTTGGAATTGATGTTGATATATTTAGAAGAAGAAGAAGAATCTTTTATTGTCATTGTACACACACACACTGAAGTCAGTGCACACACAACAAAATTACATTTACACTCCGAGATGCCAGAGGTTTCAAAATGAAGCCTCCGCTATTGCTTAACGCACCTGGAGCAGTTTTTCAGGGGATGGCGTCTTGCTCAAGGGCACATCGGCAGTGCCCATGTGGTGGACTGGCACCTTTCCATCCACCAGTCCACATCCTGCATTTTTTTAATCGCACCACAAAAATCTGAACAATCACCATGGTCTAAAATGATGTCTCAGAATGTGAGATGGAGACAGACTATCTTGTCCTCATTCCCCAGTCTGTCCATGCTGCCTCTGTGAGTTCCCTGAGGCAGCTTACAAAAGCACATCAGGTTCCGTTCGGCTCCAGCAGCAGTCCGTGGAGCCCTTTCATGGGACGGCAGCCTGAGATGGATTGAGTCTCTGTGCTGCCTGCCATCTCTGTTCACCTTGTTTTGCCACCTCGGGGGACAGTTGTGGTGTCTGTGACATTAGGTGGTGATGCATCTACTGCACCCTCTGTTAGGATTCATGGTGTTGTGCTCAAACTTATCACGTTGGAGGCTGCAAAATGCTGCAAAGATGTGACTACGCAGGGGAAAGCTTTACTGCTGATCTCTCTGATATGCTATTCGAGAGGATGAACGTGTCGATGTATGGCCAGACGAGATGTATCTTCTAACTTTCTCTGAGTCATTCTCAGCTGCTTTAAATGCACTTCCAGTACCATTTTCCTGTGGTAGCAGGTTTAAAGCCCTCGGCGTTGGGTGCAACTGAGTGCAACATGAGCAGAGAGATGTGGAAGTTGTCAGCTGTTTACAATAGCATCCCATTAAGACACTCTTTCCTTCCAATCATCAAGACATTCCTGATCTTATTTCCTGAGTGGGCTGAAGCTGGCCCCTATCTGGTATTTTACATCCCACCCTGTCGTGTTATGCCAAAACCATGTGCTCTTGTGGGTGGACTTCCCTCAGCTTCCTTATTGCAAAATTGATGATGGAGATTAGATGCTGGATGGCTGAACAGCCATGTATCCCACTCAGACTTGGTCAGCATCTAAATGTGTGTCGTGAAAAACTATGTGTGCTGAGGAGGCGTGGGCTAATTCCGAAGTGCGTCAATCGTTTTACACGTCCTTTTCTTTGGCCTGCAAAGAAAAGGACGCTTTGTTAGATTTCAGATTTTTTCCCATCAGCCACATGCCACATAAAAGCATCAGAGTGACTCAGATTTAATAAAGATTCACATTCAGTCATCATACGTTGAATAAGGAACAACAGGGCAGCAACTCAACACAATAGTTCAATCTTTTGTACTTTTTCCGTGTTCCTTAGACCTTTTGTCCTCTCGTGACTCATGAAAAAACATAATTATGGACGCAAGCAGTGGCCGAAATCATAGGCTTGTTGTGCGTCTAAAGCTGTGGTTATTCTTGGAATTTACTCCCTCCGGTGCTGCCTACAGTCTTCCAGATTATCAGACTCAAATGGTCTATCCATAGGATAACACCAATCAGTACATCAGACTTTCATTTATGGAGACGCTAGTTGGTTGGAAAAAACAGAGTGAGCAAAGAAATCTGCCTCTTCAGTTAGTCTCTACTGTTGACAAAGACATTTGTGATTTTACATCGGGCTTAATTAGGCTGTATGGTCAAACTCGACACATTAGTTTTTCTGCAGTAGTCTTCAAGGCTTGTTGTTCTTGTTCATTATTGATAAGGATGCAGATGCGTCCGCATTCTCCCTCACTCCCCGTAAACCAGAGGAAATGTGTATTTATCATAAAAGAAACCTACCTGACAGCAAAGTCAGTTGCTCAGTTAACAGTGTGTATGGAAGAGAGAGGAGTGTGTTTCTGCGCACATCGTTCTGTGTGTGTGTTTGTGTGTCTGCTGTCAGCACTATTAGAACAGTGGACTTCTGCCTGGCCCGTGTTTGCAATCCCAAGTAGTCTGAGCCGAGCAGCTACATAATGAGGGTCCAAAGTAGCTGGTCTGTGTGGATGGGCGAGTGTGTCTTTGCCTCTAAATGTGGGCACAAAGCAGTCATTAGGTGTGTGTGTGTGTGTGTGTGAGTGTATTTAGCAGGTAGTCAGAACACAAAGCAGCCTTTTTAAACAGCGCAAAATTGTCCCATTTCCCACTGAGAGGGCTGGCTGAGGACAAATCTGTGTATGTGTGTGTGTGTGTGTGTGCGTGCATTTAAAAAATAATGTTGTGTGTGTTTGTAACTTTATATATAAGTGTGTGTATGTGCTTGTGCGTAAATTCCACCAGGGTGCACATGTGTGAATGTGCATGCATCTGTGTCACAGGACTCTGTGTGTCATTCACAAATAGTTTCTGCAGCAGGTCAGTGGCTGTTGCTGGGACGCTGCTGGAGTTTGTGTCCACATATACACAATAACAAACACTTGGGCGTAAAAAAAAAAAATCTCACCACAGCAAGAGCATTTGGGCTTGTTGTGAAAACAACTTTGAATGCAAGCATTTGATTGTATATTTGTTTTTTCTGGATTGTGCATGTGTGTATTTGCGTAAGAGAAGGTGAGAAGCAGAGAGCATTCAAATTCAGCTCCTTCCTTTGGGTCGGAGGGAGGTGAGGGTTTGAGCTTTGTCTCTTTTGTGATAACGTCCTTCAGCTCCTGCAGCTCGGTTGTGATTGACCCAATCTTCCATTCAGATATCTTTTAAAATGAGACACAAGCAATATGTAGGCTTCATAAAGTTGATTCATAAACACATTTTAGCAACATCTGGTGTTTTCAGCTCATAAATGTATCTACCTAAAATAGCTTTTACTAACAAATAAGGAGTACGAATATGTGCTTGCATTAAGCACTGCAACTCAATATTTCTCTCATTGCTAATTAAAATCGTTTTAAAACTCTGATTTGATGTTTTCTAGCTGGCACTTGTATAACCTTTCCTGCGTCAGTCACCAGGGGACGATAAAGATCTAATGGCATCACGTTTGGGCAGCAGCCACGTCGGCCATCTTGATATATTGTTACTGGTCAAAACTAGATGGGTCGGCAGCATCAACATGATTATTAGACTGTGTACTGTTACTCTTTGAGTCACAGTTTAAAGAGTAGGAATAAATGAAAGCTAGAAGAAAATGGTGAAACTAGAGAAGATTAATTTTTTACTAGTCATGTTTTTATAGTTCATAGTTATAGTTACTTCCACCTTTGTGTGCCCTCTTTTCTTGGCCTGTGTGATCCATTTCATTCAAACTGGTGTTCCTGTTTGTGTGAATGGGAGCAGATGATGATGGTTTGCTCACGTGCAGGTGAAATCAGATATTGTAGGTTTGTAGGCTGAGAGGGTCTCTAATGGATTTCCAAGTTGAAGCAGAGTGTATGGATGGCAAAGTTAATCACCTATTTCTGTGAGGGAGAAGTCTTCTAGGCCCAGTCACAATAGTGGGGCGTCTCAGGTGTCACCGTGTATGGAGACATCTTTCCATTAGTGAGTCCAGGTCTGCTTACTTGTGTATACTTGTATGTGCATTGCCTTTTGTGTATAAGCATATGTGTGTGATGTGTATTTAGCAGGCCATGGATGACATTATAATGAAGTGTGACTCATACCTTTAAATCACTGAACCCCTGAAAGTAAACATCTAGAACAGTTTTAACAAGCGTTTTCTCTTGCAAATTTGATCCTAATCTGAATGAGATTACCAGATTATTGTTGTGAATTGTTTATGTAAATGCTCACTAATTACAGTGAATGTGATACTTAATGGCTGTAGCAGCCCTGTGACCCGGAAACAGAAAAGCGGTAGAAGATGGATGGCTGGATGGATGGCTGGTGATACTTCATGAGAAACATGGTAATGGATTGTAATAATACAATCTAAGGAAATGACCTGTCGTAGGCATTGGCTAGTTTGTCAGTAAAAAAAAGTTGTTTTTGTGTGTGTGAGACAAGATGTCAGGCCAGGATCTGCTTTGTACTTCTCCTCTGTTGGCTGCAACAAGTGGAGAATAAATGTTCAGTTTGAACCACACCCGTTCTGTTAGTGAGACAAGAAGTTTCCGTAATGCGTAGCAATAATGTTTCATATATTTCATTATTGACCTGTTTCCTGCAATGGCTGTTTGTCAAATAAAAAAAAAAAAAGAAATGGACCAAATTCTTGGCCAAAACGCAGCTTGGTGTTCGTTTCATAACTGTTTTCTCTCAGAATAGTTTCCTCACTGTTAACTGTCTGAAGTATGGGACTTTAGTTATGTGTTTAGAGGCAGCTGGAAGTTCCTTTGCAATCTCCAGGTAGAGAAACTATTAAATGGTTATAACTTCTCTGTTAAACTCCAGGGCTGCACTAATTATGTCATCCTTCAAAAAAATCTTTTCATTCAAATAAATCAAACCTATAACTTAGCTTGTTACTCACTAAACTTTTTGGCTACTTGATGAACAATGTCTGTTGTTGTTTTGTTAAGTAAAGTCACCAGCATTAGTAATGCCACTAGTTGTTTCAGTTTTCACACACAACGTATATCCCCAAGCTGCAGAACTGTCCTTTCTGTGTGCGTGATCCCAGAGCTATCCTTTTACATGACGTGAATTATTCAGGAGTCCGGTCACGTCTCCATGGGTGGAACTTCATCTCGTGCCAGTATTAGCTCGGCGACCTATATCATGTTCTCAGCTTTTATGTTGACATGTTGAAGGCAGAAAATATATCTGTCACTGTTGTTCACACCTGTGAATGTGTTGTATCAAATGGTTGATTTAGTGTGTTATTGTCCCACTGCAGTTTCAGGCATGAAACTGAAAAGTGCCTGAAAGAATTATTTCACTATTTTTTTTCGTTTGTTTCTCTTGCAGTATTTAGTACAACAGTATTTCCACAGTGACTCTCCAGAGAGGGTCCACCTAGACTGAAGTCTCCTCTGCCTGGTCTAAACAAACAGCTAATAATATGAATCGTCATCTTGAGCTTTGGAGGTGTAAATAAATGCATTTCCTTAGCTGGCAAAAACTCTCAACACTTCAAGAGAACTACTTGTAAGTTTTGTCAGTCCTACATAGTGTTCGCATTAATGGCTACACACTGAAGAAGGAGCAATGTGTGTTCACCATCAAACATCACACTTTACTCACTGAGAGCTGACTCCAGCTCTGTCAAAACCAACACCGATGCTAATTGTCTTCACTGACACCATTGCCTTCCTCCTGTTAATTGGCCCCAGACCATGTTGTCACTTTCTGATGGCAACTCGCCGTAGCTGTCAATCTTCCTCGCAGATGAGGCGCTGCCGAGAACACAATTAGAAGCTTTTGTAGCACAAAGATGCTCTTGTCAAACCACCATTAGCCTTATATTCCTGGCTCGAAACTACGTTTAACATGAGAATGAAAAGCAGTTAGCTGTTAATAAAAAACTTTACTCCATGTATTTAATAACGATTCAAGCGGACATTCAGGTCCGTTTCACAACAGCAGCAGGAAAAGTCATGTTACACTTCCCAAACCCATTTCCTTAAAGTCCGATGATGCCAAATACGTTAGAAACAAACACTTAATATGATTATTTTTCATTTTAACTGTATCGCGATAAAGAAAAGTTACTTTAAGATGTTTTGCAATGAAGGCTAATTGAAATATAGATATTCAAAACCATGTTGTATTTACAAAAATCATGCTGAACTATTGACACAAATATCCAAGTATACACTGATGATACATGACCTTTTTATTTACTGAGGGAAGCTGACACAGCTGCTGCTCTGACATTTCACTCTCTGACAAGCACCTCTTGGATATTACTCCCCAGTTACAAACAGAATAATTTTGTCTGATTTTACATGGTTGGCGTCATGGAAATTAGTTTCTAATAAGCAATAATGAGAACAGGCTTTTGGAAAACAACCTGAGACTGAGAACAGCACAGAAAGAAATGTTTGAATTGGCCGAGAGACAGCAATGACTGAAGTCATTTCGATGATTGGAAAAATCTGAAGGAAATTCAGAAATGAGGGCAGTTTAAAAATCTTCCTGATTGTTGATGGCGTTAAACTGGAGTCAAACTTTCACTAAACTTCAACTCCATGTTGAAACAGAAGGCTTTAGAAGTTAGGAGTGTCTCTTATTCTATGTGTTAGAGTCAGTGAAGGGAGGGTCATGGATTATATTATCATTGATTAGAAGGCTGTAAATCCTTTCTGTCAGAGGACAGAAGTAAACACATGTGAGGCCAACAGAATATAATGAACCAAAACCCAGGCTTCTCCTCATCTTTGTAAAAAAAAAAAAAAAAAAAAAAAAGCTGATATCATTGGTTTTGTTTTTACAGGCCATCAGTGCCATCAGTGCGCTTTATTCTGCTGCAATACCTGATGAGCACCAGTAGAGGTTAATGAACACCATCAATCACTAAGTTTCCCTTCAGAGTGAACTTAATGACAAACAAACAAACATGAGCACCCAAAGAAGGTGGATGAGGAAGAGAACAGGTGATGGGAAATTATGGTCCTGTTTTCCACATTGTTTTGGGAGGGGGGTGTTATTGGGGCAGCTCTGCAGCTTCGTTAGCATCAGCTGCTGTTTATATAGAGGGGAATAGGAGAATAAATGCAATCTGGATTACTGCTGTTTCAGCCATTTCAATGTTTAGCTCATGTTCTCCTTGCCTCTATTTCTTCTGTGTCTTTGACCATTTACTTCTATTTACATTTTAAAGATGAAATGTCTCATTCGTTTGGTTTGCTGAGCAAAATGTTTGGACAGCACAGGTTTCTAGATTTAACTCTAAGCTCTTTTATATTGCACAGGGAACAAATGGCTAACATCTCTCCTGCATCTGTTCACTGAAATCTTCCAACTTGGCAGCAGCAAAGGAGGGAGAGACAAGAAGAGGGAACACAAAGGTACACACAGGAAATTAGAAATGAAGTGTTTGTGACATTCACTGAAAAGACAGAAGAATAGATGGATATACACTTTGAGTTTGTCAAGTGGGTGTTTATGAGATTTATACCTTTCCCTTCTGTAGCGTTTGTAAAAGTTACTTGATAACTTACTAATAGTTCATTTCAGGCTTAAAATACAAAAGTACAAATACAAACCAGCACGTTTTTTTTTTTTTTTTTTTAAATCTATAAGAGATTTTCCATTCCTCAATGTTTCCGCCAGAAAGGAACGGCCTGCAGAATTCTTGGAAGTTTATCATTCATTGTGTAGCAGAGCATCTCTGATGCAAATACTGGATCTTTTGATAAGAATACCAGGAAGCTGAAAATAATAGTGTGCTGTCACTATGATGATTCACATGAAACTAAATCAGTGTTATGTAAATCTTTTTTATTTGTCCATGCATTTTTTTGCGGTCAAGGATTTCAGCCCTGCATCTGTTGCCTTGACTAATCCTTAGCTTAAATTAGCTACATTTCTGTCAGATCATTTGCCAATCAGCAGCACAATATGCCACACGGTTGCTGACTAAAGGTAATTCATGTTAATATGTGGGGTAATGTGTTCATTCTGTAGTGAAAGCTAAAGATTTCAGTGGACTGCTGTTAAGCCAAACTTAGCTGGAGAACAGTCAGACAGCGTTGGCTGCATCTTGTAGCCACCTGCAGCTCCTTACTTTCCTTTTACAGTAGAGTTACACACCATAATGCTTCCTGTGTCTCCTTTGGTCAACACTGAGGACAAACACATCTTTCTCAAATTATTTCAGCTGCAAAATATTATTCAAACTTCTGGGCAAGTCTTGACAGTTCTCAGCTATGTTCCCACCTTTGGCTGCCGTTCGATCAGATTCATTTATCAGATTATATCAGAGGAATCCGTGTCTTTACACTTTGCATAGACTTGTTTTTCCTTCTCCAGATAAGACTTTGAGATGTATATCACATTAGAATCCCAGATCTGAATGCACTCCGATAAACTCTGATGAAGACTTAGAGTTAAAGGAGAAGTGCACTGATTTTGCAGACTGCAGTCAGTGTGTAAAGCTAACAGGACATATGGAGTCTTACTCTGGTTATCTCAGCTGTGGCATATTGTCGGTCACTGTCCATGTTGTGATGAATTCATATTGTAAACACTTTGTGCGTGATTGATTCTTTGCCCAAAGTTGTGACCTCTTGAAGTCCTTCCCTCACTCTGAAGTTCCTCAGACAAGCAAAGAGAACTTGATTTGAAAACAGCTCCACCAAGTTCTCACTGTGTGTTTGCAGGTGTCTGGAAGAGCCACTACACATTTGAAAAACTGTTGTATGAAATCTTTTGTCACTCTTGAAGGAGCAGTGTGAAATCTGATAAATTGCCTCCAGTGGTGTCACAAAACATTTGAGTCAGTAATCAGGTTTTGACCTGGAAATCAGATGGTTGGAGGCAGAAAGACAATACCACTGATTTTGTTGCATCAGTTGAATCTTTTTTTTTTCTTTGCAACCAAATGGCATCATGAGTCTCATAATGTTGTATATGTGCGATACAAAATCAGTGGAGCAGTGTGCTGGCATGCTGATGAATGTCATAGTGGTTGACACAAAAGTCAATTTACATTGACTGTATTATTAAAAAGCCTTATTATTCTGGAAGAATTGGCCCACTCTGTTCTCAGATTGCCTTTGGGGGCAAGCTGGAACGTTTTGTCTCAGCTAGTCTGAATAACAAAACACAGACTAAACTACTGTCGTGTTTCAGCTCCAGGTCACATTAACAGGTCAACTAAACTACATCTCTGCTAAGCTGATGAAGTTATGAGTCTTTGTACATAAGACAAGTCAGGATGTTTGTGTTTTCTTAGTGTCAAGGGTAGAGACTTCTGGTCTTTGTACACAAAGTTGGACATGTTGCGAGTCCTGACTGGCACCTTGAAAACATTAACCCTTTAGAAATCATGGTCTGAAATGAAGATCTGAAATGTGACTGCTTAGGGTTTAATGAGTGGAATGCTAACAACAAAAACTTAATATTGGTTGCAACTAGCCTGATAAGAACCTTATTGTGAAGCATTCATTTTGAAAAATTATATTTGCACACCATTGACAACTTCATGCAAACATTTAGCCTCAAACATTTTTTTCTTTATTTTTGCTCTATTTTTATTCAAAGAATATCCAAACCCAGTCAGCTGTGTCCCATGTAATCTAGATGTGAGAGGAATGACGTGTCAGTTTTTAGAGTTGGCCTCAATATGGTGTTTAAAAAAAAAAAAAAAATTGCATAACATCAACATAAGCCAGGATCAGTGTCATGAAATATCTTAAAATAGGACACATCCTGGGACTGAGCATATGCGGCTCTCATGGTGAATTTGATTGCACACAGAGTCTCCTGTTCACCTGACAGCCCTTTAACCGGGAACCTCAACACGTTTCCACAGAAAGGTGAACCCTGAGGGTGAACCCTAACCTTAACCCGAACAGGGAGGTAGTGTTTTCTCTCCGTTACTGAAGATTAGAGTTTTTATATGGATTGAACATATGTGTACTGTATAGTTTCCTATTCAGTGAGCTATAGTTCCTTTTGTGTTGACTGTAGTCATGGCAGCTCTTTCCTTCATGTCAAACTACCCCTTTAACTGACTGATTTAAATTAATTTAAAATATGTCCTCCTCATCTTTTCTTTTACACAGTTGTACTCATCCCTCTCTATTCACTCCTCGCACCTGGGCTGTGTTCACAGAACAACGTGCACTGCTTTTACACATTTTGGGGTTTAACGCTACACAATCACTGAGCCTATAATCCTGTTTTTATTCCTTCCTTTCTGCTAACCTGCCACTCTCTTAATGTATTCCTGCACGTTTATTCTAATGACTCTGTTTCTGTGGGTTTGCTTCCAGGCACCTTCTTTTGTGTGGAAATTAAGTGCACTTACATTCTTCTCTAAAGGGATGCATGTCAAAACAGATAAACACTGTCTCTGCAGAGCACTAATGGCCTGTCTGCTTATGTGCTGACTGACATGGATACAAGAGATTTCAAGGAGGAATCTCAATGTACGTGCACTCACACACGCACACACCCAGATGCGCAATTTATCTCTCTCTTTCTGGATCCATGCAAATCCAAACAAACTACAACTGATGGTGTATTTGCCTTCTGTACTTTCAAGCCTTTTTGTTTCCCAACTCAGCAGTAACGTATGATATTTAACCAAACTCGGGGCTGTACAAGGATCAGTATCTATCTGTAGGGTGAATCAGTTTGAAAAATAAACAATCCATGAAATAGGATTAAGGAAAAGTCGTGTTTATTTCATGGCCTGGCTTAATTAAGTGAAAAAATTCTTATATGAGTTGCGAATTAGTTACTATGGTAACTAATGATGGTGAATGAATGGTTTGAATGGTTTAGCTGTGAGTCGAAGAATGTCCAATGGGCAGAGGAAATGTCCCAAAAATACAATTCTGCTCGGTGAGTCCCTGCTGTGAGAGCTGTGATGATTAAACAAATAGAAGAGGGCTCTCGTTTCAGCCTGGCTTTGTTAGAGAACACGGGCCTATCTGGCGACCCCATGGCCACAAAGAACGGACAACTCATCTGGTCCCAATGCGAATATAAAGATTTTATTATTTTAAAGTGTACTCTTTTAGTTCATGTGGAGCTACAACATGGAGTGTAGCTGTATACTCGTGGGTGGATTATTGGGGCTTCATAAAATGTGGCTGAAACAAACAAACTCAAATTTACCTGTAGATGCACTTTTTCAAGTTTGAAATAGTTCATCAGCATGAAAATAATAAAAAGAACTGAAGTTTCTGGTCAACTCTGGTTCTGAGTCTGCCATCATAGCAGAGACGCACCTTTTATGTGCCAAATGTCAAATTTGGAGGAGTGAAGTAACAGAACAGTTGCTTCAGTCTCCTAAAACAGTTAAAATGTGTAGTTAACAAATCAAAATAAGCTATATATTATACAGATAAAACATGAAACTCAAGAACATCCCATTTGTAAACGGCAAAGAGTCAGAGGCAACAGCTTAAATTTTAGTAGTTCACATGAAATGACGAGAGGGAAAATGACACCATGAAAAAATCACCTCTCTGCAAACCCATCCTGCCACTGCTATTTAGGCTGATCGCTGTAAACTTTTGCAAAGAGCTCAATGAGAGGACATGACAGTTGAAACAGCAATTACATCTGCGCCCTGGGCAGTTAGTCTCACCCTCCACCCAACCCCGGTCACCTGAGACGCATTACGCACACACACCTGCCTGACTCTTTGTACCACTCTGTCCATCTTCATCCCTGATGGCTGCTACCAAATGAAACTAACACAGCTCGTGACGTCCACATGCCCTTGTCTGCTCCGTAGTCTTTGCACAGCTTTTGAAATCATCTGTTGCAGGGAAACAACAACCCATTATTACAAGTCGTTACTGCCCCGTCTGCTCAGGTGTCTGTGTGTCACTGTGAGCTGTTTCTACATGCCTGCATTACCCAACGTGTAGGAATCATCTTTATATCCCCACTTACATTCAGCACCTGTCAACCTGTCTACCTGTCTGTTTACATGCCTGTCAACCACCTGATCTGTGTATGTAAATCTCCACGCTCTCTTTCTCTCACTTCCTTTATATCTTTGGACAGGATCACCTGCAGCCAGAGACTATGCAAAAAGGAAGAATGCAAAGTACAACCTACAAAAGATATAACGTGTAAGCATCAGATGCTGCGGAAGGCTCATGATTTACACGTTTCTGCCAGTGACAGAGAAATCATCTTCAGTAAGACTTTGACTTAAGTTAATAATACACTGTCAACACGTAGACGCTGCCTGTTATCTCAACCACAAACTGATATATCCACAGTCATTATACAAATATATTGTATTAAACTCAATTTCGAAACAATTTTGTGGTGTTTCATGAAGCTGTGGTTGACTTTTGTGTCCACTATGATCAACCTGAAAGGTTTTCATGCATTTTAGTCAGAGTCTGAGTTACAGTATTTAAATATTGACACACTTGGTTTGGCTCTTCCCTCTGTTCTCTGTCCCCTCTCACACTTTTGCAACATATCACACCACATATCTAAACAGCCCTAAGGCTCTTCACATGCCCTCAGCCGTGTTTGACTTTGGGGTAAACTGTACAGTTTCCCAGTGAAGTAGGTCAGCGTTTGTGCTGTTGCCAAATCCTATAAAAGCCATCAGGAGCAGTGCAGTGTAGCTCACTGGGAAAAATAGAGTTCACAATATTGCAAGCGGCTCGTGTTTGTGCAGTCCTTCACTTTACGATGAAGGCAGCTTTAAAGAGGCGGAGAGGAGTCCAGAGCAGCTGGAAATGTAGTCGTCACAGCCACTTTAAAAACATCTGACTTGATCATTTAAACCAATATGATGTGTGTTTAATTTACTAAAATTACATTTTCAAAGTGATTCCCGAGGCTGCAGGAAGGATTAGACCTTTTTACGTTGCCAGTTGGAGATGTATTTAGATTCATAGTTCATGGCATTTCTACTAAGACACGGGGCAGTTTTAAGCCTTCAAGCCCTCTTTAATAATTAACAGAAAAATCGTGAAAGGGGAAGGCCACTTTCAACCTGCATAGCCTCTGAACACAGCTTAAAAAACAAATGAAGAACAGGTGGAGCAGGTGTTTCAGGGTGTGCATATGACATTAGCTTTGAGAAATTGGCATTATTGTTTTGGAACACCTGGTAAACACTTCAGTACAAGTCAGCTAAATGTGTTGCCTGTTACAGTCTTCTGTTATTGTCACAGCTGCTCATATATATGCTTTTCTATATATCGTATTTAGTTTAGTGTCTTTAGTTTGTGGTTAGAGATTATATCATAAATAATTTTGAGTTTTGAAAGAAAATTGTTTCATTTTTATCATTTCAAGTCGAATTCCTTTTGGCTGAAATCAACTATCTTTTTGAACTTCAGCTCTCAATTTTTTCTTTCCTTTGGCTTTCAGTGGAGCTAAAAATGATCTAATAAAGGAAGACAACAGCTGTCTGACTGATTATCAATCACTTCAGCTAAAGACTGGAAAGGACAGCTCACGCATGTCTTTTATCTTCAGATGAAAATGACAGGAGATGGATTCACACAGCATCGGTGTCCTGCAGGGGTCATGTACTTCATCATCTGTCATCATTGACTGTAAATGTTAGTTGGCTGTGTGTCTAACTGCTATTCTGGACTATCAGAACCAAAGGAGGGATTTAGATTTCTTTCTGTATGTGGCCCACTTCAGGATTTTCCCTTTTCCCACAGTCAGGTAAAAAACAAGATATGCGGCCTTGTGGGACTGAACATCAGCCTTCTCACTGCTGTTTAAAGCTGCACATAGAGAGTAAACTGTGGAATCACACATTAGTTGGCATTTTATGGGCGTGCATGCTTTGGTACCCACAAAAATATGGACGTGCATGATGAACAAACTGTATATATACGCAGGTTCATGCTGCCGACAGACATTTCATGGCTGCTGGTTTGAGTGATGACAGGAGCTGATTGCATCAGTGTTCAGGGCCGGAGGTGAACACACACACACACACACACACACACACACACAGACATGCACATAAAAATCCCTCATGATGCAGGATGGTGATGAAGGCTGTTTAATCCTGCAGTCAGAGTGTCCCAGGTGGGAGGGGTCAGACCTTCTTCTCAGGGCTATCTCTTACAGGCCAAAGGTTCAGTCTGATGGCGTCCTCAGACACAATGGCTGCATTTATTCATATGCAGAGGAAAGATTACAGGAGCCTAAACCACTGCGTTCACAGAAACAGCACCTTGCTCTAATTTCAATCATTTGGAGGGAATTGAAATGCAAAAAAAAGGAGATGGCTGGCGTGGCGGAAGTAAACTAATCTGGATTATCACACTGCAACGTTTTATTTCGCACTTCGAAAGGGGTTTATATCTATTGGCCAAGAAGTCAAGACCTCCTGACTCCTCTTGTAATGTGTCCGTGATCATTTCAGTATGACGGGTCAGAAACAGACTGTGTATAAAAATAGATGTACACTCTGGGCGGAAAAGTGAAGCCAGTGCTGAAGTGTCTTAAAGCTGCATGTTGTCTAATGACCCTCAGGCAGTGACTCACTGGTTGTGAAAAGAGGTGAGCTTATATTGAAATCTATGGGGAAATGTCCCCAATTCTGATTTATTTAATAAGTGAGTTTATGGTCATAAACACTTGGTTCATGTCTTCAGCAATACAACATGGTGCTGATTTTTTGGTTTCATTTAGGATAACATGTAATAATATAATAATAATAATAATAATAATAATAATAATGCAGGGTATGGATTAGAGTGTGGCCTCCATGTCATTGACAGACTTAACCACACGATGACCTTCAGATGAAGTACGTAGGACATTTGGCTCCTCACAGCCAGCTTCCAGCCAATCACACATGTAATCTGCAAAGCCTAACCCTGTTGTCAGTTGGTCCTGTGTGTTAGATGAAAATATCTTAGTCAACTCTTAATACAGCACAGTTGCCTCCATGTGTTGTATTTATTGCCCCAAATAAATTTGTTCATGTATGCTGTCATTGTTTGGCACTTTTCATGCATGCTAATGCTAATGTTAGATATAAAGTACAAAATGGACCTCTTGGACTCTTCCTGATTACATCAAACGGTAAGAATGCCAACTTGACCAAACCTGCTTTAGCAGCTGAAAGAGGTAATGCCTTTAGCTGAAGGCGTTCAGTTTGCAGTTGTTTGGTGATAAAACATGGACAGATTTGAAATAATGGGACGACACAGTGATTTTGTGATGAGCAGTGTTACTTCACAACACCTCTGCTTCCATTTCTGTGGGGACTGTGCATGTTGTCCTTGTGTCAGTGCAGGTTTCCTCCAGGTGCTCCAGCTTCCTCCCACAGTCCGACGACGTGCAGGTTTAGGATACTTGGTGTCCTGCCTGAGTGGGAATGGTTGTCTGTCTCCTTTGGGTCTCTGCATGTCTCTGTATGTCATCCCTGTGACAGACTGGTGACCTGTCCAGGGTGAGCCCCGCCCTATGTCCCCCGATGTCAGCCAGGATTGACTCCACCTTCCTGTGACCCTGAAAGAGAGGCGGTTTAAATAATGGATATTTATGGATGGATGGATGGATTTTATATTTTGACCTGGTAGTGGCACTAGGGGAATAAGTATGGGGTCAAACAGTGTTGGTACATTCATCCTGAGGAGGATGGTAAAAGATATTTAATTTAATTTAAGACATTTTTATAGGTGAAATCACCTTTTAGGGACCACGAATGTCTGAGATTTCCAGAGGTGGACAGAGTACACAACTTCACTGCTTGAGTAAAAATTACTCCAATACCACTAAAATTTACTATGTCAAAATATTATATTTGTCAAAGTATTTGCTTAAAAATTAAGCATAAAAAAATACCTCAGGAAACACAGGAAAGTATATTTACTGTCATAATACAACACACTGATGTGATTCTGCTACAGACATGTTTATAGCTCAAAAATACCTTCAGTTAAAGAGGCCCTACAAGAACCGGTCTGTGGAGGGGTCCGGTCCAGTCCAGAGGTCTCCATCTCTGGTCCTGGAGGGGTTTGATCCAGTCAGAGGTCTCCAGCTCCGGTCCTGGAGGGGTCCGGTCCAGTCCAGAGGTCTCCATCTCTGGTCCTGGAGGGGTTTGATCCAGTCAGAGGTCTCCAGCTCCGGTCCTGGAGGGATCCGGTCCAGTCAGAGGTCTCCAGCTCCAGTCCTGGAAGGGTTTGGTCCAGTCAGAGGTCTCCAGCTCCAGTCCTGGAGGGATCCGGTCCAGTCAGAGGTCTCCAGCTCCGGTCCTGGAAGG
The DNA here is from genome assembly GCF_900963305.1 of Echeneis naucrates. NCBI lineage: Eukaryota > Metazoa > Chordata > Actinopteri > Carangiformes > Echeneidae > Echeneis > Echeneis naucrates. The sequence continues at coordinate 5,933,149 of NC_042520.1, forward strand.
GTTTGGTCCAGTCAGAGGGCTCCAGCTCCGGTCCTGGAGGGGTTTGGTCCAGTCAGAGGTCTCCAGCTCCGGTCCTGGAGGGATCCGGTCCAGTCAGAGATCTCCAGCTCCGGTCCTGGAGGATCACGGTCCTGTATGTTTTAGATGTTTCCTGCTCCAACACTCCTGATTCAAAGGATCAGTTTGTCTGTTCAGGAGTCACTCATTTGAGTCAGGAAACATCCAGGACCGGGTTTGGAGACCTCTGGACTGGTCCAGTCTCTGGAGGGGTTCGGTCTCAGGGGGGCACTGGACTGGTCTCTCGTCTGTAAAAAACATATTTTATATGGACACAACAAACACAGTCAAAAACTCTGGGGGGTGTCTGCTGGTTGTGTTGTGTGTTACCTGTATTGCTGTCTCTGCTGTTCACCTTGGGTGTGCTCCACGTGTAGTTCCTCCTCTGCCTCCTTTTATGATCGTACTTCTTGTCATAGATTCAGGATGACGACAAAAGTGGAGGTGAGAATTAGTGAGTTAGAGTCGCGGCTCCGCACTTTAGCTAGCTCAGCTTATGCTAATGTAGCTAGCTGTAAAGCTAAGTCTTGTTGACGCTGGTAACCATGGTAACTAGCAGTCCGGATTTATTCAAACATCACAACACAGGACTTTTATCAGTTTCATCACACTGAATATCTGAAGGTTTGTAAACCTTTCATCACCTAATCTGTACAAAAACAAGCTGTGTGTCTGTTGTGTGAGTGATGCATGTAAATGAATTTCCCTCAGGGTAAATAAAATAGATATCTATTACATATGTCATATTTATAATAGAAAATACCTTTGAAAATCCAATAAAATGTCCGGTGTGTCAACCGATTTGATTCCCCCCCAAATTCCTGTTCCCCTTTACGTTGATTTACTGCTGAGTCGTGCATAGTTGCTAAGCTACCGTGCATAATTAAAGAGGAAACACACATAGAAACACAGCAGGGTTTCTGCTCCTCGGAAACACCCACCGGACAGTGTCCGTATGTTTCATAATTCACGAACTCGTTGAACACAAGTTTACCATTTTACCATAAAGAACATACACTCACATGACAAACGCTCATCCTGGCCGCCCTTTGGGAAACTGGGTTGGAAATTAGTTTATCCCCAAAGACAGTTCCAAGTAAGTGCGTGATTTATACGAAAGTCAATGATCCATTCACTGAACACTTAAAATATTTTTCCTGAAAGCCTACACATTTTATGTTATCTCTTCCACGACATGCCCATAAAATAGGCTATAGGTCTACATAATTATCATTGATCGATCAACCAGTTAAACTGTAGCATATACACAAGAAAAATTCAGCAGCAAAGCATGATGTTTATTTACTGAAAAGAATTATAAACAAGTCAACAGGCGTGGACTCGGAGCTAAACAGAAGAGGTCACGTGGGATGCTGGAGCCAATCGCAGCCCACTCTGGGTGACACGTCATCACGGTTAGGTCAGGTGAAATGTGAAATGGTGAAGTAGCGCAAATGTGTGCTGCGATTCGAGCAGCGCTGTGGCGCAGCGGTAATGCTGCTGCCCCACACCTAGGTGGGAGGGGTTCGATTCCCGGCTAGGGTATGTTAATGTACAATGTAATGTAACCGGGGTTAGTGATGATAATGTTAATATGTATATATGACTGTGTGACTTACTGTATGTAATGTTGAATATGAATATAACTGTATGTAATGAATGAATATGTATGTAAAGGTCCATTCCCGGTGTGGGCACCTGACCATGTCTACGGAGTTAATTGGTTGCGAGTAATGGACTGGGCTAATGCAGATACGCATTACCCCCCAGGACCTAGGCCGAACCAGACCAGACCGGTCTGGCACCCCTCCAGGAACGGACCGGAGACAGGACGCATCCACAGACTAGACCAGTAAAGCGAACAAGTCACCCACTGCGATGAACTATTTTAGTGAAAGATTTCAGTATATTAACTTGTTTTCTTCCTAATTGTAACCCCCCCCAACAAATGGTTTGGCCACCGATCCTTCGCTAAGCCCCGCCCCCTTGGTTACTGTTGCTATGCTAGCCTGTTCTCTGAAGTTCGGTAGGAAAATGTCCGGTCAGCATCAGTTCAGTGATCAGAAAGGAAAGGAAAAGAGAATAAGACAAGAAAGGGTTGAGAAATTTTCTATGCAAATGTTTTTTTAAAAGGCTGTGACGGTGAATTTGGGACGAGAAACGTAGAGCAACGTAAGAAACAGGGTCGTTAGCTTGTACAGTAAGCTAACTGGCCAGCTCTAATGCTAACGTCATTAGCCTAGCTTGTATTAAAGCCCGACACAAAATGTTATCTTTGAGAGAAACAGCTGAGTTTGGGAGATCAATCAGAAAGGAAGAGACAGATAGGAGAGGGCTCCAGCTGCAGTCAGGTAACAGAGAGGGACACAGGAGGCTCCTGCTGCAAATTTAGAAGTACTCCACCGCTGATGAGGAGTTGGACCGTGTTGTTGTCAGTGATGTCCACAGAAGACATCCAAACTCTGGATACAAGCTAATGTGTGTTCATCTGAATGCAAGAGGTGTGTTTTTCCAGGTAATAATACGGCCACGATGTATAATGTAGAATGAGCCCATCGTTATGGAGAAATAATCCAGGTAGGATGAGTATGTACATCTTGGCCATAGTCTTACCTGGAACACGCACAGAAGTGTAAGAGTGTTACGAGTAATGTTAGACCAGCACAAAAGTAGCGAGTAAGGAGAGCATCAATAGAAAAGTAGTAGAGTAAAATGTACAATATTTGTCCATCAAATGCAGAAGTGGAAGTAAAAGTATCCCCCAAAAATAATACTACAGTAAAGTACAGATACTCAAAAACTGTACTGCAGTATTAAGTGAATTTACTTCGTTACTGTCCACACCAAAGAGCTTTAAGTGTTTCCTTTGCTGTCCTATAATGTGATAGGTAACATCAAGTTGTTTCGACTGTCCTGTAAGTCAAACGGAACAATTTCTGAACCTCATACAGTTTTGTCCTCCCTTATTTGTGAGTAATCTATAGACTCAATGAAACCGCACTCATAAAACAAATTCAGATAACAGAACCTCAGAAATAAATTGGTATATTCCGCTTTTTTAGCGTAACACAACACTGAGTGCAAAAGTTTCCCTTGACGTTCATCCTGTCATCATAAGTTTTCTGTCTGTCGGTCAGCCCGGTTTATCGCAGCAGACGCCGTCCTTCCCTCAGCTCACAGGACAATGTGTGGACTTGGTGTTATTCCTCCACTCCCTCCCTCTCAGGCCACAAGTGTTTGATTCGCTGTCTGGCCGTGCATATTAATGAGAGGGGGGACAGCAGGCTGCTTTTTAAAAGGGCTGCTGCCAGCCGACAGAAAGAGGGAGAGAGAGACAAAGACAGAGACGCGAGTGATTGGAGGTTCATCCAAACGCTCAGGACGCACAGACCGAGTTGCACAATCAGCGCACCACCAGGACTCAGAGAGCAGAAACCCTGAGGCTCCTTCAGTCCAGCATCCAGCACTCACTGCGGGGGATATTATTTACACTCGGAGAGACTTTTGGGGTGTTTTTGAGAGAGGCAGTTTGGAAAGCTCAGATTTTGAGGAGTCAGGCTTCTTGTTCGCGGAGATGCGTCGGTATGCAGCGGTGCTCCTGGTGTTGGTGGTGGCCTTGTACTTCTTGAGCGCAGAAGGTAAAATAAATACTTTTCATTTGTTCAGCTTTACTGCTGAAGTTGAAAATGAGCAGTGGGGGGGGGGAGTGATGTGTGTTTGACTCAGTCCTTCTCTCCAAAGTTTGCTTGAATCTGGATCTGCAGGTTTGGAAACAACAATTTAGTGTTTTAGTGTTGCTTTTGTTTGCGTGTTGATATCGTGAAGATGTTGACAACATCAAAATGCCACCGGGCTTTATGCAGTTTACTCCTGATCAACAAACCACTAAATCCAGTCCCTTCAAAAACACTGATAACTTATTTATGCCTGACTGGAAGGATGACTGCAAGTATGTGGAAATCTGAAGTCATCATCAGTGTTATAATCCCTTTCAGGCCCTGAACCCCATCTGGTACTTTTTGTTAGGCAAGACAACTAAAACTCACCAGATGTTGCTGAAATAATTGTTCAGCCAGTGTTTATGGTGCCATGGCAAAGGGCGAGGTGACAATCATAATAATACCAGCTTCTCTAATGTAGCTCTTAAAAAATTATAAAACTTTACAAGAAAAAAGTATTAACAAGATTTTAAGATGTGTCTGTGCTCAATGTTGCCAAAAGGACTGACTAGCACCATCACATACCACATAGTTGGCAGACAAAAGAAGTAAACCTGAATCTGACGAAGATAACTTATTGATTCGTTGACATCATCTGAAAACATGATTGTGTCCTTCCCTGTGTTCACAAAGCAAAACATTTCAAATCGCACGTATTTGAAACCAGCAAGCATCAACCAAGGCTGCAGCTGAAGCCATGTGTTCTGCCTACTTTATTCTTCGTTCTTCCTAATCTATGAATTATCAGAACATACTGGATTCAACATCAAATCAAATCAGATTATTTCTCACAAATTCAATGGAGAACTGTTTTAGAGGAACCAAAGCTTTTATGCTGAGGAAAATTCAAGAAGTGTAAATGTTAGAATACTCACTTTGCAACTAAAAGCCCCTTTTCTTTCTTTTTTTTCTTTTTTTTTAAAAATCAATTTCATATGTCTTTTAGTTAAAGTATTTATTGTTTTGTGCAAATGCAGTAACACTGTTTGATAGACAGGAGCTTCAGGCGCTGATAATCCTCCTCATCAGTGTGCAATTTAAAGGCCAACCGGAGATTTCACATTGAGTCAAAGCCAATTTGCTGGCATATTACAAAGAATGTTCTTTTCTGTGCGTTCACTGGAAGTGATTACAAGACCCATTTAAATAATCTGTCACACTATTCAGTTTCCTGATACACCTGAACCTTTAATATCTCCCCACTGACTGCTCTGAGAAAATACCAGGCCTGAAGGCAGTTATTGTGTCCGTATGTTTGATTCCTCAACAGCCTACAAGTGCAGGTGCACCAGAAAAGGACCAAAGATCCGATACAAGGATGTGCAGAAGCTTGAGATCAAACCCAAACACCCGTTCTGCCAAGAAAAGATGATATTGTGAGTAAAACGTTGTCTTTATCTATCTGCCCCCCCTTCCTGTCTCATCCTTCTCATCCTTTGTATTCTTCTTCTGCTGCCGTTCTTCCTCCCCTTCTTGCCTTACATTTCTTCCCTTATCTCTCCATTTGTGCACTATTAGTAAAATGTGCTTGTACCTGGTTGACAGCCAGTTGGAGAGTTATAACTGTGATTTGACTGTACTCCAAATACTGTAAAAGTATTTGGCAGCTTTACAGGCATTATCAAAACATCCTGTCAACTGTGCTTAAAGCACTTAGGAACGTGTACCGTCTGTTGATAGTGTCGTTATTTAATCGCATTCCAGAGCCATCAGGTAAAGATAATTGTTGATTAATATTTGGAAAGCTGGGAAGACAAGTACAAGACCTTCCTCCTTCACAACCTTAGAGGTTTAACTTTATTTCCAGACAAAATAGTCTCACTTACAAATTTATAGACAGACTGTGAATTTGATCCTCCTGCCCACGCTCTCTGTGCCGTCTGACCTTTGGCCCATTAACTTACAGGCTGAGCAGAGAGACAGCCATTATGCTGTCTGATGGTGACTGGGCCTCTGCTAAAAAGATGCAGACAGACTTTAGATAGCATGTGGTGCTCAGACTGGCATTCCAGCCCTAATTAAATAAACAAACTTATCCTGCCTGCATTACGTACTTTATATTTTATGTATGAGTTCAAGTTTCGGGGGCCAAGTCTCACCCAGAGCTAGAAATGGGAGATGTGATTTCTGTGTGGAATTCAAGTTTCACGTCAAAGTCACATGAAGGGACAACAGATGGGAATGTTATATCAGCCTCCCCAGAGGCACTTTGATGAGTCGGCCACAAACTCTGCTGCCATCTGCTGGCAAATTCTAATACGATAGAGTCAACACAATCTGGGTAACAGCTGCAATCGCCACAGAAACAGATTGTGTGCATGTGATATGAATACGTTTGTTTGTTGTTGTTGTTGTTGTTGTTGTTGTTGTTTTTTTTTTTAAGAAATAATTATTCATGGCATGACATGAATAACTGAAATTTTTTAAAAGTACAGTGGAGAATTTTTTTTAACATCCAATTTTGGACCAAATGATTTCACGTAATAATATACATGGATATATGGTAAGGCTGAGAGCAGTGACTGTTTTGTTGTGACAACTTGTTTTAGTGCTCAGTTTCAGAACGTTGTAGTGTCAGTATTATGACGCTAGACCTGTTTATCAGAAATAAAAGACATGAAAATCTCACTTTATAGAATAAGGGATTGTTGGTTCCCGATACTTTAATGTTAGAATTTACTTCTTTTGTCGATTTGATGCCATTGTGCCCAATTTTGGCTTATACGATGAAAGATCAACGTTTAAAGATAATAAAAAGTGGTTTTGATTTAAAAGTCCTATGAGATTTTTAAACTGAAGCAGTCGAATTTTTGCTCTTTAATCAAGAAGTGTAGGAAATTGTGAGTGCCAAAAAAAAAGCTAAGCTCTGAGTAGTATCGCTTTTAGTCTTTGTTCATCTACAGGTCTTTAGCCATGTAACTATTATTTAAGGCTGATCTATTAGCATGGGATGGGGGCCACCAGTCGCTGGTGCCAAGTGAAAAATGAGCCTCAGCAGGCTCCGGAAAGCAAAGAAAGAAAGCAAGTAAGAGAGAAATGAGTTAAGAGTCCCCCCTCTGGCCTTTGTCAGAGCTGTTTGGTTCACGGCACTCAGTTTGGCATTCAGCGCGACCACTCCTCACCACAAACACACAAGCTGAGAGTCCTGACATGTTGTTTCCTTATTTCTCAATTTCCTCTTTAATGTGCTGTTAAATTCTGTCATCTTCCAACTCATCTAATGTTTCTTGTTGATATTTAATATTCTAACCACTTTTTACATATATTGTTTATTATTTTGGTGCTCCTTATTAAAACATGTTTTATACCTTTATTGGATTAGATGCTTTACGTTAGTAAAATTTGTGAAATTTGTACTATAAAAACAAAAAGCGCAAGTATTGTCACCAGAATGTACTAGTCCAGTGATTTTACAGAATAGCTCATGTAGTTGTTACAGGCAGAGATCATTTCAGCTCCTGTCTATGGTTTTTCCCCTTCAAATCTACTGGATTAGCGAAGGAGATGAAAAGGAGAAAGTGAAATATTGTGAAATACTTGATCACCATCATTTCTTTCCTTTTTTTTCTCCCTTCTCTGTCTTTTGCTCTTGAGTTCTTTCTTTAACTCGCTCGTAGCGTCTCTTCTCCCTGTGTGCTCATGAAACATTTTGCTGACCATCTGAGCCTTTAGAACCAGTGGCTGCACTTCAGCTGCCCAGGTGAATGATAATGAGGAGGAACTAAAGCTCAGATTAACACAGTAATTAGGTAAACTTTAACTCTTGCTGAGCAGCCATGGATAAAGAGAAAAGATGTTTTTACCACAGTCTCTCAGATATGAGAGCACTGGCATGCATACGTAACAAAACACTTTCATGGTCTCTATCACACACACACACACTCAGCTCAGTTCTTCCATAACAAAACATTTAGAGCCACCCAACTCAACCTCGATTGCCAAACAACGTGACAAATGAATGGGCAGTAAAATAGATGCAAAACACTTTAATCTAATCCTTATAATTACTGAAAGCAACATTTTTATCAGGAGTTGAGTCTTTTCTCTTCCAGTCAGCTTATTGAACATTCATGGTCAGGCAGGCTTTTGAGTGTCAGTGGAGGAAAAGGCCCCAGGACACGGTGGGTGTCTTTCCCACATTTCTCTTGTTTGGCCTGAATATGCCACATGCAGGCAGACTGTCTCTGTCGTTGCCTTAAGCGGAGGGTTACAGACATACTAACTGATTCAATGAGCTTTAGATGTCACATCTAGAAGTGACACCTCCATAATATTGTTTCAGTGCCAAAAAACTGGCATCCGAGTGCAAGCTGATCTTTGGAATTGTGTTGGCATCTGACTGGGGAAATGTTATTGAGGAAGGCAAAGAAAACAGCTTAAATTTGGGGCAAAAACATGTCAACCGCGCTACAACTTCTCCCGTTTCTATTCAGATGGACTTCCAATGGTTGGAAACAGTTCACATTTCTGTTTGCACTCTATTCAGTGTCACTGAAGTTCATTTCAGAGTCTGGTACAATTTTGGTCTGATAGTCAATCTCAGCTTTGTCACAAACTATTGGAGTTACGTGTTAACCTCCAAACATATTGTGCAGCTTTTTAACACATTTTTTTGCAGGTGCAAACATTTTTCATTTCTTTCTGTCTTTCTTTCTTTTTGGTTAACGAACCTTCATCAGGGTGATGGAGGTGAAATATCTTGTCTTTTGGGGGTTCAGTATGTCCAAATGTCTGTTTTTTTTTGCTCCTTTCTTCTCTGCTGCCCACCTCAGTGTGACGATGGAGAACGTGGCTCGGTTCAAGGGGCAGGAGTACTGCCTTCATCCCAAACTTCAGAGCACCAAGAATCTGGTAAAATGGTTCCGTATCTGGAAGGACAAACACAGGTAATGATTTTGTCTGTCTCGTCTATGTCCAAGAGTAAAAATAGTTAAAGCTATATACGTTTAACACATTTCCACAGGAGCTCTGTGGGTTAAAAGAACGACCCTCCACTTACATCCACTAGGCCAGTGCATTCAATACAAAATATGATCTCTACGGAGGCAGCAGATGACCAATGAGCCAATGTTAAGGCGGCCAAAGATATAACTCTTGAAAAAAAGATGGGAACAAATTAAAATCGCTCTGACATGAAGTCTTTTTTGTTTCTCTCTCAGGGTGTACGAGGCCTAACGCATCGACTACCCAGCAAACGTGGATCAAGTGAGACAAAATAAAAAACGCCACCACCAGGACGAGAAGTGCACGATGTACTCAAATCAAACTGTGCTTCCCCTTCTTCTGCCTGAAATCTGTCAAACGCATTAAGAGATATCTTTAGTTCATATATCAGCTGGTGGGCTCAATTTAGTCAGACATCAATGTAGTTCCAGTCACTCACTTCTCCAGTCTTTACAGCTGTAGGTATACTTGTCAAATAGTGGACAAGGCACAACTGTCTGTGTTCAAACTGTTGCAGGTTTGTACAGATTTAAGGGACTTCTCTTTTGCTTTGGGTTTTAGGTTTCTTTCAAAATGAAGAATGTGCTGTTGGTAAGAAACAAGCAAACCTTTCTTTGACAGATACAGTGTATGCGTTTATATTGTTGAGATTTTCACTGCTCTGTATTCGCTCTTGACAGGTATGCTGTTTGAACAGCATCGACCTTTAGGATCTGGTTACCTGTGTTTTAAGGTTGTAGTAGAAATGCAGTGATAAAGGTTCTTCTCTGTGTGTGTAGAGGAGAGGGAGTGGTTACATATGATAAATAAGTTTCAGTTGTTCAGTCATAGAGGAGATCTACCACTGTGTGTGTGTTTGTGTGCACACATGTGCATGCATGTATGTGTTTGTGTGTGTGTGTTTTTCAGGTCCATGCTACTTATATGTGCCAAACAAACACACCACTCTGCAGCACACATTTTACAAAACACAATTTCACTAACTTGCAGGGTGTAGTTTCAGTAGATATTAAAGAATCCAAACAGTTAATATGTGCCATTGCTATATAAAGTAGTCTTTGGATTGGAGTTCAGGTAAAAAAAAAAGATTACAATAGTGAGACTATGGAAGAAAGAAGATCTGTTGTGTATTTTAACTGTTTAAAAGTTGTTGTTTTTTTTGGTTCCACATGTTGAAACAAATGTACAATGAAGCAATACAAAACGTCTTTATCACCACTGTACTGAGCTACGATATTGGGATAATGCTGGTTATATTCAATTTGATGTTTAATGGACCAATAACCCCTTTTTCAGCTGTGGATCTACACACACTAGGTTCTTTACTGAATGTTTACAGTGATGGCTACAAACAGACTACAGTACCCATTTTTGTGGTAATAAGGAGCCATAACATCCGGCACTGTATGGCTCACTAATATGTTTTTAAAATCATACTTTCTGAACAGCGATGTTTAGCTTATGGCACAGAGGAGTTCAATGAAGTATAAATTAATTTTTTTTTTTTTTTTCAGCTTTGGAAAAGGAAAATTTTGCAATAAACTCAAACCATTATAACTGTTTGTTCATAAAATAACTAATGAATTACATTTCAGCATAAATTTGAATATAGATTAGGCGATTCGTCAGTACTGGTAATGACCATTCCCTCAGACCTGTATGGGTTTTCATACTCTGCTCGTTCATGATCTCCTGAACAACACTGTCAGTTGTGTTATTCATTTGTATGTTGTGGATACACTTTGTAATAATAACTGTTAGGTGTTGTTTTGTTGCCACCAAACAGAATTCACATACAAATATATCTGCATTTATACAAAAACAACACATTTTCTTTACCTTTTGAAGAATGTGCATTACTCTTGTTTTATATCTTATATATAAATATATATAAAGAAACATTTTGTAAATGGACCAGTATAGCCTATATATTAGTGAGAATGAATTCACCTTCAGACTTTATAGCGTCATGTATATTGTATTACCGCATTGTAGTTTTTGCTTTTGATTATTTAAATATTGGTTTGGTAACAAATATTTGGCGCTTGAGTGTTTGGATTGGCCCACCAAACACACAGTTAGACGTTCCTCTGAGTATACAACAATAAACAGCAATAAATGTCTATAGAGCAGTGCATGTCTGCATTGGATTCATTGAACAAATAGCTTCAACTGGAGCTGAAACGAAAGGAAAACTGTTGCAGATGTGTAAAGGCAAAAAGAAACCAGTCCAGCAGGTGGCGGCATATACCAACTACCTCCGAAACTTATATGCATGTGAATGTGCATCCGAACACTTTGATATAAATAAAGACAATAAAGATAAAATCAGACTCATCACACATTTTCACTTTGATGACATTATCTTTATTTCAGGTGCAAATCAGGATTACAAAGCGGTTTATTAAATCATCTCCATTTAAGAAAGGAACACATGAAGGAAACTGCTATTATTTATACTAGTTTAAATAAATGCAAAGTCTATTTATATCTGAGATTAAATTATCTTTAATTACATTTTTTAGACAAATTCTCCATTAAGCTGTTTTGTCAGGACTTCCCTGCTAATGTGGCCTTTGATTGTTGTCTCCTACAGGAACGACGTTGTGTGCTTCTGTAACACATAATGTTCATGTACATATGTAACATTTACATATAAAGTGTCCCTCCAGGATTACCAACTAAAAATATAAACATACAAACACACATTATGAGTCACTCAAACCACTCAGACAAAATGTTCCTGGCGGAGTTAAACTGCGGTGACCAGATGAACGAAGTCGGTTAGTTTTCGGAAACATTAATGGATAAATAAGTTTCGTGTGTGAGGATGACGGAGGTTTGCTGTCGGCGAGGCGGGGTCACTATTTGGCAGCTGCTTCCCGCTGTGATCAGAGTGAGAGAGGCGGGGTCAGTATTTGGCAGGTTCGTCCCCGGAGGGTGTGAGAGAGAGAGAGAGAGAGAGAGAGAGAGAGAGACGACCTGTGATCGGTCATCGGAGCCAGTCGGAGCAGAAAAAAGGAGAAAAAAGAGAAAACAGGAACCACATTATTATTTTTTTTCCGGCTGTCTTTGCGATGTTCCCGACGACGTTTCTCCGCCGCCTGCTCTGATCTCGTCGAAGTTGCCGTCTCCTTCAGACGTCGGCTACACAAAACGAACAACGAAAAAACATTATAACAGCCCCAAGAAGAAATTAATGCATCTTTGCTCCTCGCTGCTGCTTGTTTTGACCTGGTAAGGTAACCGTGAGCCCGGGGGCGGCTGATTAGCTTCCCCCCGCTAACAGCTCCGCTTCTGGTTCACTTCAGCATCTTAGCCGCTAATGCTAACCAGCTAAGCTAACTGTGCAGCCAGACGCTTTGTGTTGTCTGTTTTAATGTGTTTGTTTTCTGTCTTCTTTTTTAATTGCTAACAGGTTGTTAACGAGTTTTTCCGCTGAAGTTTGTGTTCTAACGTGCAGGATAAGGTTTAAATGTGCAACCTTTTCTGTAAACATCAACACACACACACACACACACACACAAAAAAGAAAAACCCAAAACAACAACAGAAACCGTTGGTGGGTTTATTTGAACTGATTGGGGAGCTAACGGCTAACGGTTAGTCCCGTCACATTTGTAGCTCCGCAGGCAGCACCAGGCTAAAAGGAGGAAAAGAAAAATGCCTCAAATCATTCAAAATTTGGGATTTTTCTTTCGTTTTCATTTCCCAACCAACGTCCCCCAGTCGTTATTTAACAGATGCTTCAGTTCGTAGTTTATCCGTGTTTACTGCTTCTGCAGCCGGGTTGTTAGACGCGATGGGAATCATCCGGATATGTATTTTTTTTTTAATTTAATTTCATTTGATTTCTCTCAGCTGTGATCGTCCTCAGTGTTCAGACACTTCGTGCATCCTGGGGTTCGGGTATCTACAGTTTCTTTGGCTGGTCTTACTTTCGTTTTCTGGTTAGCAGTGTTGGACAGCTTCAGCAGTCTGCAGGAATGTTCTGGTGTTTTTGCAGCAACAGTCATCACAGACATTGAACTATTTCTGGCCCTGCTTGTGTTGATTTAACTTTAATGCTAAATGACTTCCTGAAGGCTGCCTGAAACCCTTTTTCAATCCGGTGGTTGGCATGAATTAGGACGGACTGGACTCTCCATATGGAGCTGTAGACATGACGGAAGCTGCTGTCATGTTTTATAAATGTTAGCTGCAGGACTTTGCACATACATGGAAAACCTTTATTCATACCTAAATACCAACACGGTGTAGAAAAGGTTGTCTTTCTTCCAGCATTAAAGATGTGACATTTTTCATTGATTCGTCAGCAGCTGTGACATTGGTGATCATGTAGGCCATTCTTCAGATACAACATCAAACTAATGCTATCAGTAGGACTGCAATTAATAATTAGTTTTGTCTGACCAAGCCCAAACCTATTTAGTGAGAAAGCAACATCAGAAATGTTGTTACCACTCTAATGAACACATATTTACTGGCTTAGACAGAGGGGATAGTAACAGATAGTAACATATGCTATTTGAATGGCACAAGAAAAGTAGGAAATCAAGTATTATCTTTGCACTCATGTAATTACACGTTAGGTGTGTTCAATATTGCCATGGAGGGAGTTATTTTTAAATGCATCTCTGCAGGAGTATTAGTGTAATTCTTACTCACAGAAGGCTGTGCTGATTTCATGAGGCATGTGCAGTTTTTAGGTTGTGAAATGTTGTGAAACATATTTATGTGCTATATACGCTGAGGTGGAAAGGCCCTGAAACTGATACTAATAGGCGATGAAGCTATGATACCAAGGTAAAAATGCTCACTGGAAACAATGCTTTATTTTGCTTTTTGTTGACATTTATCTACCATAATTTCCGGACTATAAAGTGCACCTGAATATTAGCTGCACCCGCTAAATTTAAAGAGAAAAACTGTTTTGTACATACATAGGCCGCACTTGTTTATAAGCCGCAGGTGTTGGAAATATGGGAGGAAACAGCATATGGCAGGAATTATGTTACACAGAAAGATGTCACATTTTTGCCAGACTGATTGCCTTTAATTTGAAAGCTGCATCATATGCATTGCTTCATGAAGTGCAAAATAAATGACTGATCTGAAGAATTGGTTGTGGGTGCTTTTACTTAAATTCCAACAATTTCATTGGTCCACTGAGACCTGTTCTGTAATTTCATTGGTCTGATGTGACACTAAATCTATTGGTGGCATGAAGCTTGTTACCGATAAAAATCCAATAATTAGCCACATAGTTGTTTCAGCTACAGGGTTCAAAGTGTGTATAAAAAAAAAGTAGCATCTTATAATCCGGAAATTATGGTTTGTGACTTCACTATCACAACGATAACAACACGAGCAAGTTAGATTTCAAATACAGCCACTTCGTAGAATACACATGATGTGTGATCTTATCTGGGGGACATGCGCTGTATATATGCTACAGCTCAGTAAAGTTTAACCTGTTTACAAAACAGTTGGATTTTTGAGAGGGCAGATACTGTATACAAACAGAATGGCTTAAATGTCCACTTCGCTGTGGTGCTGATGTTGAAAAAAGGTTAGTAAACTGGTTGCTTAGTCAGCCGCTGTACTAGCCTTTGATAATGTCAACTTTTGCCTAGCTAGTATTGGTGCACTTTGCTGAAAGAAATTTGCTGTAATGAAACAATCCTGTGACAAATCCTACTTTCATAATGGTTGTATGGTTCAGTTCACAGCGTCATGGTTATTGTGGAGGCTGCACATTGTGGTGCTTTCGAAGAGTGTTGCTTGATACTCAGAAGTATCATGAAAAGGTTATGTATACCTTTCCTCTTGCTAGCTTGTCAACTACAGTGTCACTTCATCAAACTGGTTTCACATTGTTATAAAGGTAAAAAATATATATTTCATATATTTGTCTTTAAAAAAAATATTATGACTGAGTGAACTCAGTGACAGTGCTGATAAAATGTGCATGTAGATGTACTTGCATTCTTTCCCCATAAGTGGACTGAAGCTGAACCTGTAGCCCTTTATGTGAAGGACCTCACGTATGCACATACCAACAGTGTCCAATCTCCAACCCCCTGCAATGTGAGATAAGACTGTGTACGTAAGATGACCCATAGTTTTTATATGGAAGGAAAATACGCACACACACACAGCAGTCGCAGCAGTGTCATAACCACACAGCTGCCTGCAGTGTGGGATTGTTGTTGCCAGGTCAGTGAGTGGTTGTTTTAGACTCAGTGGACAGGGGCCAAGCTAAACCAATGTGGTCCAAATCTCTGTAAAGCTGCACAAACACTGCCAGAAATTTACCAGATTGAAGGCGACTAATCAGAGTCTTCTTATGTCCACATCTGTATGATGTGAACAGATCTGAATACGTTCCTTAACCACCCCATTTCTTTTAAGATATGGAACAATAGTGTGTCTCCTGTATAAGATAGGATAATCATAAAAATCCAAAAATGAGGAGTAATCAAAGCAGTGCAGCTGAGTTCTTTTAGCAAATAAGGTGTGGAGACTGTCCCTTGTTGTACATTTAAGCAAAATGGCAGCAGGCAGTTTTGCGCGGTGTTGCATTGACCTCCTGCAAAGATTATGCAAATAGAGACTGTGCTTTAGGAAACTGAACGAGCAAAGGCTTCTACAGAAATTTAAATCCATTCATTCAGAGAAGGAGAGTGGTTTCCCTACATATTAGGTGTTCTTATGCTTCTACAAAAAAATGATGTAGACTGATTTATTATGATAAAATGTTAATGCCTGAGATGAGTCTGAAGACTAATAGATGCCAGTTGTACTTTTAGTGTAGTGTCTGACAGGCTTATTACGCAAATAAGGGACGTCCGTTTGTTCGACCCCCTTATGTGACATAATAGGCCTGTTTCGAGGAATGAAGTGAGCTTTTACTTTTTTGAAATAGTTACAAAGTTTGGCAAAAAAAGTTCCAGTACTAGACACATGAATATTTTGTTTCATTAGCATACATTTTCTAATTAAGACGAAGAAGAGGCTTTCCTGGTTGCCTGCTCAAACAAGCTACACTAAAGGTTTTGTTTTTGCTGTTTCTCCACTTGCTCTTTCATTAGTTGTGCATGTCGTTTCCATGGTGCCTTTTTATTGTTTCCAGTGTTGTTAAATAACCATTAGTTTGGCCATTTGTTTTCTTTTTATGTTACTATGTTGCTTGTTGGTTGCGAAGTGACATGAGCCTGTGAAAAAGAAGAATTTGACATGATAAATGCAGATTGTGCTCATTATACTGCGCCTATGAACTAATCACATTGCTTCATTTCACCTACCTGGTTTATTTATTTGAAGGATCTTTTTGCCTGTTATATATGAGGAAGGAGTGAAAAGAGATGTGCACAATTTCCAAAAGCCATAGGTGATGTAAGAATGCTTGTTTTGTCCAACAAACAGTTCAATACCAAAAAAATAAGCCAGTTTCTTATCAGAGAAAGACATTCAGCACATTCTCACAATTGAGAAAGAGATTTTTTCTTCAAACAGCCTGCAAACCATTAAGTTATCCAAAGGGTTGCTGACGACTATCCAGTTGATTGATTACTCAGTTTGATTGTTTCAGTTGTTTTCTGGATTCCATAAATGGTTGCTTTTAACACTGTTTATGTGAAAACCACAAAAGCGAAAGGAAATTTTTGCTGCTTTCAGTATTACTACCGAAAGTATTGTGCTCATCAAAAAAAAAAAAAAGATTTTAACCGCACAAAATGCATATCCATATTTCTGCCTATTCATTCATTTGTTTGTAAAGAGAGCTTGCATTTTGCTTAGTCAACTGGTATTTTTGGGGTTAGCCAAAATGAACCCATTTCTGCCAAGAAATGTACCGTCTGGCTTTTTTGAATGTCTACGTTCATTATGTCAGTGATGATGATACAGCAGAGCTTAGTTTAGCTGGAGTAGCTCCTGTCAGTTGTTACTAAGTAAGCATGCGGTGAGACGAGTTCTGAATTTGATTAAATATGCTCATATGTTGGTGTATCATTGGTACATTTGCAGCAGTAAGCTATCAAACCAAGACTGAAGAGGCCAAAACCACAGCTTGAATGTGCAAAAAGGCAGATGGAGGAATGCTTTGCTGAGCAGCTGGTTGGGATAAAGTAATCTCAGGATGACAATGTGTTCTCAGTTGGTTTAAACCCAGAGCTCTAGCTGTACAGCATCTGTTAAAACTGTCAGGTTACGAGAGTGACTGCACAGTGATCAAAGTCTTGTGGCTGTAAATACAGGTTTGCTATATACCATAGCTTTTTCTTTTTTTTTTTGACAGATGTCAGATAGCCTTTGAATTAAAATGAGTCTGTTTTGTGGTTTGACAACATAAGGAATCATATGTGTTGAAAGAACAAGCCATTCTTTATGTTTATGGTGATGCAAGGAAGAAGAATTATAATATTGAGACCAAATGCATGTGTAGTACTTGAAAAAATTGCTTTTTACAGTGAGCACATAAAAAAATACCCTCTTTTGTATTCAGCTATGTTTAAATTCTTTTAAAACATTTCAGAGAACAGTTATAAATCTATTGGTCTGAAAGATATTGTCTTTAAACCCACTGATTCCTGTTTACCTGATGTTGGGGATTGTTTTGTACATATATCAACTACTTCAGAATTTTAATCTTGACTTTAGCGTTCAGGTATGCTTTGGCTGTATTATAGTTTGGATTGGAAACCGAAGTAATAAAGTCTGTTTTCTGGCAGCAGACCCAGTGTTCAAAACCAGCCAACTCTCCTCTCGAGCCATTTAGGTCATGTTAGACAGTGAATCATTGCTTACCAAGATGAACTACAATAAAGCATCTTCCTGGAGCTATACTCAATAGGTCATCCATGGCTTTTATTTAGAACCAAATTTTAATATGATACTTAGGCCCTTTTATTTCTCTGACACATTTAGGACAAATGGTCGAGGGTACTGATTACAGCTTACAGATTTATTTAAATGGCAGTTTTAGCTGCGGCAAGCACGGCATCTTGTGAGGGAGCTTTGTGACAGAGTAAGATAATGAGACTGGCCAGAACAGCTGCAACAATCAGTCAATTAACTAAAGTCATATTTCAATAATTGGTTACTATAATATAAAATATATACAAAATTCAGCTTCTTCAATGTGAGTACTAATGCTTAAGTTTGGCATTCAATAGAATTAGTTGAAATGGTGGAGGGATATGTTTCTTACATTGATATATTGAACTATCCCAATATATTTTTTCAAAGGTCTTCAACTATAATGTCATATCAATCCCAAATCCTAGTCTTACTGTTGTTTGCTTTTATATATAAACATATTGGATTTAACTTTTACCAAAAAGGTAAAAGGAAAAAAGCATTTAAAAAAAAGGACATTTTTAAAAAACAAATACATGACCATTGCAGATAAATTATGCATATTGTTCCCAGTCAGGGGGCTGCACTTTGAAGAAAACACAAGCTTGATTATTAACATTTTTTTCACCCTGTGGTTTTCTCTGGCAAAGAAGGAGAGCTTTTTGACAGTTAAAATATAAGAAATGGGTAAACGTAGACTTTTGTTGCTTTTGTTCCCAGAGGAGGCATGAGACATGGTTTAAAAGAGAGTGACTTAACAGGGACATCCTCACAAGCAGCTGATGCCATTTACGGTACATGTGAAGACGCATTTGACTCTTGGCCACAAAGCAATTCAGCAGCAAATCCTCATTTGTCTGCCTCTGTTTTAAGTGAGTGCACCAGTGGCTAAATCCATAGGCCTAAAACACATTCCTGGCCTAGAGGCCTTCCATTAATAACAAAAATGTGCATTTAAAAGTCTCAGAATATTAAGAAGGACCATAAATCTTTAGTTACCTGACTCTGTATGCTGAGTGCAGTTTGCTTGGTCACTGTTTGTGTGCTCTGTCTACACAGATGTCAGTGTACTGTGAGATCTGGTGATTTGATTTATTGTTTACTCACAGAAACACACAGACAGGTGGAAATGACAAGATGTGCACAATCTTGTGTAAGCTATTTGTTCAGTGTTAATTGAGTCACATTCAGTGGACGCATAGCAGAGCAAAGACTGTTTAATCAGTGTTATTTAAGCACAGGCTTGGGAGTTCCTGATTGATTCATTGTGATCTCACTTCCTCATCACTCATCACCACTGAATTCATAGAGCTGTCAAATGTACAGCGACAAAAGGTCTTTTTTTTTAATAGCAGCAAAGGCAGATGGGTGGTTGGGTAACATGCGATGGTCTGGAAATTTCCATCAGTGGGAGACACAGCACAAGGGAGAGGTGATACTGATCAATAAAGTTCAATGTCGTCGTCTGAGGCCAGGCTCTGCTGAGGTTGGAGTCACAGTTCATCCACGGTGCCCTGATGCTGCTGTAAGTTTCAGTTCTGTGTTGTTGCAAATCAGAGTGAAACTGTGAAAACCCACTTTGCGTTGCAGTTCATGGTGGGAACTGAGAATTGGTTCCAGTTGAGAAATGTCCCAACTTGTCCCAACTATGGGAATCTTGTGTATCTGAGCTGATCAGTTTCTTTTATTGTTTTCTTGTTATTTTGAAAGTTACGCATTGCAAAACAAGGCCCAAAACTGAAACTAGAGACTGGCAGAGACGAAAAGACAGAAAGGCTTTACCAAAGGATGACGATAATTCTGGTTGCAATGCCGTCCGAACAGTATGTTCTTTTATTGTATTAGTATTAATGTTTTCTGAAATAATAACATTGGTAGGCTCAGACGTTTTTTCTTTCTTTTCTTCTATCACTATGAAAATCGAAATGAATAAACACCAAGCAGTGCAGCTTTTGTCCACTTAGTCACATGAATGGTTTTTCCTACAAAGAAGTGCTCGAGTTGAACAATATGATGACACAAAATCAGCTGGTCAATGTAGATTATGCTGTATCATCAACAGTAAGAGGAAAATTCTGCACACCAATGAAAGAGTTTCTGGATTTGTCAGGCATTTAACAAAAAATATGAAAGCTGTTCATTTCATAATCAATATTGTGAGAATAAATAATACCTGTCATTGAGGACTAGATGGCTTTCACCACTTCTTCGTGCACAGGTTGATCCACTAATCACATCCAGTATCATGAAATCACTCCTGCTCACTCAGCTCAGTGAGCATGAGTCATCATTCAAACATAAGAAATATTATGTTGAGAAAAATAGTGCAAGTCCTGCAATTCTAAATAATTTCAATATATAAAATCTATTCTTTAAATCCTCTTTGTTTTAGATGCTTTACTGTGTTGAACGTTACAGTAAATTAAATGGTATTCACACCAGGACATGGTTTAATTAGCTAAAGGTCAAACACATTAAAACAAGGGCTGTTTGGCAAATTGTGAAACCCGAATGCAAATAAAGTGTTCAGCCAGAGTATTCATAAGGGATTTTATATGAGCAGCTATTGTGATCAAAAGCTTTTCTCTAGTATCGATAAAAATCTGAAAACCTCTCCACTGTTTGAGGAATCACCAAGCAGCGAAAAAAAAAAAAAACAACCACCACCAAACTCCACAGAAAGAAAAACACGTCTGACTGTTCAGCCAGAAGAAAAACAAGCAAACTTTATGTAAATGTCCCAAAGAAAATGCTACTTTGCCTCCACTCCCACAGTTGCCAACACAGAGCTGCACTTGTGTTTCCACTGTAGGCGTGCAGCTTTTTGCAGTGTCACAAACCCTGAGGTCTGAGAATGGATCTTATTGTGCTGTTTCCCTCAACAGCACTGGAATGCCATGTCAGCCTTTGTATTAGAGATACTGGAGAGTAGCATGAAAGGTCGGAGTCGCCTGTGAAAACCTGGAGTGAAGTGAAGCAGGCTTAAGACTGGAAGATCACCAGTTCAGGGAAACTCCCTCTTCCTCCATCAGATGCTGTTAAGGAGGGCACTTAACCCCGGCAGTGGCAGTGAGTAGTTGCAGTTCCCCATTAGCTGCAGGAGGCTCTGGTGGTGCTGGGGTGGAACTGTATTTTATGCAGATGAGGTGTGATCTTTTTCTCTATGCATGGAGCGCAGGGAGCGCAATTTTCTTTTTAGCTGAATAAAGACTACAGTGTTCATTGTTATTTTTTATCAACTACTTCTCACTCATGCACGTTGGTGGGTTGTTTGCTTTGTTTGTCAGCAAGACTATGCAAAATGTACGGAACTGATTTGCACCAAATTTAGTTGATGGATGGATTCTGAGCCAAGTAAAAACAGATCTGGACTGCTTACAATGAATTTGATTGCTTTTCTGTCTGAAGTCTGGTATATGTTATTTGAAGTTGACCTTTCTACTGAGAGATTTCTTTCTAGTCATGTTTGATATTTATTTATATATTTTTATCTGAGCAGCAGTTCAGACTCAGACATATTTGATCATAGAAAAACAAGCAAATGCAGGGAATGCTTATGAAAACTGCAAACAATTAGATATATACAATAAAAAAGATTGATGGTTTATCAGCTCTGAAGCAAGTCTGATCGAGTCTAGACTGGAGGAAACCAAATCTTGTTTAAAGGATGACCTAATGGTTTGATAACTGTTTTCTTGCCTCTTGTAATGTGAAGCTAAATCTATATACAATGACTAGTGTTTTACCTGGATGCTCCTTCAACTCAAACATAAATAAAGGGAGGATTCTGCTAGCTTGGGGAGAGTATGAGATATCTAGGCCTGAAAAAGCCCACATACCCTGCAGGCATGTGCTTATTAATTTATCTCCAACAGGGCTTGGTGGGGAGGAGCGGCTAAACTAGGCTAGGACAGTAAACTGCTGCTGCCTATTCAAGGACAAACTCTGGCCTCTCCTGCTCTGCCTCTCTTTACCTGACTTACTCTTTCTTTCCTGTCACTTCCTTTCTCCCTGCTCCTTTTTCTCTAATCATCATCTTTCAGATCTTCTT
Organism: Echeneis naucrates; assembly: GCF_900963305.1. Lineage (NCBI taxonomy): Eukaryota > Metazoa > Chordata > Actinopteri > Carangiformes > Echeneidae > Echeneis > Echeneis naucrates. The sequence goes on from NC_042520.1 coordinate 5,954,782, forward strand.
TTACCTTACATAACACCAACTCACCTCCTTTATTCCTCCATCCATCTGCATTCTTCCCTCCCAGCCTGATATGACCTACTAAGTGTGTGAATCTCTAAGTACCTCACGATTAGATTCGATTATGATTCAAAGGGTTCAGATTCGATGATAAAATGATTATTGATGCATCGAATTTATAAATGTATCTTTAATTTGCTATACCAACCTGCCACGGGACCCTGGAAAGAAACTAGCTGTGACGATAATCCATCAACATGTACATCAACAGGCTCTGTCCCTTTTATCCGTTGTGTTGTGGAAGGATAGAAACTTCATTTCATGTACCATCAAAACACTCTTATTCAGTTTTGTTGTTGCAAGGACCTGCTGTTGCCATTTTCCCCTTGAAAAAATGTATCCAGTGCAAATCTAATTCAAGGTTACAAATTAAATGATAGATTAGTTCATGATGACAAAATATAGCTTTCTGTCTATAAATAATTAGATCAGTTTGTCCTAGATTGCAGCTCATTAACATCCCTTTGTTAAGGCAACTGACTATAAGCAAATAAGACTGCACTGATGAGATTACATTTATCTGAGCACGTTTTCAAAATGGCACAGATAGACAAGCGAATTGATAGATTACATGAAAAGTACTCTCATACTAAGTAAACAAATTTTTCAAAAGCCAACTAATTTTGCTGCTTTTCAAAGCAGCAGTTGGAAATGTGTCTCCTCCATACAGTCTTCAGTCAGTTGATGAGGTTGTGGATATGTGAAAGTAGGCTTATTTAATGGAAGACATCAACTTCATGCCTCTTACTCGTGTCAGAACGGTCATCAGTCCTTGCCTTTTGTTGCCAGAGGCAAAGGCTGGCACGACAGGGTTCATCATTAATCACACATCTGAAAATGTGATCAAGCAGGTTTTTGAGTCAGCGTGTGTCTTACCTAACCGTAGGGTTTGTCTGTTAGTGGGTTCTACCAGGATGTATGAGAAACGGTTTAGACCGCAGTATTTTATTCTATGAATCACAATCCCCCATGTAGTACTGTTTTGTTTATACTAGACTGATACAACTGTGTACAGTGTAAGTGTGCAGCTTGAACCCTTAAACCACCCAGACACACACAAAACACTAATTTATTTATAGACTTCCTGTTGTGCAGGTTCTTGCAAAGCAGCTCAGCGTCAACGATGGCCAGCAGGTCTAATGTTGGTAGATTATTAACACAATTTCCATGAGGTAGCACATTATGAGAAAGCAGAACGTATATGTTTTAAGTTCAAAGTCCCAGTTTTGTTGTGAATACATCACACTTTAACTGTTGTCCTGTTAGGAATCTTTCCCTGAGATTTATATATAAACATGGAACTGGAAATATTCCACCAAAGCAGGTGTAATTCCAACTCTTGTCTGTCATCAAGTCATCTTGTCACTTTGCATTGTCAGATATGAGGAAGATATTGAAATCGTCTTCCCCATATCTGCAGTTTAGTCTTTTTTGTGTTCTTCATCCTCTAACAGTGGCGATTCTTTTTCCTGGGGCGTGGTTATATTAAATGTGACAAGTCGTGCTCATGACCAGGAAATAGTGCATTTTATCAGGATCAGGAAATGTACGTGTAAACAACAGACCTGATAATTAGACATGAATTCTTTCCCTGGCGGTTTTATGGAGATTGTGGATCTGTGATATCTGGATTTGCTCACAGGTATTTTTCAGCTTGCTTTACCTTTTGAGAAACTAGTAGTAGAAGTAAACAGACTCACTAGCTCAGAGATCAGAGTTTCTTCTATGACCAACAAATATATATTTTTTTTCTAGTTTTTAACTTGCAATGAATATAATTAAGATGGAGTCATCCTATTTTGCACTTTCTTTTACTCACCCTGGTTTGTTGGCTTTGATGCAGCATTATGATCAGATTCCTGCGGTCCAACCTTTCCGTCTCTCTGGCCACTGATGAGTTTAACTACTTTGATCTTACTTATGTCTGGCAAATCACAAAATGATGCAAGTGTGAGGGAATTTGCTGATATATATATATATATATATATTTATTTATTATTATTATTTTTTTATATGAATATTATAATACATCTTCTTTCTGGTCACATACTTTGTTTTGATGGATCTGGGGCTTTTAGCAAATCACAGCTCAATCATAAAGTTTTTTTTTTTTCCCCCATGTTGCATATTATACCGTCTTCAGGAAATATAAAAAAAACGCTCTTCCATTTGTTGATGTACTGTGTTTCACTTACATCAGCAGGGGTCAGTTGAATGATGAGCATTTCATATATAAGAGAAGAGCTCTTTTTCCCTCTGCATAGTTAGCTCTTAACCTATATTATTCAACACAAGAGTTAGTTTTTATTGATATTCTTGCACCAGTTTTCAATGGAGATTCATCTTTGTCATCTGGCCTTCTCTGTTTCTTTCAGTTAAAGACTGTTTAAACTGCAGTCACCCTGTAGATGAGGGCAGAGGCTTTTTTATCTGCAGGCGCTGCCTTTAGAAACAAACTGGAATATGATAAAGTTGGCTCATTTGAATTTACTGCTGCTACCTGTGTGGTAGAACCATTATTTAAAGACTCCTGTACATCATGATACATACAGATTTCAATTGATGGTGATTATTTAGAGCTTTGGCTCAGTTCTCCTGATGGTCACGTGAACTTTGGAGTGTAATTTGTTCTGTTTTGGGGTGTAACACGCTGATGGAGTAGATAAAGCAAATAAAAACAAATCTGTCCAAGTTAATGCTCGCTCGCACAATCTCCTTCTTTCTGTCTCAGTGGGTGGCTGCATCTTCTGAATGTCCTCACATGAAAAGCCCCATCCACAGATAGCAACAGCGCTAATAATAGTCTCAAAATGTCTACGATGGAAACACTAATTGAACAATACCAGTTTGTACGCTAGATCTGAGACTTTGCAAGCTTTGGCAGACACCAGGCCTACATTTCACAAAGAAATCTGCCAGAAATGTGTACTTGCATGATCCTCACTGACAAAGTGCCGTCTCAGTGGCTCTAAGCTGTTTTACACTTTCATTTCTCCCTGTACTCTTCTGAACTCCATTCTGCTCAGGTTCTCAGATGTCCCCTTTTCATTCTGGTCTCTGTTTTCATTCACTTTCTCCCTCTCTTAAGAGCAGTTTCTTTACTTTCTCTCTTTTCATCCTAACAATGTCCCTCATTGTTGAGAAAGAGTTTGTCAGGCATGATATCTGGACCGACAGAAAGAAACACAGACACATCTATTCTACGCTGCTCCATTACTGAGCATGCCCTGACTACAGAGGCCTTTTAGGGTCAGTTTTCATGGCGAAAGAAGCCCTGCTTTGGGAACATTGAACTCACTAATCTGCCGGTGTCATTGTACTGTGACCCTGACGGGAGCAGGGCCACCCGTGCTTTGAAGATGTACGCGCTATGGTTCTGTGCTTCGAAAGAACCCAAGTTGTTGAGAGTAATCATCATTATACAGCGAACATTTTTGTTAGTAACTCAGGCGGCTGAGATTTTTGGTTTTTAGTAGTAAAAGCCTTCAGCCAGCACAAGAATTTCAACTGTAATAGCAGGATTTTTCTCTAGCTTTTAAAGAGGCTTACTCTCTTGTAGCTCTACTTTATAAAGTACCTTACACCGGACCCAGTAATCTTTGGGAATAAACACAATTCTCTTGAATCCCAGATTTACTAATTCCAAGTCAAGGGAAACCCCGACAATAGAGTTTAATTCTTTAAGTGTAAAGTGTTAAAGTTTAAACAAAGAATATGACATGCATAATTGGTTTTAATATCTACAGCAGCTAAAACTGAGATACAACAGCCTTATTTTTGTCTTTTTTAAATTTTTTTTATTTTAATAACAGAGGACATAATGCTATTCCAAAATGGCTTTTACTTGAAGGCGCTACTGTATTTTTCCTCAAAAGTACGGCATGGAATACAAAAAACTAATTAGCTGTGTAGAAGGCCAGAAACTGATCATCGATTTCCAGCCCTGTTAAAAGTGAATCATCTCCAAATTCCAAATGCTTTCTCTGACTGATCAGTTCTAAAAAAACATGCAAAAATGTAAGCACCCTTGGATGAGTTAATGTGAAAGGGACCGTCTGTAACACATTAAACAATTATTATCATGTAGCGTTGTCGCCGTAAATGCTTAACAGCCTCTTTATGATCGTTCAGATTAAAATAATCACTTCAACCAGAATTAGTCAGCGAGTCACTGAGCTAAACACAAAACTGCTGGTAATGTTTAGTGTTGGAAGTCAGTCATGCATCATGTAACTCTTCATGTGAAAGTTAAGGATTCAGCTTTCATCTTAACAAAGTCACATTATAAATATCATTTTAATCTAAGAATAAGGTGCTGAAAAGCATTAAAATATGCTTTTTTTTGTATCTGAAATGTTTGAAGCGTTACATAGAATGACGTATTTAGGGTTTGAAGCCTTTATACTGTGGCACAGGGTTTTATTTCCAGTTAAGCTGCCAAAACTCTCTGTTCTTGGCGAGAATTATATGGGATCTGTTTCACGGCCAATATTGTTTGAGCAGCCATGGGTAGTTGTGATTGAGTCATCACGCTGTTTCTGTATGAATAGATGATTTTAACTGGTCAGACCAAAGAACAGAGAAAATTAAGGAACTGTTGTGTCTCCACTCAGTATGTCTCTGAACTCCGAACTCTGCTCCTCTTGATGTGAAGGTGATGTACACCACCTAAGTAGGTCGGACGGCTTGTGTAACTTGTTGTGTATAGATTAATGTAACCAGGAAGAGACACAAAGTGGGTAAAAGAGAAAAGTGGAAGGAACAGGACAGAGCGTATAACAGAAAGGGAAGAATGAGCGCATCGGTCTGGGAACAGAACTAATGTTTTTGTTCATGTGACAGTGATTCCTTTCCAGCTCAATGCTGCATCATTTCTGAAGCTTAACAAATGGAATCAATGGATCGAAACAGTAACTTAGACCAGTCATCAATAAATGAACTCAGGTTTTGATAGACCAGCAGAAACTGATCGGCCATTGAACATTGTGTTCTTGTGACAAATAAAGTACAGATTTAAAACAAGAAGGATTGATGACAATATTTTGAATGGCCCCCTTTCAAAATGAAATCGATGATCAAACTCGACATTTAGGATTGAAACTAAAATAATTTATTGCTCTCCCAGCCCTATTTTTTCCTTTATCCTTATTCCCCTCAGTTTCTGTTGCTTTGTTAATTTCCTCCACTTTTCAGTGTTTTCCTGCTCCATATCACTCTTGAAAAGTAGAGCTGTGGTGTTGATATTTTACTACGTTTCTTTTATAAGTCAACAGGGACGGCTTGAGCAACAGTCTCATGTAAGGCAACCAAACTTAATTTGTACACAGAACCAGTCTAAAGTTTGGACACGCTTTCTCATTCAAATGAACAGGAAAGTGTGTCCAATCTTGACCTCTGCTGGATATGCAGGCACACTCGTGAACCTAAGTGGCAATTAGAATGCACACGCACCGAGCAGACTGAGATTCAAAGTGATAGTTTGCATGGACATGCACAGACATGTAGGACAAACACACTGGCCCCTCAAAGCCTGGAAGACAATAGATTTCATGAAAAATGTGAGGGGAAGAAATAACAGAGGAGATGAGAAGGATGTAAAAGGAGAAGAAAAAATGGGAAGGGCAGCACAGAAAACAATGAAGATTTACTCCAAATCTTTAGCACAAAAATTTGTAGAAAAGTGATTTCTGGTTTGTGGATTAAACTCACTTAAGCATCGGTCATCTCCATTAAAGGAGATGGAAAGGAGAAGGAAACAGTGTGTATTTTCCAATTTTAATGTCTCTGGTATTGTGTGTGTCTCTGGTAAAATTCATTGCACTCTTAGTAGACTGTCACTAAAGTGTGATGAGACACATGTTTTATATTACTAGTTTAGTTTATATTACTAGTTTATAGGCTGTAAAGTTTTATTCTCGCTCAGTGGTGAATTGCCCCATTTCATTTATGACAAATCCATGTTGACTTTACAGCTAAATATAAAATAAATAAAAAAAAAACAACAACAAAGCATTATGTGAAAAACCTTACAGCATGTACCTGAATCTGATTGTTACAACTAATAGTCAGAATCAGCATACATCTGAAGCATGCACAGTTTATAGAAAAGGGTTCTTGTTGTTGCTGCTGCAAAACGCAATATGAATTTTGTCATGTGCACAATATTTGTCCAGGCAGCCATTTGACATCTATTTTTGATTAAAAACAAATGTAAAAGGTACAGACGTGATTCGACTTGAAACACTTTTGCATTACCGTAAGAAGTACAACCCTGACTTTTCCCTCCTCCCTCCTCTTTCTCTCTTTTGTCTTTCCTCAGTGTAGCTAGAAGGGAATCCTGCTAGAGGGATTAGCGGTCCGTCAATGAGGAACTACCGGCTCATCTTCTGCCACAACCTGAAGCAGCCATAGATGGTTCAGTGGTTCACTGGCCAGGGGAGGAGAGGATAGGAAACACTTTCACTGCTACACGGTGAGTATACACACACACATACACATTACGCAATGCTTCACTTTAAGTTCATTGTCTTATTATGGGCCAGTGTTAACACATGCTTATGGATCATATTCTGCACACACGCAGACATAAATGTCATAATCATGTGATAGGTAGTCAACTATTGTGTAGTGGTATAGTTTTGCTCACATCACCTTCAGACTGACAGAGAGAAAACTTTTCCTTTTCATTTTGTTTATTTAGCTTGCACAAATCGGAATCAAAACAACTTGTTCAGTATCCAAGATTTAACAAAACTTCCTGCTGCTTTGTAATATGAGTTCCCACTTAGACACCGTTATAGGTAGTTATTAAATGTGTGTGTGTGTGATACACAAATGTACATAAACATGAGAAAAGCAGAGCTTCTGAATCTGATTTAATATTTCTTCTTTATTTTTTTACAACCGGCCACAGTCTGTCACTTGTCAGTCATTACAGTTACATAACTATCTGCTGACTGCCTAAAGAAGGATATGCCACACTGCTGTCCTTCACAGTTCACTCTGTTATTTCAATTTTTTTTTAAAACAGCACAGGGTGGTAGATCTATTTTGAGGATCTTCTCTTGAATAAAGTGCATAAAAAGTGCAGACAGAGGCACACAGAGGGCACATTATCTCGACCAGGGCCAGGAATTTCATTTTGTCCTGTGGCCAACTCACAGAATTAATATGAATTAGCTACAACTGAGCAACTCTGCCAGGAACTATTTCAGTTATTAAAATTTACATTCACTGACAGAAAACTTCTCAAAATCCATCACATTGCAGTAACTAAATAACTTAACAATACACTGACTAGATACCATAGTACAAATGTATCCTATTAACAGTGAAGTCAAATTTGTGTAACGAAAAACAGCTCGGCTCATCTCCACACCGACTTGGACAAGCTTACAATAGCCTTTGGTGAAAAAAAACATTACGTCTTAACATTCCCCACTAGATGACATGATGGACAACAAACTGATCATAGAGTCACCAACAAACCGGTTTTAGACTCATTCAACTTGACAGCAAAAAGAACAGCTGACCACTTAAAACAAGTCCAGCTTTGTTCTAAGCACAAGAATCCAGCTCAACTGCCCCCATGTTACTGCGTCTGACTGTTCTGATCAGTTAAACTTTAGAAAGAATGTGTTTACTTTGAAACCATAGTAGAAAAAAATATTTGCAGATCAGTGGGCATATAACACAGCTCCCTTTTTGTCATTGATGGTAATATTTGGATATCTTTGAAGATCAGTATCTTCTAAAATTCACTGAAAAATGCACTTCAAGCGAAAATTTTGTTGAGCATTTTGTGGTGCTGCTTCTTCACACTTGACACCATCTGCCACTGTTTGCATTGGAATTATTCACAGTCATATATAAAATAAAAAATAGTTGCTGCAGTTTCTCACTTTGCTTGTTTTGCATGCATTTTTGTTGTATTGTCAAACTGGACCACTAACAGCCTTCGCTTTTACTTCAAAACTGATGATGACAGCGTTCCCAATGCTAGAGGGAGGGGAATTAAATTTTATCTGAATGACCTTTAAATCATGATTATATAACAAGTGTGAAAAAGATTCTTTTGCCAAGAATGAGTCACGTTCAAATATTCCCTGTGGGATGAAATAGCAGAACGTCATGGATACTGCAGAGAAAAGCCTGGTCTGCTACTTTGGCCTCTGTTTCATAATGCACGGTCAGGGCACCTGTTAGAGGATTCAAGTCTGGCAGCAACACAGCCACTCTTATTTTATCCAAACCTGCCTTTTCTTAAACTTATTTTATTTGATACACTGAATGTATATTCTGTTCACAATTATCCATTGTATCTAAATAATGATAGAACCCAATTCGACCAACTTTTAATCATATTTTGAGACACTGATTGGTCCTGTTGATAGATACTTTATTAATCCTGAAGGAATGTAAATGTATACCATTCCAGAGGTGTAATGGTACGTGTACCGAACGTGCCAAAAATATTACCACATGAAAGCAAAGCGGAACCACTCATCACTCCTTTTTTCCTCTGGGTGACAGAAATGTGTTGTTGTCGAGCCACTCTAGAAACCTTGTTTAGCGTGTAGCCCAGACCAGCCTCTTTTCATTTTCATTTTCCTACCTAGACCATGGTATGTTTTTATTTCAAAACATCCATCCTTTGTTGAGGGAATTGTGGTATGTCTAAAGTTTTCGCTGTTTTATGTTTTAAATCAACGATAATTGAAAGCCAAGTTTGTTTGGTTTTTTTTTTGTTGTTTTTTTTTTTGTTTGTTTTTTATTGGGGGGGCATCTTTCTGTACCAAGAATGTACCAAACCGGGGTACATACCTTTGGCTTACCGTTACAGCCGTAGTATACAGTGATGACCGGCCTTTAGACTCCAAATGACAGAACGCACTCAACATACACTCAAAACACAATAAGATTCTGCTCCATGCATGGAGCCAAAAAGAGATGTTCATTTGTGGCCATAAAGATATGAGCATGATTAGATAAACCTAAAATAATAAATTTTGAACCTTCAATCTGCTGCCACAGCAGAAATCCAGATTCATCAGATCAGCCTTCAGCTGCCCAGTTTTAGTGAGCCTGTGCTCATTGCTGACTCAGATTTCTTTTCCTGTCAGACAGGAGTGAAACACAATATGGTCTTTTGCTCTTTTAACATCCTCAGGGTTCAACATTTTGTTCATTCTGATGTTTTTCTGGAAACTGCAATCATGAAGTGCGGCAGTGGAAGTTAATGCAGCCTTTCTGTCAGCTCCAACCAGTCTGGCTGGTTTCCTCTGATCTCTGAAATATTTGGATCAGCTTGTCTGTCAGGGCCTGTCAAAGACACCAGTCTGAGCTTCGATGAAGCCATTAACTGAAGCTCCTGACCTATATCTACAGGACTTTATGAGCCGCAGTTTTGCCACACGATTGGCTGATTGCATGAATGACAGGTGTTCCCAATGAAGTGACAGTAGTGTCTATTCAACCTCTCTTCCTCTTTGTCTGCAACATGCTTTACCCTTTCCTGAGACCTCAGACTTAACTGGTTTTCAGGTGACTATTGTATTGTTGCTCCCTGTTCACTACTTTCTCCGCCTCCTCCTCATCTCCTCTCGTCTTTGTTGGTCAGATCACAGGAGGGGAGGTTCACACAGTGAGCAAGACCAGCCACTCCTGTATGTTAAGGGTGGTGTGGTCATGTTATTAGTTTTTGAAAAGCAGAGGTTAAGAGTTGGCTCAAGTACCTTTTTATCTTTATTTTTGTTGTCTGTTTGGATCTTGATCTATATCTCAACTCTGTTTTGATGATGGTGTTTTTACCTTTTTTTAAACTGCTTGTGAGGATAAAATGACATTTAAACCAGACTGCATCCTTAACAGGGTGGTTTTGTTTTTTTTTTTTCAACCTTTCAAACCTTTCAACCCTGTGCCTCTCCTTTTCTTTTTTTTTGAAGACGTGAGGTCTAGGCGGGTTTGTGGTGAGGAGGAGGAGGAGGCCATGAGGAAGAGCGTGTCTCTATTGCCAGGCAATGAGGGCGGGAGCTCACCCAGCACCACACGGGTTTTTGGCGTTCCTCTGGAGGAGGTGTCACGCACACACACAATCAATGGCCACGAGGTGCCTGCACTGGTGAAACACATCGTTGACTACATTGAGGAGCACGGTGAGTGATGGACACACACATACATTGTCTACATGCAGTACAAAACAAATATAAATATACACAAAGTGCTTTTCCAAAATGTGCAACAGATCTATGCCTTAAATTGTTAAATATCCAGTGTATCAGTTCACGATTTACCTTTATGTTGTTGAGGCCAGTGGAACAATCTCAGAAATGCTTAATCTGTTAATGATCAATTAAATTTGTGTGCAGATATACTGACAAAACTTACACACATTCATGTATTTATATTGAGGAATTTGTTTGCAGAAATGCGCCTCTCTTGCCAGTGATGAATGAATTTTCACATTGTTTTGGAAGCTGGAGACTGAATTACTTGCCTCCCTGTAATATTTCACCACCAACTTTTGACGCATTTGTTAACATTTATTCTTGAACTAGATGCCCTATAATAGAGTAGATCAGTTTCCTATTGACATGGTTGAAGCAGCTTTTATTCTTAATCTAGCAATTTTAATTTGAGCACTATCATATATAATATATAGTTCAAGTTATTCAAATAGATTCACTCTGTCCTCTGACCTTTGTAGAAACAGCCATTAAGAAGGTTATTTAATGTTAGTTTCCTTAAATTATGTATTACAGCGTAACTGATGACTTTAACTTAAATTCTGCTCTAACAGCAGACTTGCAGTTCTATGTAATTGGCCAAATATGTTATTTCACAAGACGAGCCAACTGCTGTTGCTCCTTTGTGTATTTATATTTTGAATTCTACTATTTATGCATCCACAGAAGTAACATCCTATGTTGTTTCATTCCCAAACACACGCCCTGCTGTTGTTGACTTGTTACATCATGATAAATCAAAATTTGCTGTTCGTGGAGATCCAGTTTATGTTATAAGATGATCTCTGAAAACATCGGCAGACCGTTCCATGGTCCACTTCCTCCTTCATTACATAACCATTCTGCCAACTGCAGAGCCACTTGTGAAAACAGAAGAGCTTAAAAGGAGGGAGAGGAAGCTGCTAAAGTGTTGGCCCTGGGCCTTTCCCATATGCCCCCTGGAACATTTCTCTTCAGGCTTTTTAGAGCAGGAAAGTCAGTGTTATGTCATTTCTTTATAAGTCCAGGTCAGTGGTTTCAGACTTCTTGCTCTGGAGAATGAGAGGATTTATATGTATTTGGGTGGTAATGGTACTGAAGACATAACCCTGTCATTACCAGTTTTGAAATATTAAATCATATATATAGCTATAGCTTTGGCCAGACACATCAGTAGTCAATCCTTTTAGTGCTGAGGATGCTGTGTTAGTATGAACTTGGGAAGAAATAAAAAAAATGTAGTAATTGAGATTAGTTAGATTTACAATTTTTATTTTAGTATTTTGTTTTGAGTTTGTGCAAAACAATGTTCAGAAATCAAACTCACAGTTGGTCAACAGGGCGCTGATGCACTGGACTTGAACATAGTGTGTATAGTTTTTTCTTTTTTTTTCCCAGAGTTGTGAAATGCATCAGAGAAAGACCTTCAGCACATATCTTCACTGACAACTTAAACAACAGAAAAAACTTCCTTTTGGTAGTTTTCCTTCTGAGGGTTCCATTGTGCAGTGACTCCCAAGACAAAGACATGTTCTTGTTGAATCAAAAGTCATCGGAGGTTTTGTTTTAACTATTGGAAGGAAGCATCGCCTTGAGTCCCCTTAAGTGAGCAGTGGAGCCGGTTGGTGCTTTGTTTGACCTGGGGGCTGCTTACCATATGAGGTTATGTAATGCGTCTTTAATGCTCCTGGGCTCTGCTGGCACATTAATTAGAGCAGTGCTGCCAGTCCAGGAGCTATTCAGCCACAGAAAAGGCCTTAATCTCACTCATTTTATTTGTGTTCAGTCCATGGAGGTTTTAAGCAGGGTGTTGAAAATACGAGGTGAAAAGGCAATTTGATGTAAGACAGAGATGAAAAATTGAAACCTGGGGGAGTGTCAGACAGAATTTAATGACTGATTAAGTTCCTCATGCTCTTTGAACAGTTGGACTAAGACAGTGTGGTAATTAATGGTAGATCTGGCACTTACAGGAATCAGGAGAAATCATCAGGTAGTCATTTCATAATGTGCAAGACGCTTTATTGTTACTCACACATCTTTTAGCAGCGCGTATTGTTTATTTATAACGACCAACCAAGGTTGTTAAGGTGGTCATCGCTAGTCCTCCTGAGAAATCATATCTTGGTTTGGTAGGTTAAGCGAAAACTGGCCGGGAATGAAGAAACATTAAATTTAGGCCAACTTAAGGTGGGAGTATGCTTCAACGAGCCCTTCTAATTTTCTACGCTGAATATTAACATGTTTTACCATTTGATTGACCACTGCTTTGAGGAGAGGCTGTTTGGAATTGTGCTGTTATGTACCTTTTGTAGTTAATCACATCTTACCCTCATTGTTTCATCTTGGTTCCTGTATGGTCTGTTGGAACAGGTATGACATTTTTGCCCTTAGACGTGTTTGGAAACTTTAAAAACGAGCTGCTTGAAACATACTAAGCTAATTAGGACTCTCCCGTGAACTATTTTCGTTACACAGTTCTGTGTGGAATATGTAAGAAGGGCTTACATGTAGTCAAGCCTGTTGTTATATGTCAAAAAACTGGAATTGTAGAAATTATACATATTTTAGCACCACAAGGTGTGTCAACTTTTATGAGATGATGCACTTTTTTTTCTGCCTTGCAGCTACATGTTTTTACTGTTTCAATGCATGCCTGTGACCATCACCAGCCCTCCCTGGAAGCTATTTTGCCAATCTTTATTGAATGAAATTACATTTATAAGGCAAGGAGGGCAGTTCTACACCACAGTGAACATACGAGACACATCAAGGAGGGAACTAGGCAAGGTTGGTCGTATATAGTCAAGTGAAGGGTGGTGCGTTTTTCCTGCAAAACTCGTCAGGATTATGAGAGTCTGAAGATTTTTGGGTTGATCCTTGGAGAAGCAGGATTCCAGATGGAAGAAAGTGTCCTAACACAAAACCTGAGCCAATAGGCAGTGATAGGTTTAGAGAACAACTCTGAAGATTTTGGCGGGATTCATCAATTATTTGTGATGCAATTCCATGACCAGGGGTCTTTCTCCTCACATTTATGACATGGAGTAGCAGAACACAGCCAAGAAATTAACTTTCTGAGACTGAAATTAAGTAAAAAATTGTTTGGCAGTTTGAAAAGTGTCATAAAGGGGGCTCAGAAGAATGCATTTTGGAAAAAGATCAGCAAGTAAATTAGTAAATTAAATTAAAGTAAATTAAATGTGTGTGAAATTATTCACTTGCTATTTACTTTAAGTAAAGGAGAGCTGGCCACCAAAAAAATGTATAAAACCTCTTACCATTTAAGTTCTTCTGCAAAAAGACAGTCCACAGCTCGTACTGTCAAAATATCATACAACCTGCCCCCATTAACTGAGTTCTAACACTCCCAATGCCAAAAGAGGGCAAATTCCCGGTGATAAACCCGGCCATAAACTTTACAAAGTGATGTGGAGGCTTTGATTGCAGTGGCAGTTATGACTGAGTTTGTTCAGGTCAACGGGTTTTCTGAAGCGGCATCATGTGACAAGCACATAAAAGTGCTGCAAAGGCAACAGCCTGGATTGTTATTGGTTTGTTTGTTTTTTGAGGCAGGTTTTCAGCAGCCACTGGGTCCATACACCAAAAAGACTGGTAGTAATTCAGGAATAATTTTGAGAAAATTATTAGATGCCTTAGTTGCCTATTAGTTTTTCACCACCTGTCAATCCAGGTAGCTGGTTCAACCCAAGCTCAGAAAATATAAAAATATCCCAGTTCAGTTAAGGTATACAGTATGTTATAAAGGTAATTAAGTCAGTAGCCCAAGTGCTAATAGATAAGTAGAAGTAATTATTCTTGTATGTCTCACCAGGTCATCTGGACCTTGAGGGGCTCTTCCTGGTTAATGGCAACGCTGAGCGTGTGGATTGGCTGCGTCAGCGCTACGACAGTGGTGAAGAGGTGGAGCTAGAAAAGGAGGCGGACCTGGCATCAGCGGTCAGTTTGCTCCGACTTTTCCTGCAGGAGCTTCCTGAGCCTGTTATACCAACAGCGATACAGGGACACATACTACAGCTACACCAAGGTTTGTGATGGATGTGTTAACCACTTGCTGTTCTGTATATTTCTCACTCTCTTTGAAATAACTAATCCTTTCCCTTAATTAAGCTTTTTCAGCCATTTTAAACTTCGTAAACACAAAAGGAGAGTTGACCGTAAATACGAACACACACTCTTGTTCACAAGTTTACATGTTGCTAATGTGCCATGACTGTGGCCAAGGAGGCAAAAGGGAGTTTCAAAGCCACGACTATGAGATACCACATTGAATGAAACACAAACAGGATAAAATTAATATTTAAGAAATATCCTCTATTTTTTTTTTTTTTTAAGATTCAGTTACCACCCTGCTTTTTTTTTTTTTTAGCAAAATGTTATTTTATTAATACTACTGAGCCAAATCAGATATGGAGTCATAAACAAAGCAACAAATTACACACAAATCTTCTACTTTCACATTTCCTCAGCCTCCTTTTCTGTGTCTGCTCTCTGACTTGTCCTCTTTTGCATGTGTCTATCAGTGATAATTTACTGTAATCCTTTTGTCATGATGATGGTGATGGCTGTCCCTTTTGCTGTCATGTAGATTACAGCAGTAGGGGTATTTTCCAGGCTCTCCGTCATGTCATTCCTTTCTCGTTCTATTATGGGACTGTTGTGCTACATAAAGGATTCAACTGTTTAACCCAGTTTCATTTTCTCAGGGGACTGAAACATTCTCCACTTCTTCTGCACATCGTCGAATTATAAAGGCCAACTGTAAAGGAACATTAAGATCTGTTACCACACTATCTACCAGTATTGTAATGAAACAGCTGTGTAGCACTAAATGTATTAACTTTACAGTGTGCTAATGAGGTTAATAAACCTACGCTTTAGTTACAGTGAAACGTATTCCAGTAGCAACAGTGAGTGCAGTGGAGGTTATAAAAATGTCAGTATTCACATTTAATGACATTTTTTTTTAACATGTTCAGATTACAGCAATGAAGAGGAGCTGTGTAGAAACCTGAAGTACCTGCTGCAGCAGCTTCCCCAGCTGAACTACGGACTGCTGCGTTTCCTGTGTCGCTTCCTGGCCAGTGTGGCATCACTTCAGCAAGAAAGCTGGAGCATCGGGGCGCTGGCCGCCGTCTTTGGACCAGACATCTTCCAGTGAGAACCGATTTTATAACTGGGATTCAGACAGTCAGCTGTACCCCCGAAGTTTAAAATAGCATTATTTACAACTCTACTTCAAAAGGGCTTTCTTTCTGAACTGTTTGCATCCACAGTTTTAAAAGAGAGTAAAAGAGTAAAAGAGTTATGAGTAAACATTGGATATAATAAATTGGCTTAAATCTTCAGAATAGGGAAACAGATTGCTGTACGGTAAAAAAAAAAAATAAATCTGCCGGCTTCCCAAAGTCAATGCAGCCACAAATTGGACTCAGCTGTCAACTGTATTGCAATTTTCTCTTTATGGTATTGTAATCAAGCAAGAATCCTTTTATGTAAATCAAACATATTGTGTATATATTTATCTCAAAATCCATTTTAATTTTTTGTTTGTTTTGGTTATAAATGTTAACATACTGTACACACAGGCACTTTCTCTGAAGTTACTGAAGATACTGGAATTTGACATCCCCTGGGTGGCATTATACAACTAATACAACTCCTCTCATCTTCTGTCTGCAGCCTATCGTCGGAAGGAGAGGACCTTCGGGACCAGGAGTCTGTCAGCAGGGTCTTGGCAGAGCTGTTAGATAACCAAGAAGTCCTGTTCGACTCAGAGGACGATGACGTCTCCACTACCAATGACTACAGTTCCATTAATGAACAGGTACCACTCATCTCCTTTGTCTCCAACTTCTGCAGCTACTTTATATGTTTCATATGATACATGTGGTAGGTATGGTACAATAACACCTTTATCAAGTCTTTGTTTGAAATGAATGATATTTCCAATTCTGTGATTGGTGAAGATGGGGTTCATTTTTTAAGCTGTCATAGAAAAACAAGTTATCACAGAGATTTAGTTTCTATTTTACTTTATGTTCTCTCAGACCCACATCCAATTCTCTCCTCCTGTAATGGATCAATTTCTTCTTTGGGATCAATAAGGTGTTTTATCTGTTTTTGCCCACTCCTCCGACCACCCCCAGCCCCCATTAAGAAGAATCTTTAAATTTTATTTATCTTTCATTCCCCCCCAATAATCCTAGTATATTTATTCATTTTATGATATGCCTGTACACCCATTACATATAAATATATTTGTAAATGTTGAAACGGTACGATGAAACAGTCCCAATTAGATCAAAATAAAATATAGACATTTTTTGGAGGGCCTTTTGCTCAGTGTTGGGTTGTACACATTTTATTGACTGTCAGCATACCTAACATCGAAAATAAGTTTTAATTACAAAATGAATCCTCTTTGTCTTCTATTGGTCTTTTTCACTCCTCTTTCTTCAAATAGTAGAATTTGGCATTTAACTCTGTAGAGACAGTGATGAAATTCCTTCTGGGTCAACAGAGAAGCCAGAAACAAACCCGTCTTAGAAAAATGACAAATTGGAGTTTTGGTATGCCATTATGCTGTCAACAATACACAACAAACATTCTTTGTGAATAAGACCCACAACAACATAAACCAGAGAGATGGTTGATGAAGCTGAATGATGTGGCACAAAAAGGTTTTAGATATCTGTGGTATTTAACGCATCCCATGGTGTACATAACATAAGATAAGATACTACTTTATTTATCCCACGTATGGGAAATTCGTCATTACAGCAGCAACCACAAGAGGAACAAGGAGTAGAAGTAAGAGTTTAAAAAAAAAAATATATATATATATATATAATACACACACCCAGAATATCCATACAAAGATATGTATGGAATGAGAATGAGCATTTAGCCGTAGAGGATTGTCAAGGACTGTGAGTAATTTTGATAATTGGGTGTACTCTCCACCTCTGTCTGTTTTAAATAAATTACATAATTCTTCCATCAGCTAAATATTTTTAAACAAATCTAGCCCCACCCAAATACAATCTCCACACATACCAGCTGTACACAGGGCACTGATGAAACCCTTTGGCCTTGTCCTATAAAGAATTCCAGTCATTGCTTTAGACCTACATTGAACACACAGATCATGACTGGCAGACTAAACAAACTCAAATATATGTCCCCTGTTACCCAGCAACGTAAGCTCTCCTTCACCAACAGTACAAGGAGTGGTATAGTTAACATTTAACATTACAACTGATTACAGTGTAATATGTTACTTTATAAAATATACACAAACACAATTACACAGCAACTCTTGTTTGGTTTCACATGCCTTTCTATTGTAATTCCTGACTGAATTGTCTAATGCAGTTGGAATGAAAGGCTGCAGTCATAGTTAAAGTTTGATCTTCAGAGAATGAGAAACCTCAGACAGCCTGCTTTATTGCTGTTTTTTTTTTTTATCCTTTTAATTTTCAGTAATATTCTTACCTCATTCATGTTCTTACATTAGGTTATTGCCTGCTTATATTGATTGATTGAAAATATCAGTACACAATAATTTAAAAAATAGATGCATTCTATGCATTGAATTTCTTTATTTTCCAAATTGAATTTCCTGATCTTTCCTTGTTTTCCTCCATTGCTCTTGTGATCATAAACTTTAGTGTCTGGTCTGTCAAAACGAATGAGAATATAACATTGCCCAGACACAGACTGAGAACAGGAGCAGAAGAGGAAGAAGCAGAGAAAGAGAGTGAGAAAAGTCAGTGTCTTACGTAAGAGAGAGGGCTAAAAGAAGGTGGATTGGAGAAGTAGAAGTAGAGAGAGCAGACTGTGAAGATGGAGGAGAAATGCTAAGAGAGGAGAGAAATGAAGACATGAAGGGAGGGGATGGATAAAAAAAGAAGCTGAGGATGATGTAACTGTGTAACTCACACCTACAGCCCCTGAACAACACCGGGGATGGATCTCTGTACAAAAAAATACACACGAAGGGGATTATCTCCCCCACACACACATACATTTCATGCTTTACGTTAAGCCTTAAATCAGACTTGAGGGTTAAAAATGCTTCACAGAGGTCAGAACAATTTGAATAAACTAGAGAGAAAATGGTCAATTGACATTTTAAGAAAAAGAAAAACTACTTAAAGGATGAAAGAAATTAATCAGAGAGAAAAGTCGAAAGAGCTGTTGTTTTGCAGCAGGTTTGGGCCTAACTTTGAGGTTCAACGAGGCTGACTTGGACCAGTGAACAATGTTGAATGCCAAGCTGGATTTTGAATTGTTTGTTGGCGAAAGAAAGTCAGTGGAATTATTGTTTAGGTGATGGTGAAACCTTGCAGAGGCTTGTTTCTGCTCCTATAATTACGCGGTAGATGTGTCTGCTTTGATCCTCTTCCTTAAAAACCTTTTTGATATTATCAGCAGAAGTAAAATTGAAAATTATAGTTTTATGTGTTTTAAGATGAGTGTTTATATTTTCACCACCTCTGGTCGGGCTTGGAACGAGGGCTGGATTGTCTGAGAGTCAATTTTGAGTCCTCAGCATATTTTCTTAGGATGCACTTCAGGCAGAAAACCCAGTGCATCTGTAATCAACCACTTTTATGTCCTGGAATATTGTCAAGCAGCATGCTAAAATATACCGCCTAGACCACAAGTATTTGGACACATTGCATGTTTGTTCTTCATGCTCAACTTGAATAAAATAATGGTTACTAAGTTAACTGAGTCTGCAAGGCTCGGCTTTCTCTATCAACGTTTAAAGGTTCTGTTAACACACACTGCCCAAAACTGATGTGTTATTGATGGACCTTCGCAGTTTTGGCACAAATTTAAAAGGATTATATACTTTCACCCACTCAAACTAAAGTTGGGCCACCTTAAGGGGACAGTTGACCTGATTATTTTACAGTATAAGACAGTACAGTAAAAACAGTTTTAAGTGTCCAAACACTTGCTGTCACTATTTCTGTATTGTACCTGTACAAACAAATGGAGCAGCAGTATACAAATTCCAGTGAGTAGTGAACAAGGAGAATATACAGATGGTAATTTCTGAAGACGCTATATAATTTTGTTTTAGGGGTTGTGTTGGCTTGGTCATAGAAAAAGCAAAACGTGGGCTTGTGGGCTTGATGTGATTTGGCCAATTACATTTCCCCTGTCACATAAGTGTTATGGCAGTAGTGATGGCATATTCAACAAATCTGATGAAAACCCCAAGAGCCATTCTTGTAAAAAAATAAAATAAATAAATAAATAAAAAATGTCAAAATGGTAACTAGCTCAGATCTAGGAACATTTCTGGGAAACTTTCAACATGCATATGCTGCAAGTTTGAAAGCATTGAAGCACAGCAGCACAAGGTAAATGTGCTCACAGAAATTTAATGGACAGAATAGCCAACAAAACACATATATAATGTGTGAGTAAATAGGAATATATCCGTGTAATTCTATTGTTATGTGTTGCTCTGTGACATAAAACAGAGATTCTTAACAGACCATTTATTTGGAAACTTATGACAGCAGAGTTATTGTCCTCTGTGCTCACAGTAGTCATCAATTCATTCCACTGTAAAATGTATTAAAATGTGTCAATGACACAGCCTGTTAGGAAAGGAAGAGTGTTTTTCTTTCTTTGTTTCCTTAACTTTCAGCTCGCTGAAGTTCTCAAGCTGTGATATAGTACTATCTTAAATATTGCACATTGGATTATTTGTTCAGGGGGGCAGCGCAATATGTGAAACTTTCTGGGTTCAATTCCACAGCAGCTTTAGTAACAGACTGTCTGTGGTCTGTCTCCTTGGTTAAGTAGTCTTATAATGAAAGCCTTATTTTTCCAGGTCTACTAGCTTAACCTAGCAGATAAATGAATCAGGATGTGGCCCATTAGTGCACGTATGCCAACTTAGCCAAGTGCTTCTGGACTTGAGCCATGTTCCAGATGCCACAGTAGATGTATCGATGTAACCTGGACTTTGAGTTATAAAATATCAGATGATTTCACAATGTTCAGTGGGGTAGAACATTTTATATAGGTTGAGGTATGAGTCTGCATGCTCTGGTGTGAAAGTGATAAGCTACGGAGCAATAACCTATTTAAGTTGGAACATGGAGTTATTTAAGGAGGAGGTGATGGCCTAGTTGGTAAGACGAGCAGATGTATGTCTCTCTGTGGGGGCATCATGGAGAAACATACATCTCCACACACACTCCATCAAAGTTAACATTTCATCAAACATACAGCCAGTCCGTGGATGTATTTACTTTGACCGCGTATTCTGAGGAGTCAGAAAGAATATGAATATCTGTGTTGCAGTTGCCAGCTCATATGGAGGTCAAGTTTAAAGCCACATCTCACAGCCCACTCACTGCAGGAATGTTAGGATGAGCAAGAAAACGGGAAGAAGCAATTGATTGACACTCACTTTAAGCACCCTGGAGTATTAAACAGGGTTGCTCCTCAAGCTCAAAAATATAATTTGTGAAATAGATCCTATTGTTTTTTTTCATCATTGTACAGTTTAGGGGTTTTATTCCATATTAATTTATTTGATTAAAGCCTTATTCTGTATTTGTTTTCTGGCAGTTAAAGTTACAATCCTTCATCACCAATCTGTCTGATGGTGCAGGTCCTGTAATGGGGATGTAAATAGGCTGATTGACAGAAGAAATATTTTTTCACATATAATATTTTTGGAAAAAGACAAGAGTCAATTTTGCCATAGTAAGTCAGTAAATTAAATATTTATATTGAATATGTGTTATATAACATGATAAAGCAAAGAAAAGAAAAAGAAGCAACTATTCAAAAACAATAATGAAAAGATGGGGCATCCAGTTCAAATGGCAGCTAATTATGAGTTAAGTCCACACAGCCAAAAACATTTCAGATGAAAACAAATGGTGTCTTCATATACACAACCAAACCAGTTAAAAACCAATAACTTGTGATTTTGTAACAGCCCCATACTGATGTGGCCTGAAATTGAAGCAGAAAGAAGGTCATGCACAAAAGGCCCTGGAATTTAGGTTGCTGTTTGAGACTTGACTGTCTAAAATCAGTCCCAGCCAGTTGTCATTGTTCTGTGTTCTTGGCCCACTCACAATTCAACAGTCGAACAAATGATGCCACTGAAGGGTTCCAGCGTCATCCATCCTTAGACTGCACACTGGAGCCATAAACCAGGGCCAAGGTCACAACCTTTTGTTCCAGGGCCTTTTCTGCCCTGTCTTTTCACCCACGTACACGTTCATACACCATGTAGAAATGCACTGTGTGTATCAAACAGTGACCGCTAAAGAGCCTGCATACCATACAGAAATGTATAGCATCATCTTTAACAGTTTTCCTTTTTCCCCCAATGGAATAAATGGTGATGTAATGTGATTACGTTTTCCAGTCTTGAATAAGGGGATAATATTTCCAGCCCAATGACCATGCCTGGGCATCCTGATAGAGGATTTAATAACCTTATCCTCTAATATTGTTACGTCATCTCAAAGGCTTTCTGATAACTTGCTTAGCGGAGCCTTGATCATATTTACTGGTCTGTTCACACCGTTTGAATGAATACCTATAGCTTAGGCGGCAGTTATATATTTATTTTGCATTGTTCATCATACCAACCTCTGCATTATGATAGATCTGCAAAAAGGGGCATGATAATAATATGATATTATTATCATTATATATTATGATGCAATAGATCAGACTGTGAATCAATTCTTTACATTTTGAAATCCTCTCTATTCTTACCATTTCATCAAAAATACTCCTGACTCATGGTAAACTCTTAATTTGGATGATGGTGGTGAAACGTTTCGTGTTTTAGATGACTGTTCCAGTACTTCATCCTATTAAGTAGAGAGGTATTATCCCCGACTGTCCCTCTGTCATGTAGATTATCATCCATCTGTCAGTTGCAGAACCATAAATGATCTCATTTTTTTAATCGGTTGAGACTGAGGGTTCAAATGTGAACAATGGTTTGATTTTAATCATGATTTCATGATTTTTGTAAGAGATGCTAACATGTTTAGAATATTCTACCATCCCGTCAGCAGCAGTAAATGGAGAATTCACAGGATAGTACATTAGGGTAAATGAGAATGTTGTAAAAAGCAGTTGGAAACCTGGAGATGTTGTATTTGGTATCAAACAGTGATCAATAATAAAAACAAAAAAAATCCTTAAAGAACCTAATACATTACATTTTGGATGTTATAGTAGGTTACCATTCAGTACATTTTCTTTAGCTGGGTAAGGGTACTACCAAAACCTCCACTTAACACAAAGAAGTGTGCAGAAGCGAAAATAGGAGTTCACGTGTTCTTTTGGGCGTATTATTCATGATTAATCATCATTTGTCATCATTCCATATCATTTATCAATGCAGGTAACCTTTTACAGATTCCTACACCTAAAGATGCTCATCACACTGCAGCTTTCTTTGGCTGCACACCAACACAAATGTCTTCACTAATAAGTTGAAACTTTTCCATGATTTTGCTATTAAGAGGAAGATATGAAATATCACTGATTATTCAAAAATTTAGTTCACACGCACACAGAGAGGTGTCCTATCAGTCACCCTCACCATCCTCCACATGTGATGAATTTCCCAATAGCCAATCATAGCTCTTGGAAAAGAAGTGTTTCCATGGCAACCATACAGAGACAATAGCAGATATGGTTGCTATCACGAAGAAGAAAGAGGCATTATGAGAGGACGAACGCGGAGACATGGGTGGGGGAAAACAATGTCATGATGATGAATCTTGCTCACCAACTTTTTAACCGACATGTCTATCAGGGATTTTCCGAGTTTAAAGTTTAAAGTAACATCTCAGCCTTAAGGAAGCGTATAAAAAGTTTCTGTGACAAAGACACAGCAGGTGTGGTGTGGTAGCTTCAGATGGCCATCTTACAAGCCAGAGAAAATGAACAGATATCAGAGATCTCTTTAAAAATTAAAAAAAAAAAAGAAAAAGAAAATATGTCCTTACTGTCATATTTACTCTACATTTTGCCTCTGCATTTAAGTATATAGGGCAAAAGTAACAATGCCGTATTTATTAACGGCAATAATAAACTATTATTATAAGCATTGTTGCATAACTATGAGATTTACGGATGTGCCTTTCAATTTCTAATTTCAGTTGTTTGCACATTTTAAAAGAACAACAATACCTAAAATAAGCTGGACCTAAAATACCTCAAAATAGCAGATGTACTCTTTTTCCTTTAAAGCATCATCTTTTTCATCAATGACACTTGACAGATTTCTTTTCTCAGTATATGCTGAATGTTACCACTAATCTAAATGGTATAAAATTCAATGTTATCAAGCACTTTTGAACTTGTTTCATGATGGGTCAGCCCTCTGTATTACATAATTTGTAATATGACTGTCAAGCGCAGGTACATTGCAGAGTCGACATAAAATGATATGCTGACATTGAGCCCGACTTAAGATCCCCAAATTCTCTTCTCTTTAATGTTTTAATCTCTTGTATGTGTATATGTATATGTGTGTATGTGTGTGTATGTATATGTATATATATGTGTATATATATGTGTGTGTGTATATATATATATATATATATATATGTGTGTGTGTGTGTGTGTGTATGTGTATATATATATACACACACTTATTTATTTATTTATTTATTTATTTTTTGGGTTGGAGTGTTGCTTTTTTTTTGGGGGGGGGGGGGGAGATATGTTTGTTTCCCTCTCTGGCTCTCCGTGTTTTAGTGAATCGTTAGTGCCACTGTCTTACTCATTACTGTAGCTGCACTTCATCTATTTTTAGATGCCTTATGGAACAAGACGTGATGTCTTGCTTGTATTGTGTACGCCCACAGTGTATATGTGTGCAAGATAGGTCATTTAATAATCTGAGGGCATTCATCAACACCTTTCTTTGAATCTCTTGTCAGAAATAATTTTATCTTATTTCTCTTCCGGGAAGTTCATCAGCAGTTATGTGCAGTTATGGAAAGTCTCAACTAAACCAGACAAAAATAAAAAGGGGAAGATTTTGGATGATGCTAAGCACACAGGAACATTGCATGGTTAAGTAAAGATATTAATATTTAGCCCGCAGTTCTATAATCCCTACAAATGTAGAGGCCCAGAATCAACTGATAACATTAAAAAGCTTTCTAGATGGACTCCCAGGGCCAGAGGCAGTTGGTGCAAGAGGCAGTCTGTTTTCAAGAGCACATCTGGTTTTGGTCGATGTGTACCATTTTTTGGGCTCTTTAATGTGACAAATATATTGAAAACAACTCTAGGTTATTTCATTATTTATGGCATAAACAGTGACTTGGACTCAAGGTTGAACTGAATTTGACTGTCCGAATGTCAAAGGTCAAAGTGACCTCACAAAATATTTTTGGGAATAACTGAAGAATCACAACTCAATTACAGTGAGGTGGTGTGCAGCATGAGCTGGTGCTCAGTGTTGTCTGTCTTTTTGTGGGAGAGAAAAAAATATAAAAATTAACAAC
Organism: Echeneis naucrates; assembly: GCF_900963305.1. NCBI lineage: Eukaryota > Metazoa > Chordata > Actinopteri > Carangiformes > Echeneidae > Echeneis > Echeneis naucrates. Next base: position 5,979,620 of record NC_042520.1, read on the forward strand.
TTGTACTCCAGCTGTTAAGTTGTTGTAATTAACAATGTGCACAAATTATTTCAGATCACAGAGCTGTTAGATGATGACAAGTGTGAGGCAGAGTGTGAAGAGCTGCCTCAAGACGGGGAGGATGGTCCCGTTTCCTCCGACTCACCACAGCACACACACCCTGACGACACCCCTGTCCCCAGGTGAGTAATAACTGTTGTAGTCTGTATTTTTAGGTGAGGTGAATGGGACATGGCCTGCGACCAAAGTCCGAACCAGAACAAGGTCTCCAGACTTAAAATGATTCTCATTTTAAAGAACAAACTGCTCATTCTTTGTTTGATTACATTTTAAAGATGCAGAGCTTGTGTGATGACCTGTTGATGAAAAAAATTAGCTGTTGGTCAACAAGAAGCAAACATCTGACACACATGCAGACACTCACGTACGCAGGATAATGCGTGTACCTCCAGACTGAAGGACCAGAGTTCAATCCTTAGTCAGGAACGTGGCAATCTTCTTTGGTTCTTCTGGTCTGCTGATCTCCCTTAAGTTGATTACTGAGCATTACACCCACTTGCTACTTTATATTGGTAGCTACACATTTCATTGACTCCATCTCTACATAGAGGGAGTGTATGATACCAATAAAAATGTGGGATGAGTATGGCAATTTCTTCCAAGTCGGTCATGTTAGTTCTGTCAAAACTGACTATTATTGTCTTCTGTCTTCCACTCAAAGATCAAAATGACCCTGTGTTTTGTCTTAGTGAATATCAAATGGTTAACAGAAGCAATACATAGACACAGTGTTATATCACCAACCACAATCACTAACCCTTTTTTCCAAAATATAAATAAAATTGATAGGATTTATTAGTGAAAGGCAAACACAGCTAACCTGAATTAATTTATTACATAATTTAAATTAACAGGGATGGCCATTTCCAAATTCCAAATTAGGTCCAAGTTTACAACTACATTGCGCTGTATCATGGTGGTTTTATTGCCATTTTCCTATGTTAAATTATATTTAATTACTCTCCACTGTCAGCTGTGTTTTGACAAAATGAGTTTGTCTTTAGTTTCAACATTCATTGTGTTTTCACATTTGCACAGGCCTGAACCCAAAGAACATTGGCAACCCCCAAAACAACTAACATGTACAAACTAAAGAGATTTAAGCATGTTAGCTAGAAATGGACTGTGCGTGTGTGCGTGCGTGTTTTCATGCTCCACTCAGCCTCCGAGTGATCCCAAAGCTCAGCAGGAACTCCAATTATTTCTGTCTTTTCCTTCCACCATTCCCTCATTTTCTCTTTTGTCCCTGTATGTTTATGAAGCAGTTCCAGGTTGAAACATTGCATCAGTCCACTTTGTGTGGACCTGTGTGTTTATATGTGTGTATGTGTCCTGTTCAAGCTGATGCCGCTAGCTAGTCTTGTCCCACTGGCCTTTAAGATGATTACAGACAGTAATCCATAATCCACATGCACACAGTTTCTTGCACTGCAGACACCGATGTTCACTGGAGTGTGTGTTTGTGTCACTCAGTGTAGTACAGAGACAAAGCCATATGCAAAAGTTGTGGACTTTACTAGCAGCAGACAACATTTTAATATCTTGCTTGTGCTGTCCCACTTCAGTGTTGGCCAAATCTGCAACTTTGAGCAATCTGATGAAGCATGCAGTCATTGACATTATGCTGGCTTGTAACTGTCTACACATTTGGTATCTGAGTGGTTTAGTGCTTATGCATTGTTTCTAGGGCAACACAAAACATTTTCCTGAGTCTCTATTTGCATGTTTGTGGCACCGAAGGGAAGATTTTAGGCGGCAGCTGTTATGGAGTGATGCTCAGATTGCACTCGAAGCTTTAATCATTACTGATGGAGATGAAGGGGTGTTACACGCCACAAATTATTTAAAATGAGCAACACTAGCCAGACTGATTTGAGCTTAAGATTTTACATGGTTGGTGTAGTTGGTATTAATTCTAGCCTGCAGCCATCATCCCTGTGACCTTGTTTAACTTCACTGTCTCGCCTGGGGGATTATTGCTGTATTTGTTAACCCGGGATTTTACAGATGATGTCACAAAACCATTTAAAGCAACTTTAACCTGGAAATTTACTAATATGTCCCTTCAAATTAAAAAAAATATCAAGTGTTTTTTGAGAGACCGTGAGACGCATCAAAGTCTTTTTGCTTCCCCAGCACAAAACAAATTAAGGAAAAAAAAAAAAAAAAGTGTTTTCCATCCACACTTGAAAATCTTCAGTTAGGTCCAGTCTCCGTCCTGCATGACAGTAGGAGTTGACGACATTTGGGAAAATTTGTACCAATAATCGATAAATTAATACCACTGATTGATCATCTGAACAGGGGTGGCTTTACAATTATTGCTAGGCACCATCACATTGATATCACAGACCTACGACTCAAGTCAAGGGTTTTGGTCAGTATATCCATTTCGCTAACTCTTTTGGGCATTCCTTGTGACAGGTCACTCATGTAGAAAGTCATGTGTGTCGATAGTATTTTCAGCCCCAAAACAAGCCATGTCCTCCTTCTGTGTGAGAGACAATTTAACATCTGCTCAATTGATTAAACAGTTTACAATCCATTTACACAGCTGGTGTTGGTTATTATTGCTGTTGCAAAATGTTCTTTATGAATTTATAGTCCTCAGTACTATCTCCAGGATTTTGGTGAGTCGTCATACATTTTGGATTTCCGAGGCCAGCTCCCTGTAATTGGTTGTGACAGTTCAAAAATACAGAGAAAGTTCCTATCTAGTGACTCAACATAAACTGTGGCCGAGTTGTTTATCTATCATTTGACAGACAGGGAAGGCTGCCCTCTGTGGCTGCTGCACTGTTCCTTTAATAGACTCTGACAGCCAACACACACACAGACGGACACAGTTTACAAGCTGACAGCTTCTGCTCATTTCAATTCTATATATAATCCCTGGTATTTCTCTTCTGATCTGTCTTCTTCTTCCTCCCATCACTACTTCCCTCCCTCCTTCCTTCTTTTCCCTGTGTATGGAAAATATTTTTGATGAAGCCAATGAAATATCCTGGCAGACAAGAAGAGAGGCCCCATGGGATGCACTTCTTGCCTCAGTGAGGCGGAGAGGGGCAGAAACCGGGGAAGGATTAATGGAGGGAACTGAGAATCATGTCACAGAAGGCAATGAGGTTCAAAGAACTTGGGTGTTCCCACTTGTGAACTAAATGAATGAAAACATAGTATCAGACCTCAAGCGGGAGAAGTTCAAACTGGTCAATTTAATTAAAACACATTCTAAAATACTTGTCTTCAAATTGCCAATTCGTGTTGCAAATAACCAGCTTATGAAGGGGGTTCACTGTGAGGTGAATCCCCTTCATCAGATGTCATCAGTATGATTCATATCCCAACATGACACCACACTGTGCCAGAGAGATCTGTTCATCTGTTTGTGCCAACGAGCTTGTGCACACCCACGAAAATACTCACAAATCTAAATAGAGCAGTTGATGTGACAAAGATTTGTTCTGTATGTTGGACATATGGCACTTTGACTGGATGAGTGGTGTAATCGGTGTCAGACTGTACAAATTGATTTTAACCATGTCCATTATGTGAGGAATGTGTTGACTGTGCATTTAAAAGGAAACCATTGTGTCAGAGCAGACGCATGTCATCAGCTTGCATCATCCATTTAGATGACCTTACCATTTGGAAATGGCACAATCTAATGAGTAAACAGCACACTGATAATTATACATCTGTAAACCTAAAGAGACTTTTTTTTTCCCCCCTAGTAAATAAAAAATGGCACTCGTTTGGTAGCACTGTTAGAGCGTTTTTAACGTTGAAATTGACATAACAGGTTCAACAGTCTTTGAACATGACGGAGACATAAACTAATGCTATACCTTCTACCCTGTTGTGACTCTGCGGTTCTTTCTGCTGACCGTACTGTACAGCACGTGTTCTGTTGTTGACCCTGTCCCCTTTATGGTTTTCCTTTAATGTTGTGACTTAGCCGCAGCAGAGCAGTTGAATATGACTGGTTGACCTACACATTGACATAAATATAGCATATAGGTCAGTACAGTAACAGCTGTGTGTTTTTAGGTGTTTTGACCTAGTTCTGAAATGGATCATACACACTGATTTGCTCTCAGGATAACATGAATAACAAACCTTTTTTTATTGTTGTTGTTGTTATTTTTTGTTTGTTTGTTTGTTTTTTGTTGTTCTTTTTCAATTTTTGAATTTTTCAACAAAATACAGTTTTAAATATTTGAGTTTGTGCAAAAATGTGCCTCCATTAAAATTATCATTAAATTATACACACTGGGATTGATTCATCAAAATGGGACACTAAAATGAATACAGTTGTTGCTGTGCTTAAATGCACCAAGATGGAGGGGTTTCTGATCAGTTCCTGTTTACATTATACCACGCCATCACTTTACGTTACAGTAGAATGCACTGCATGTCAGCAAACCCTGTAACTCGATACTCTTGGACCATTGGGTTCTAGAAACTGCACGGTATTGTTTATCACTGTTTGTCCTACAAAACTTTCACTCTAATGAATTTAGACAGGGCATTTATGTTTTTGTGACCATTGGACTCATTCGAAGTTAATGTTTAGAAGAGTACACCTCCCTATTAGTTTGCTTTACTTCATGTCTATTCCCCCCCCCCAGTCCTCTCATTTCACTTCCCGATTGTGTTGCGATTTGCGCGCAAGCACTGGGCACAGTGTGTGATACACTAACTGACCTAGATAGTACCAATCTCTTACATGTGCTATCAGTTCTCACCCTCAGTTCGGGTACAGCTGTCTCTTCTGGCTTATTAAGCAGCACACGCGTTCCTAAACCATTACGGATAAATATTAACTTTGATTGTTGTAGCAAATGTTGCTGCTGAAGCGCCTTTTTATCAACAATTTGGTACAGTTACATTGTTTTGGTCGAAGAAGATAAAGCTCAGTTTTGTGGATTAGAGGTCAGCAGAACCAAGTGTAATAACAAGTACAGTGAATTAACACCAAGCCTATTCAAGCATACTTTCAACTTTGTTTTATTTACATTTCACTGAAATTGAAAATCTGTCCTGATGATGTTAAATACTAATTTTGGGCTGAGCTGCACAGATGTCATCTAAGAAGGCACTTCTTGAATCTAGAACCCAAATTTTTCTCTACAAATCACAGCAGCAGATCTCACCTCAAAAATATTTAGTTCACAAAGTTATGAAATCGATTTAAAATGGGAGACTGGTCACATGTTCAAAGAAGTGAAATGACTCAACTCAGCTCAGCGGTGAAGGTCATAGCAGGACAGGAATCTTGCATTATATCTGTGGATATAATAAGTTGTCTGGACTTTTTTTTATCTTTAAGGACCTTACAGTTTGATCTTTCGAAGACGTAAGAACTGCATGTTATCTTGCTCTCACTGTGGCTCCTGATCAGGCAAGGACTTCCAAAAATCTAAATTACTAGTACCTAGTTGGTCATTTTAGTAATTGAGTTTGTTTAAAAAAGAGCCACATTGACTTGACTAATCACTAAGTTAAAAGAAGAATTTTTGAATTGAAAAGTTCATCTTAAGTCTGTTCCTGTAGGAAATCCACTGGTTGATGCACAGAAACACCATTAAGAAGCAGCCATTTTCTTTTTGTTGTTGTTGTTTTTAGTTTGATTGTTTGTTTGTTTTGGCTGTCTCCCATTATACCCTGATCCTTCATGTTCTCACTCTCCAGGATCAGCTTGCTGTGACTCACTGTCAGCTTTTTTTGGTTAATTGTGTCTTAAATACATTAATACTTTTGATAGCTACCATTAGAAAAGGCTCTTGAGAGAGATATAAAAGACACAGGTGTGTGTGTGTTGCAGTGCTAATGTGAACTGCCTATGTGTGTGTCCAAACCCCATTAAACAGCCCACTGGGCGGCTGTAATAACTGCTGAGTTTATAGTCACTACTGATGGACCCAAAAAAAATGAAAACGCCCTCCCACTGTCTGCTGTGTGATTGGCTCACAGAACTCATTCCCTTTTTATGATTGGCCCAGCAACTTCAGCCCCTCCCATCCCATTGGTGCTCCTTGGGTTGTTGCCTGGTTACATCAGAAGCTCATATATTTTAGCAGGGCTTTGGATGTTTACTGCAGCACTTTTACAGACAGAGTGCAGAGTGAGGCAGCCTCACTCGCTCACACACACACACACACACACACACACACACACACACACGCACACTCACTCACTCACTCACTCAAAAGCATACACACATTCAGAGGACACCACAGAATGCACCCAGGCAATACTTTGGTCCTGCTGCTCAATCTGCTGATACTGATGCTGACTCTTCAAAGTGCTCAACTGGGATAACCTGCACAGTGGAGACCAGGCTGATCTGCAGACTGATTGGATATTATAGAGAAGCAATCTGAACAGGGGAGAGACTCTGAGATCAGACAGCACAAACTAAACAGCTCGATAGTGGTCCTGCATGGGATGTAGGAGAACAAGTTGTTAGAAGCAAAACAAAAAAGAAAAGAGAGACAAAGTCAAGCTGACTTGATGATCGGAAGAAGAAAAACAAACAGAGTGGACTTGAATAACCTGCGTTAGCTCTCTGACGACACTGTGCAAAAAGGAACAAGAGACGCAACAGAAAAAATGACATCCTAAGAGAAAGCCCTCACACTGACACACCTAAAGGCTGCACTCACTGGCATAAGGAGGTACGACAAAACAAAACAAAGGGGACAAATCACAGTGAGAGAATCACAGCTGGGAGAATGAGAATGGCCTGTGACATTCTGCTGCAGAGGTAAACATCAGGGTTATGTAACCCCTCTTGTCTGACTGGAATGAATGATTGGATGGCTGAATGAATGGTCGGCAAGAAAAGCAGATGTGTGGTTGGATGATATTTGAATGTTTTCATGCATGAATTAGAAATCTGAAAAGAAAATTCAAATTGGGCAACATGAAGTGAAGAACAAAAGAATTGGGAAAGGTAGAAGAAAGGGTTATGTTGTCAATTGCAAAATAAATTTGGGAAACTGTTTGTTCAGAGAGATTTAGAGCAGTTGGCATTTTTTACTATAAACATGTAAATGGATTAGAAATTAGGATGGATTATTAATCTTGCTGATGGGCATTGTTTTGTGACCAGGAAGAGATGAAAGATACAAGTGGATGTCTGTTTATTCTTTCATAGTGAATAGACATAAAATTAGAGAAGGAGAAAATGAAGGAAAAGAGGTTATGAAAATAACTTAACAGCTGGTGTTATGTTATGCATGTTAAGTAAGAAAAGTACAGAGAGGGAGGCAGGAATTAGTCAGCATTTTGATCCACAAAGGGAAAGAAATGGGCAGTTTTCCTCATGAATAATTATTTTCTCATTCGGGTTTATTGAAGATATAATACATAACATTTATGTGTTGAAATGTCTCAAAACAGCGACACCCATGTTGCATCTTTTGAGCCGAGTACAAATATCATCCCAAATGTTGTTTTGAAGCTTTGAGAAATCTGTGACTGTGATCAAGGTCCGTCTCTTTTTGTTGTCTCTCGGTGGGTAGTCATATCCCCGAAGGAATATGTCAGCATTGTGGTTGGTCTTTCTATCCAGTTTTAAGCCACATTTCCCAAAACTATTTTATTTATATATATATATATTCACCAATTTGTCATTGAACATCTAGATCTTCACTTATCAGATCATTCCATAAATTCCTCTGAAAACATCCAGAGTCTGCCAAACATTGTGGCAGAAACACAGATTTTATTGTTGGATCCATTTGTTTTTGAGAAGACAACATCTGTGCAGATAATTGGGCTGTTGGTAAAAGGCACCTAAACATCTGGGTCATAAATTATCAGGAAAACCATTTGAGTAACTATCAACACCTCAGCTTGCTGCCCCTGTAAAACATCTTATGCCCACTGTGCTCCGTCAAAGAAACAGATATTTTTCTGTGGAAATGGCATCATTTAATGTTTTTTGTAGTTTTAATCACATTGCCTTTTTAAATTTGAGAGGCAGAGACCTCTTCAAATAACATCCAGAGTAGTAGTCCCTGTAATAATGGTCATGGTGGTGAGGGCAAAAACTGTTGAAGTCCCATGCAAGTTTGGTGAAGAGACTCCTAGTGGCAAAAATATATATATATTTTTTGTTTAATCAAACCCATGTTTTAACTATATATGACAAATGTACTGCCTTAGAAGAGTATTTATAATTGTGGGGGTGGGGGGTTACATTGTTTGGTGGCTGCTGTCCATTGTTAAGATTGCTGAGTCACAAAGTGCTCTTTGAAGCTCTTAGTAATACATTTAAAGATATTTGCATAATTTGTAGAAATTAGAGTGTTTCTGCTGTGGTGACTCTGGAGGGGTGCTGTCACAGTTGGTCAGCTGGTTGATAAGTTTGCCGTTTCCTTGTGGGAAGTTGTGATTTTTTTTCTTTTTTTTTTCTTTTTTTTCAGCATTAATTTTTCATTTTATTGCGTAAACTTTTGATGAAAAAATCTAAATTATTTTCAGTATGACAGGATTGTAATATGTCTCAAGAGGCTGGAAGATCTTTTGCACACGCAAGGTTTATTTACAAAGCAGTCATGTGTCTTCTCCTCATGATTCTGCAACTGGAATGATGAATTAAGCGAACATAACATAAACAAAGCAGATCATTCAAGTCAGTATGCCAAATGTGTCTGTGGCATAATTAAAACAAAACAAATGAAGGACTGCGTTTGTCATTTGTAATCTCAAGTGCAAAATAGCTGATGGAAACAAACTGACGAGCAGTATCCAGGAAGAACCTTAAACACCAGCTCGGTGTCCAAGCTTTGGATGTTTTGAATGCAACTTCTGTTGCCAAGAGTCTGTGAAAGTTTCTTGGCCCCGCCATGAAGGACTATAAATGTTTACTGTTTGAGAGGCAGCACCTAGAGCTGTTTATAACATGTAAGATGATGCTTATGATTCCCTGTGTGTTTGTGTCAGTGTATGAGAGGAGGAAAGACATGCACGTGTGTGATGTATTTGCCATCCAAAGGAGGGAAATAAGTCATCTTGTGCAGCCTGGTGATAATGTGTTCTAAGAAATTGAGCAATTGAATGTGTAGACTGCAGTTGTGTCCAAGGCAGAACAGAGGAGATAGAGATTTGCTGACAACAGCATCTCTGGAATCACTGATATCCTTACTCTCACCACACACACATCCCACACACATCACACACGCATCACACACACATCACTCACACATCACACACCCATCACACACGCATCACACACACATCACTCACACATCACACACCCATCACACACACGCATCACACACCCATCACACACACGCATCACACACGCATCACACACACGCATCACACACGCATCACACACACGCATCACACACCCATCACACACACGCATCACACACACATCACACACCCATCACACACACGCATCACACACACATCACACACCCATCACACACACGCATCACACACCCATCACACACACGCATCACACACACGCATCACACACACGCATCACACACGCATCACACACACGCATCACACACGCATCACACACCCATCACACACACGCATCACACACCCATCACACACCCATCACACACATACATCACACACCCATCACACACGCATCACACACCCATCACACACCCATCACACACATGGTCATGGTTTTTGTTTGGTCGTTCACTCAACTGATATGAAGCTCCACACTAAACATGCTGTGTTAGCTGTGATAGCTGTGTTAAAGTGACATTCTCTTTCTAAGTTAGCGGCATGTAGACAGTACCACCATCTGTTTAGGCTAGCAGATTGTACAACATCAAAAATTATCTTGATTATTTTGGCCACGCCATTTGAAACCCAGACTGCACCATATATCTTGCAGATTTAGCATCACAGTGAAAATAAAAAGCTGAGCTTCGAACTAAATCCATTATGACTATACAGCTGAATCAGTATTTTTCCAAAACAATGGAGGATATATAAATATGTATATTTTGAGTTTTAAGGTTTTAGAAGCACTTTGTTCAGCCCTCAGGAGAGGTGTTACTCGTGCCTCCAGTTTTACTGCTGCGATCACACTGAGGGATCTAGTTAGTAAACAGCAAATTAGCCTGACGTGATCTAAGTGAATCTGGCAGCTTTTCTTTGACTCTGCCACTCGCCTCACATGCTTCTAGGATATAGCTGATAATGAAATTAGAGAAATTGAAATAACTAATTAAATCAGAAGGTACTTGTAAATGTTCCCTAGCATGGGTCAGGTATGCGAGCAGGAAAATCAGTCAGCTGTTACTGCCAACACGCTGCTGGCCGAAGGTGTGAGCTGAGACATATTCAATGTTTAATCTCTGACTTTGGCCACTACCTCCACCATGCTTGTAGAGTAAGAGCTGATCTTATCTGACCTACTTGGTGAACTTTTGAAAGCCAAGTCCTTATTCACCAGCTCGTGCTGTCTTGGCAGCCTTGAAGAACTTGTAAATGTTGCAGCTTTAGTCTACAAACAACATCAGAAATAATCCCATCCAAATTTAATCCCTCCTCATTTAGATCTTCACTGAAACTACTACTCTTGTTATGTGATACATACATATGTATTTGTTTTTGTGTGTTAGAAAAAGTATATTTTAAAAATGATTTTATGTGAAAAAAGTAATAATGCTGCTCATACAATACTTGAACAATACAATACTGAAATTTCAAAATAGACTGGAAATGTCTTCCAGCTCTTTGTTGCACTGTTCCCTTCTGTCCTAATAATTATAGTGGTGTGTTTTTTTTTTTTTTTTTTTTTTTTTTTTTTTTTTTTGCTGTGACAGCAATTCTGTTTGGTTAGTGAAGGAAATCTACTTGTTCCATCCTGAGATGGACACTTTGAAGGGCAAACTGGATCGTGGAGAGTTCTGGAGTAGTTTTGACATGTCTCCAGAACTCTCCACGATCCCGTTTGCCCTTCAAAGTGTTCTAGACAGGGAAGAAATATCCCAGAGGGCTCCATAAAGGGTGTCATGATGCTCCTTTAGGGCTCCACTGACATTGACAGAAAAGTAATCTTTGTTGTGTAGGGAGCCTGAGGAGGACAAAAACGTCCTCGAGGGCTCAGCAGTGGTTTAAGTGGGAATCCTCAAGGGCAGAATGGTGTAGGATCAGATATCATCTTTGCTACTTAAGGCCCATAGAGGTTATGTAACGTCCTTGAAGGACCTATCAAGAATTTATTGTTCGTGACACGGCCACCCAGCATGGTTCCTATAATGTAGAACTTGGCAGGAGGGCCTGCTGTCAGATGTTATCTGCAGGGTGTTACAGTTTACAGGGCAGTTCTGTTTTACCTCACAGGTAAAGAAAAAGAAAAGAGAACCTGAGTCTAATGTAAACTTAGTCCAGATGATTACTGATCAAAGTATTTGTAAGATGGAAGATTGTGAGGGAACAGGATTGTAGCCCTAAAAAATATCTAAGTTAATCAACTGGGGAGGGAAAGAGAACAAAAGAGGATTTTTCACATTTAACTTCTCTTCTTCCTTTTTCCTCACTGCAACTTGTTTTTGCAACGCTTATTGTTTCATCTGTGCAACATGAGCATCTGTCTTTTTTCTTCTTTCGTCTCCCTCTCCATCACACAAGCATGATCAAGGTAACAGTGTCAGAAAGGGAATGTGAGATGCTTGTTACTTGAAACAAAGCGTGAAAGAGGACAGCAAGTGGGGGAACTTCTGAAAAAAGATAAGCAAAGGATGAATACAGGAAAATGAAAAATGGTTTTAGACTGTGATGGGCTGGAGTAACATGAAGAGAAGGGGGGCAGAAGAGGGGATAGGTTGAAGTGGCAAGTGCCAATAATCGATAAATTGAAGAAAAGGACACTTTTGAAGAAAAGGGAGCAGCAGGTCAAAGATGACAAGCAGAGCAGGAGGCAAGAGAAAGAATTAGAAGAAAAGATGGTTGAATCATAAAGATGGAGGGCATTATAGTTTCCTATCGGCCATTAATAATTCAGTCGTATCGACCTACTGGTCAACTTCTTGCTGCACTGACTGTGAGAGAGAGATTGTGCTAAAGCACACACACAAGTTGCATAACCTCAGACAAGTTGACTGCATACACACACACACACTTGCTTATTAAGGAACATCGAAGAACAAATATGATATGACACACACCCTCTTATCTGATAAGCCGGGTTTAGCTAAACTCTGTAGCCTAAATAACAATCTGGCCGCCCAGAGAGGCGCCACTGCCTGACTGAAACTTTGTGTGTGTGTGTGTGTGTGTGTGTGCACGTGCATGTTGCATGTCTTTGATTGCCATTGAAATCAGGAGATATTTTCTTTTTCAGCTCTATTCTTCAGTTCTTGCTCTTTCCTTTGTCTCCCTAACTCATGTTATTCACAGATGCATTCATGGTAACATCAAACTGTCATTCCTCTTCGCTGTTTTGGCTGTCACCCCGCCAACACCCGCACTCTCCAAGGTCATTTCGTGTCATTATGAGGGAGTGGAGGAGTACACGATGTTCTAACTGTGTTGTCCTTTCTTCTGCTCTCTCTCTCTCTCTCTGTCTCTGCAGCTCCCACCTCTCCACTATATCCATCCTGCCTCCTGAATCTGCTGAGTAAGTTTACACACCCTTCTGTAATTTTATGCACGCACAGTAACATAAAAAATGATTATCTATGTACACACACCTAACACTATAATAAGTAACTAACTTAGTCAACTAACTAAGCAAGCTGTTGTATCCTCCAATTTTTATTAATAGAATAATAGAAGAAGGCAAACGAAGCATAAAAGGCAGACTTGGTGAGAAGAGGGACAGTACGACCGTCTGCTCTGAAGGCAGAGAAAACGAGAGCTGTAGAGAGAAAAATTGCCGGCAGCACTGAGGAGCGTTGAGTTCAGGGAAAGTTGAGCTTTAAGGAAGAATAAATGTAGGGATAGCTAACCTTGTTTTGATTATGAAACCGAACTGATGCATTTTGCATGGCTTGTTGCGTTCTCAGCCTCAAGGACATGAACTCAGCTGTCACATGACATCAGGCCTCAGCCGCTTTACTGCATGACCTTCAAACAAAATAAAAGCACTTTCTATGGCGCTGTACGTTGATGAGAGTTAACTGACCTGAAGGCTTGTGGGCACCAACCAGATGAAAACGTGTGAGGTTAGGGTTAGCTACAAATCTTCCAAGCAAATATAATATATAATATGGAGCTCAAATGGGAAAAAAAAAAATATATATATATATATATATTTTTTTTTTTTTTCCATTTGCATCACACAGACATGTTACAGGGCTACAGTTAATATCTGTCAGATATCAGAAAATGGTGACACATGCTCCCCACACTTTGTAAAGCCCATTGCGTCGTCTTCAAATAGTTTTGTCTGATTGTCTAACACCGTAGGATATTCAGTCTGGTGTTACATAATCATAACAATTACAGAAACTTAGATGGTGAATGTTTGATAGTTTTGCTTGAAAATTAAAATGATATCAAATGAATAATCTGCAGATTGACAGACCATTGGGTGAATAGTTATACACCTGATGTAATTAGCCAATGAACTACTACATTAAAGTTTTTTATTTGTTTGTTTCCTTTTGTTTTAATGTTCTGTCTATTTATTTATTTGATATTTGATTGCGAACTGAAAATCTTTCGGTGAGGAACAAGACATTTGTGGTTGTAATCTTCAAAATGAAGTAAATTAAACAGATACTACTCTGGATGTGGGGCTTGCTGAGTCTGTGTGTTGAGAGCGCGCACTTGCATGTTTTTCACAATGTTTAATTTGCTGTTACAACCTGTTGTTCATTAATCTAATGAAGCAAAAACACATGCAGCTCCTCTGGGCAGTGTGTGTTTGTGTGTGATGGATAGTTATTATTAGTCAGGCTCCTCGCAGCGAGTGAGAGTCACTGCTGCAGGTGAAAGTGGGCATGTTGTCTAGGGAAATGTGTGCACCAAGATGTGTTTGGCTGATATATGCACCACTCAGTGCATGTGCAAGTTTATTTGACCTGAGCCCAGGACGTTCATGAGTTTTTGCCTTAAATAGACACAGTTGTGAGATCTAAACACATTCATGTTCCAAGTGTTTCACTTAAAATCATGTAACTCCATCTGTGATTGTATCATGGACATAATGAGTAAAACTCATATAATGTATACAGAAAAAGGACGAGGAAAAAGAATGAAGAGATAAAAAGAGAAGTACAATCCATCAGGGGACCAGCTGGTTTGGTGGAGTTTTTCAAAATTTACTAAACATAAAACGTCCAAGTTGGAGAAAAGCTGAAGCTAAAGATCCGAAGAAAGAATGAAAATGAAGAAAGACATGATGACCACTAGCACACAGAGAGTTAAATCAAATCTAACCAAAGCCTTTGGATCTGCTGTTGCATGTCATCAGATGGTGTCTGCTGTTGTTACCCTTTAAAGGCTCTCCAGCTCCACTTTACGCGTAATTAATCCTTTTCGAGCAGTATCAGGCTGCTGACTTAATAAGGACTTGTCAAATAACCTGGGATGGAAATGATTGTTTCAGAACATTTGATATATTAATAACCTTCAGTTAATGTCTCTGACTGTATAAACCTTGTTGCCGGAGGACTCATTCCAGTTTGGTGTTTAAAGTTGCAGGCAATAGTTCGCTCATTAGTGAAGGACTTTCTTATTAATAAAGGTTGATGAGGAGAATTGTCTGTGGTTCCAGAGGTGAAGGTTGTAACCTGAACATCATTACTGTGGACTGGCCAACCTTACTCTGAAATCAATGATCCCAATTAAATGCTTGAACAATACACTAAGCTTCACTTTAACTCCGTTATAACTAAAGCAGAGAGCACAGAAATGAACCTCAGGTATAGGCAATAAAACAGCTGAACACAATGGAGAGATCACAGCATTTTAATTTACTGTTCAAACATTAGTGGTTGTTGTTTGCTCTGATCAGAATAACCCCAGTGTTTATGTAACAACATGAACTTTAAGTTTGATTTTACTATTAGGTGTTTTTCTTTAGGTTTTGTACAATCATTTTACAGTATTATTACAAGAGTCCGCTGATATTATAACTGTACATGCTCATTTTCCAGCTCACTTTCCATTAATTCTGTATTTTGTCTAAACTCTCAGCTTTGCAACAGTAACTGATTACCACTCTGTTTACCAGAACACTTTTTACAGACTTGGTGTTATTTAGTTTGCTAGCTTCACTACTGTTCCCAAATCTAAACTTAGCTTAAAGCTATTTTTCATTAGCAGGCTCATACACACAGACACAAAAACATTTTCAAAGCTTCAGATCCACTGAGTTCAAATAATGTTTAGAGGATTTTGAGATGCCACCAAACCTTTGCTTTGTACAGATGAGAGAAAACAGTACAAAACCTAAAAGCATGTGCTCAGTATGGCTTTAAATTCAAACATAATGCATTAACACACTGTCAGAAATGTATATACACAGAAGTGACAAAATTTAATGAAGTCAATTTATTGTTGTGTTTTCTCAGGATAATTCAGCGAACCATAAGGGCTGCAGTTGAGCAGCACTTCTTTGAGCTGAAAACCTCCATCGACAAAAACCATAGCAACTATGACAGCCAGGGGTAAGAGCGATCGCACAAAAAATATCTGACACAGACCTACACAATGCAATACCATAAATCCACTGGCATTTTATGTTACCAACCTTTGGCAGGCTGGGTAGCGATATATTGGTTCCTGCCAGCCAGTGATTACTCAGTGTTTCCTTGAAACTTTGCTGTGTTGTGGCCTGCCAGCTCAGCGACTGAAGGGCTGCTCGGTGTTGTGCTGTTATAAAGTTAAAATAACAAAATGTCCTGGTGACTCATTTTGAAGCACATCATCTGAAAACAGGGTGCGGGCTTTTCCCTGTGGAAATGAGTGAACGTTGTGCTTCTTTTTCAGTATTTATTTAGCACGTAGACGTATGTATGTATGGTCATGGAAACCTTTAAAATACGATTATCGCTTCCTGTACGTCTTGGGTAAAACTTTGAAGTCGCACCTGCTAGTAGAAACATGCACAGCACAGATTCCTCTGTGGCTCAAAGTGGCATCAGATGACTTTAAAACATTTGAAGCAGTGGCAGTGCAGTGCAGTGAAGCAGTGGTTTCTAGTGAACCTGTTGATAGCAGTGATGTTAATAAGCAAATTTTTCTTGAGAGGAGCAGCTGTCCAACAGTTGTTCATTTCTAAGACATACAAGATGCAGATGAATTTACGGGTTTTCCACCAGCCCGAATTATTCCAGCCAGCACTTCCCTTATTTGATCTGCTTTTTGAATTGTGTCTTCCAGGGCGAGTCCCGGTGAGGCAGCTGAGGAGGGTTGCCATGGAGACGAGGAGCAACAGACAGAACCTGAGGACAGTCCCTGTGACACAGAGGGGGAGACCCCACTCACAGAAAACGAGCAACACGTACAACAAAGCCAGACGGACACACAGGTCTGTGGCTGACCCAAACACACACACACATCCTCGTGTGCAGAAACGCATCAGTGTTTTATCTTCAATCCTACCAGACATCAGGCATGCACACCCAGAAACAGCAGGGATTTCCTTTCACACACACAATGTAAGCAAGTCAATAGTGGAAGAATCACTGCCTCTACCATGTACAGAAATTGAAAGCGTCAACACACAGACCATAAAGATTTCCCTCTAAACACACACAAAACACTGACAGTGCTGACCAGTTTCTGTTTGGGCTGCCTGCTTATTCCCCACAACTCATTCAGGGTTCAATACTATCAGCACAGTGCAACTGTGTTCTGCTCCAATCACTACAATGGTGGCAAGCATACACATAAACAGCGTTATGTTCAGTGAAAATCAGAAGTGAATCAGATTTTCAACGACTGGACAATAGGTTGATGACTTTGGCATTATCTCCAATAGTCGGGTTACCAGTCATCACGCTTCAGAATAAAACACAGCCAATACGTGGGGAGAGATCCATTGCACCATTATGACTTTGTCAGAGATCAACACTTACATTTTTAGTAAGTCTTCTCACAGTGGAATTCAAAACCCCTTGATGCTATGACCCTCCCCGCCCCTCCGCCAGGCCTCAGCGATTCTCGTCCAAGGAACCATTTTAGAGTCCAGAGTCGAGGAACAGTGGTCAACATGGCAGTCAGGAGTCAAAACATTAGTAGTACCAGTGTGACATCTGCCAAACAGCATGTTGTATATTTGAATTCTTTATCTATTCTCACTGCAACAGCAGCCTCTTCATAAAGACTGATGTTTCTGTTCAGTTTATTTCATTCCAGAAAGAATATATGACCTCCAAAATGGATGTTAAAGTTTTAGTATTAGTCAGATGATCAGAATGAAACCTACCAGTGAAGGGTTAGCCAGATACTTACTGAAATTAGAGAATGGCTGTGGTGACAGTACCGGTCCTTCAGCTTTGGGATTTTTTTTTTCCCACAGTTGAGCTTCGCACTGTAAAGAGGAAGAGAATTCAGCCACTTCATAATGAGATCAACACTCAGTATATATTTATCTGCTGCCAGGCCAATTTAAAGTGTCTTCTTTATGAGCATTGATGAATAAGGTGACTGCACTTTGGTATTTATTAATGCGTACAGGACAAAGCGAAACCTCTGTGGTGCTTATTTCTCAAAGTAGTAAAACTAATCATGATGCATGTTTTCTAAGAATAGTGATCCACCTGTTCCTCTTATACACTTTCTATTCTTTCCCATGTATGTATGAAGCTCTGCTCTGTGGGCTTTGTTCAATTGCGACTCTTATTCGTAAAAAACAGAGAATACAATTGTTTCTGACGCTTTTTCCCAGGACTCACCAGACTCTGGCACCACCCTGGACGACAGCTTGGGAATGGACCTGGATGCTGAGAACAACATCAACACTGCCAGGTGAGCTCCCTTGTTTATGGTTTACTTCAAAGCTTTACATCAATGCAGTTTTACCTGAAGGCAGAAAATAACAAGCAGGGTCACCACACTGACATGATTCTTTATACAAGTAGTATATTTTTTATAGCGTTAAAAGGAACAAAGCACGTTTATTAATCAGAGGTAGATGTCTGATATGTGGCTTGATGAATCACGGTGATATGAGGAGAGAATTTTCCTATTTCCCAGATAGAGTAAAATCGTTTTGTACTCTGTTCAGTTTGACAAAGTGTTTAAAATGAAAGATTTTGGCCCTTGTTCACACGTAGGAAGGTAAAATCTACCAAAGTTAATTAGAATGTGATGAATCAGAAGACAAAACACCGACCTTGCACAGCAACTTTGTGAAAGGAGGAACAAGGAATGTTTTTTTATCTGTATGACTGTGGTGTCACTATTACTCGGTTCTTCCTCGCAGTTGGGCCAAAAATAGTTTTTTCTCACAGTCAAAAAGATTTCTAGCTCCGTGAGGGGGCCTTCTTGCTTTTAACGTCATGAGTTACCAGCACAAAAGTTTCCCAAGAATGCGTCTCCCCTTAAAGTGACGTAAAACGTAAAGTTGAAATTGAGCGTGTTTGTGTGTCTAACTGGATATTTTCATTTTTATCTTCGATTGCAGGCAGGACAATCAACGTTGTGACACCATGGAGCAGACTGACACCATAAGCTGTGTAAGTATCACACTGTATGTCTGATCAGCCTGTCCTCCGTCTACTGGTTTTTTTTTTTTTTTCCTGTCCTCCTTTTTTTGCTGTCATCATCTTCAGCTTGTTCTTAATTACTTCATTCCTTCCAGGTCTGATTTGTGTCTTTAATTTGTCTCGTTCTCTCTCCCTGCAGGACTTGGGTTCATGCCACTGTGATCAAAACGCCAACACCAGCGAGACCAACAGGAATCACCTGTCACCATGCCATCCCAACTCTGGCAACCCCCACCTCCAACTCTTCCCTGACAACCAGTGGGAAGGTAAGGAATTTCCTGCCCCCAGTAGACGCTAGAAAAACAAACCGTCGACTGGCCCTTTCTTCTGGTGCTCAGTGTCGATTTGATGTATTTAATCATGGTTCGACCAAACGCATGCAATTCCAGTGTAAAAATTAAGAGGTTTTAAACAACGCCGTCCCCAAATCGTTTATTTTCTCCTACTTTGGAAGCATGCAGTTAATTTTCCATGTTGGTCCAAATGATTTTAGGTTTGAGTCCATATCTAGTCGGATATTAACCGGACCTTATGTGTTTGCATCTGTACAAATCAGAAAGGCACATGTACACACTGTATGAATGTTGGTGAGGGAAGTTGTTAAGAATGATCGACCTCACCGCTTCTCTTCTCTGCTGCCTCTCTTCCTGTCTCTCCTCCTTATCCCCCTCTTCCTCCTTTTTGGCCTCCCTCCATCCAAACAGCATCACCTCCCTCCCATCTCCACCTCCCTCCCATAGACTTCTCATGTATGCATCTACAGAAAGAAGGCCAAGGTAAGTAGTGTCATGTGTTCCTGACCATCATCAGTCCAACCATCCTTACTCATCATCCTTTTCCTCTCGAGGCCGGTTGCTTACTGGTTTAGACACATGATGGGAAACCTCATTCATATGTTCTCACCATTTAAATTTTCTTGCGTGATACTGATGATGAAGAAATCCCTGCATGGAAAAACATGTTTCCCTCCATCAGAGTTGATAAGATGTCTGCTTTGTTATTTGCTCTGGCGGCAGACTCACTGGGCAGACTGATCAGGAGACATGTTCTCTGTGAACTCACTTTTCACCCCCGACGCTGCGTCTCTGTGTCTCATCTCTGTCTCATTATCTTTCTGAACCTTTCTTCGCCCTCTCCTTTCCCCCCTTTTCCCCTTGACTCAGCTTGTTAGCACAGCACTGGCAATAAGCAAGTGACTCAGCGGGGCACTGAAGAAGAAAATTAATTAGTTGTTAAACGTATCACCTCAAAAGCTCCATCCCAGGCAGCTTTTGTGTATTGATATGAACACTGCCTACTTTACGTGCAACTCTCCCGTCTTCACTGACCTGTGATAGCTCGTTCTGACCCCCTCTTCTCTCTGTTTCTTACCTCCTCTCTCCAGACCCCATCCCAGCTTACAAATCCTGGCAGGATGACAGCGAGAGTGGAGAGGCGCAGCTCTCCCCTCTGGCTGGTCGCATGGTTCCTCTTCCCCCGCTGCCGCTGGAGGAGGAAGGCGAAGATGAGGAGGGGGAGGGAGGGCAGGAGGCTTCCCCCTCCTCTTCACGCTCTCACCCTCACCTTTTGGCTCGTCGCTTCCTTGACTTTGGAGCACACGGGGCCCAACGTTTCCTCCAGCAGGACCCGGATGCGACCTCACCAACCAAAGCGCAGAGGTACAACAGAATCTACACCAACGGTAGTTTTCTTTAGTCCAAGTCCAAAAATGTCTACATGCTGTTCTGTGGTGCACTCCCAGGCCGCGGAGAGCATCGTTCGGCTCCAAAGAGGCATTGAGAGGAGGAGATTCAGTGACCCATCAACTCACCAAGAAGCTACAACACCTGAAGAAGAAAATCAAACAG
Organism: Echeneis naucrates; assembly: GCF_900963305.1. Lineage (NCBI taxonomy): Eukaryota > Metazoa > Chordata > Actinopteri > Carangiformes > Echeneidae > Echeneis > Echeneis naucrates. The sequence goes on from NC_042520.1 coordinate 6,000,177, forward strand.
TTTGAAGAGCAGTTTGAGAAGGAGAGGAACTACAAGGTAAAAAATATATTTCAAAGTATGTTTGTTGTTTTTGTATTACTGAGCAGTAAAAATATTTTTAAACTCTGTAAAAGTTTACTAGTCAGACTTAAAATAACAAAAGCCAAATGAAAGCAGCAGAAAGTCTGAAAATGAATGAATACAGTAAAGACATTTAGTGAAATTAAGAAGCTCAAGACGTAATTCTCCACAGAAACAAGCAACTTTTGAACTACCATTAACCCCAAAAATGTCTTTAATATTTAGCAGTTTTTAAACTAAGGTCTAAGTTGTTGTTGTAAATGATCCGGTGCCATCCTGACCTCTTTACTAAAATACTGTCTACACTCTGTCTTCTCTCTACAGCCCTCTCATGGAGACAAGGCAGCTAACCCCAAAGTCCTCAAATGGATGACCGACCTCACCAAGATCCGCAGACAGATTAAAGGTAGACTCGATCACTCTTTGGCTTGTGACTGCGTGTGTGTGTGTATGTCTGTCTGTCTCAGGGTTAAGAGTGTGTGTACCATCCTGTTCCATGCTGGACAGCTTGACCCTCCCCACTCCTAGCGTTTGATCTTAGTAACAGCAACGCATGTATGCTGATTTAACACACATAAACAGACACACACATGCAAAGGGTTGACGTGGCTCTCGTTTGCGTGGCTTCCACCCTCCAATGTGCTGGTGCGTCCTTGTGAACCCACATTCATTACCTGAGGTGAGCTTGGTAAGGTGAAGCAGTGGAAATAATTGGGTTTGCAAAATAACTGAAAAAGTGGGATTGATCTTCCGACTCACGGCCAAACACAGGAATTAGAAAGGGATGAATTGGTTGATCTAATTGACTGAATCTGATAAATATGGCTCAGCTGTCATTGTTTCACCATACTGAACAAACCCCAATAACATGGCTCGTCCACCTCCTCCCTGTGAGGTGATGGCTCTCCTTTTGGGAGAACGCAGTGGCCGAAACATATCTCTCTCTGTTACAAATCAAAATTGACAATCAACAATAATGCAAGCACCCGCTCTCCACTTTCCTCCCTCCTCCTCCTCCTCCTCCTCCTATCGCCCAACGACCGATTGATTGATTGATTGACTGACTGATCGGCCAACCAGGACGCCAGCACCACCTTTTACCCAGAAGCACGCTGAGGCACCAGGCTTTGCTCCATTCACACAGGCGCCACCATGTTCCCTCCTCCCCTTCCTCCTCCTCCTCTATCTGCTCACCTCCCCATCACACACTCACCCCCCCGCTCCACCCCTACTCAGGCCTGAGCTCTAGACCGTTTGACCTCAGTAAGTACCAACCCCTCAGTAAGTAGACATTACATACACATTGACAGTCACAATGAGGTGAGACAGCAGCTTGCTTCTTTGTTTTTGGTGCATTTCCTGATGAAACTGCATGTTGGCACAGGATGTTTAACTCGAGGAGTGTGTGAGTGAAGGAAAGTTACGGTTTGGATTTGAAAAAGAATATTTATTGAATGTTTTTGTTGGTAAATACACATTCAGATGTGGACTATTTTCTGACAAGACATAAAAGCTATATTTAGTAAAGCGGGGCAAAAGTTTTCACTAAAGTTTTACTTAACATGTAAATGTGAGATCAATACATGGAAATGTTTCTGCTTATGGGAAGTTAACGAATCATCTCAAACTGTCTTAGGAACTTTTTACGAACTTCGTAGTTAAACAGGTTTAAAAACAAACACACACAAATGTTCAGGAAAATATCCTTTTCTTCTTCTGTTTCCTTGGTGTGGCGGTGTGTGTTTTTGGTCAGGTTTCTGTGCACCTTGCCTTTCTCCTCATGTTGTGACACGTGCTCGTCCACAGATGTTTTATGGGCCTGAAGACTTAAGTTGTCTCATTTTCTCCACTTCCCTGTCCCTGCTCCCTCTTTTATACTTCACTATTTCTATGTCACGCTTTGCCTTCATCTCCCTTCTCATTAATTTATCCTTCCGTCTTCAGATGCCAAACACCGTGCAGAGAGCGAGCTCGGGACCCAGACTCGTCCTCGGAGCAACACTTTGCCCAAGAGCTTTGGCTCCACTCTGGATCAGGGTGCCTCTGAAACATCGGGCGAGGTCAAGGGCCCTCGTCCCACCAGGGAGGAAACACTGGAGCTGATCCAGCGCAGGGTCAAAGGGAAGCGGCAGGAGGACGGCTGGCCTGACGACATCAAGGTGAGTAGAAGAGTATTGCTGTGGTGAGACATCTGGACATGGACGTTTTTGAATGTGGTGTCTGTCTGCCTCTGTAGAAGATGACAAAGGAGCAGCTGTTCAGTGAGAAGACAGTCCTGCAGAAAAACCTGCTGCACTACGAGGGGCTCCACGGCCGTCCAGTAAGTTACCAGCACCGCAAATACCGATTCCACTTTTCTTCATCTGAACGTTCAGACAGTTTCTAATTGGTCCGTCTCCCTCAGGTGACCAGAGAGGAGCGTCTGGTGGTGAAGCCGCTCTATGACCGCTACAGACTGGTCAAACAGATGCTGACCAGAGTGAGCATCACACCCATCACAGTAAGTACAAGCAAGACCTGTTACACTGACACGCTTAATACTCAAGACATAAAGTACCCACTAACCTTCTCTTGGTGATCATCCCCCACCTCAAATCTCCACCCTTCAGGTATCCCCATCCAGTAAGAGGCGGAGTCAGACCCTCCAACCGATCATAGAAGGTGAAACTGCTCATTTCTGGGAGGAGATCAAAGAGGAGGAGGAGGAGGACGAGCTGAAAGGTGGTGGAGGAGAAGAAGATGACAGGGAGGAGGAGAGGGATGATGAGGAGGAAGACGAGGAAGAGGAGGGAGAGAGCAGCGGCGGCGAGATGCAGAGCCCCGAGGTGATCATGGCCGTTGATCTTGTGACCCCAACCGAACGGCAACTGAGGAGCCAGAACCAGCCTGGACGAGAGAGCGACTGTCCAATGACAGCTAAGCTGGAGGAAGGCTCGGGGAGGCTGGCGCTCGACCTGCGACTCTCCAGCTCCAACGCCTCGTCCATGTAAGACACTTTTACTGTCCGTCCGTTTCCACCTTCCACAGGAGAGGTGAACAGTAATTTAATCAACACGGACAGCTGCAGGAACAATCTGAGCTGAGTCTGATACTAAATGGAGAAACAGTCCACCATTCTTCTCCTTTAAATTAGCTTTATTTTCTGAAGTTTTGAAGAGATGAATTTTACAGCTTCAGCTTGATAAAAACTTTAAAAAATGTCACAACATAATGTTGTAAAAAACTTTCCCAGTAAAAGGATGTGGAGTAAGGTTTCCATGGTAACTGCTATTTTAGAGCTGATTTCAGACAGAGACATCAGGTGACGGACAGCAGCAGGATGAAAAGGCTTCGTGTTTACTGTGATTAATTATCCATCTGGGACGATTGTGTGACTCGTGGGAGGAAAAGCCTGATTGTCTGTAACCAGCAGGAATAATGTCAGACAGGTCGTAATCTGTGAAACGTGTCACTGAGCTCACGGCTGAAGTGAACACAGACACACCTTTAACCTAATCTGAACTTCACCTCCTGCTGTCTCTGGGTCGACATCCATCCTGTGAATTCATGTATAAACAACTTTGAACTCTGAAACAGTCCACATTGGTAACTGTTTTTGTTTTTGTGTGCGACTTCTTCACGTGTCTTCGTCCTGTAGGCCAGAGCTGCTGGAACAGCTGTGGAAGGCCCGAGCAGAGAAGAAGAAACTGAGGAAGACTATCAGAGAGTTTGAGGAAGATTTCTATCAGCATAATGGAAGGTAGGCAGATACTCATCGCACACCAAGTCACAGCCTCATATCTACGGCACCAAAAAGACGTTTCTTCTTCTCTGCTGCTGTAGAAATGTTCAGAAGGAGGATCGGGTCCCGATGATGGAAGAGTACAGAGAGTACAAGAGGATCAAGGCCAAACTCCGCCTCCTGGAAGTCCTCATCAGCAAACAGGATTCCTCCAAATCCATTTAGACCCGCCCACCGCAAACACCCGCTGACAACGCACATATCAGCTGTTATCGCTGCTGAGAGGACCTCCGTCGGTCCGTCGGACATCATCACACCTGGGGAGGTTTGACCACCGCTCCAGCTACCACCAGTCAGATCATGATCCCTGTTTGTGCTGCGGTCACATCAGGGAGAAACTGAAGTTACAGTAAAGCTTCTTCTTTCTTTCTTTCCAGTAAACTGAGGGACTTTCTGACCGAACCCGTTCATGACAACATGAACTAAGCTAAAAGCAGAGGCAGAACTTCCTGATGGCTTAGAAAGCGCTTCAGGCCATCAGGAAGTTCAGACTTCAGGAGCACACAAGCGTTAGTGTGCAGAGCGAGGGAAGGAGAGTTTAATAATTAACGAAACTAAAACATTTTGTACGTTTTGTGGGAAATATTTAAGATGATCCGTTTTAGCTGCTGAGTGAGTTTGTGATGCTGATAGTTATTTAGATGAAACTTGGTATTTTTATCACTCCCCCGAAACATTTGCAGATTTTAAAGAATCGTCATCCAGATGTAAAAACAGCAGTCAAATTCAAACTTAAGGTTCAATGTGCTGTTTTCCTTGATGTGACTGCAGCAGCAGGACGACTGATCAGCTACAGTAAACCGTCATATCAGAAAAACATCATCATCCTCCACACAAGATGTAAAACACATCGTCTCATTTCCACTCCTCAACTTCTGAGGAAAATTAGAACTTTTGGCTTTCTTCATCTTTCCCTCATCATCAATATTTGCTCTCCATGCTGAGGAATCTTACCAGACAGCTCGAGGACTGGCATTTCAGACGCTCACTCGTCTGTGTGGGACTTTGGCCGGAGTGAAAAGTCCCGTCTCTGTTAGCTTCAGGGCCGCAGTTTCTTTAACCCGCCGCTTCATCTAACGTCTTCATATCCGGATGTGTCTGATTTTAGAACTAATTCACAAAGTTTAAAAACATCGTGTGGGTGTATTCTTGTTTAAAAAAATGTGCTCATACGTGTTTGAGAGACACTGATGTTCATGTTGAATGAAAAAGAATATCTGATGTATTCCAAAGGAAAATGACAAAAAAAAAAAAAAAAAGTATTCCTTCCCAGTGTGACCTTGATGATGTTGTGAAAGACTCACTTTTTCACCGATATCTAGTTTCCAGCCCCCCCCCCCAACATTTTATTTCTATTTTGGCAGAACTTGTCTGGAGGATCTAAAGCAGGTTGGCATTCGGGGATGTTACGTCTTTTTTTTTTTTGTTTGTTTGTTTGTTTGTTTTTTCCTTTTCAGCTTATCTCAAGTTTCTGATGAGAACGCTGCTTTTAGGTTGTCTGGGTTTTGTGATTTTGACCTTTCTGACGGCACTTAAGGGCAGCATTAGAGTGGAAATACTCACATTTGGATGGTTGTGGCAGAAATCTTCAGCAGGTTCAGGGGCGGAGAGCAGCTGGTCTCTGACAGCTTGACTGTAGTTTTAGGGACTGGTTTGTATCGTTGAGCCTCCAGGACTGAAACCAAACTCCACCGGGTTTACTGATATTTTTACCCCAAACTGACGACGCTTGTTTCACTGAGTCGGTGCTGGAGGGAACTTAGTGAAGCTAAACACAAAAACAACCTCAGCCGAGTCTGTCCTCAAATCTCCACAGCCAGTCACGTTTCATTTCCTGCTGGCGGGTCAAATGAGAACAGGTGAGGAGTCATTTTGTGGTCAAGTTTGTCCTCTTCATTTTTCTTCTTCTTCAGAGAGGCCGTGTTGTCTTATGTAAGATCGGATCGGATTTTAAAATGTGGGATGAATTTCAGCTGTGACTGGTAAGTTAGTGAAGCAGCTTCTCGGAGGTGAAGTTCTGTTTATTATGGGATGTTGTCGCTAATGAAGGCAAACGTGACAAATGTGCTTTTCTTACTGTATGGATGTACATTTACCTGCCAGAGTCACAGCTGACTGCCGTCTTCAGTCGGTCAGCAGATGCAGATGTGATGTGAGAAAAGTCTTTTTGTGTTTGAACAACGCGTGTTTATCTGGACCGTTTATGGTGTAAAAAGATGTTATTTGCACAGCATTCACTGAATGCAGCCCTTTGTGTTTTTTCATTTGTATTTCTAAAGATGAAGCACTACTTCTATACAAATATAAATATATTCTGTACATAAAAAAACCCGAAGGAATGAATGTCAGAAATGTTAAATTATTTCAAACATTACGTTTGGCCCCCTTTGGTTCATTATATTTGTGATGCCCTGAGAATGTGTTTTTTTTATTATCATTATAAATATTACTATGACTATCATAACGATTATTTTGCGTGATACTAACAATAATAATCCTTTTGTATCTACTCACTAACTGTAAAACCAGCTGTAGAAGTTAGTCTGGCACTGTGTCATCTGAATTATTTTGTTGCTCTGTGTGAGGAGTTCAAATAGCAGCAGATCTGTAGTGCATGGCAAACACGAACATACTTGTACAAAAAACATGACGTATTGTTTATTTGTGCCATGAAGAAGCAGCAATAATAAAACTTCGCTCGGAGGTTTTACAGTATCCAGTTGTGGGTAACGATGTTGGATCAACTGTGTGAATATTTGAGGTACAAGTTTTTTTTTGTTTGTTTTTTTTTTGTTTGTTTTATTTGTCATGTCAACTTCAACAGTTTTCAACTTTGACACACACTTTGCTCGGACGTTGTGTTTTCACCACTGTTGTCAGCATAATGTTCGTGTTGCTCGATGTGAAGATGAACAGGGATTGAAAAGCCAAAGGCAGACGTGTCGTACCAGAAAACATTCCAGTTTTTATCGTCTAAAAAGTGGAAACGATCTGTCATCATTCTCCGACTTTTTCACCTTTTCAGTTTGTTTTTGTTTCGTTTTTCTTTTTTCCTCACATCGTGCCAGCAACAAAGTGGTAAAATGTCATGCTATTCACACGTTGTAAACTGTAAACATGTTCTGTCTCCGTCTGTGTGCAGTGTGTTTCAGATGCTTCAGCTCACTCACAGCAGAGGAAAGTGTCAAAGAGTCACAGGTCACAAAGAAATGTTCCGTTTTTTCTTCTTTTGTCTTTCTTTGGTCTGAAGAGCGTACGATTCTGGATCAGAGGCCTTAAAACTTTAAGGACAGATAGTTTGGTTTCTTAAAGAGGAAACAGATCAGTGCTGTTGTTTAAATATAGATTTCTGCTCTATTCGCAAACTCCAGCCACATCTTTGACACTGAACGTTTCTCCTCTCCTCTGCTTCCTCGGGCCGATCTGTGTTCTTTCACATCAATATATTGTATGTATCTGTAAATGTTTTCTATTTTGTGAATGCTTTTTTTCTGTTAATTCTTCAATAACAAAAAGGATTACAAAATACAATCAGTAACAAACATTTACACATGAAAATAAAATGAAAATTGACAAGCTTGCAACTTAACCGCTCTTTGTTCTTCAGTGAACTAAACCAAAGTGAACCGTAAACAGCATGTGGTGTGAAGATGAAGTCAAATAAATCAGGAAATCTGGAAACCATTTTGATGAACGATTAAGCATTCTATTCAAAAATACAAAATATCTGGTGATAATTTGTTTTTTTTTTTGTCATCAAATGGGAAAAACGAGACAGTCTGGGGAATTAAAACCTTTAATGGGAAAAATCAATCTAAACTAACAAAAGAGCTTATCAGTTCAGCTTCAGATTTAAAGTCTCAAATAGAAAAATCTTGATCATCATTAAAAAAAAAAAAGAATGTCTCCTAGTTGGAGGAAATGAAATGAAAAATATTTAAACAGGAATTTAGTGCCCTCCAGTGAACGTCAACTGTAGAAATGACAAACCATCAGCGAATTAAGAACTATCAACACAATCCGACTTCCTGCTGCTTCCATCTGTACACGTTAGTGTGAGGCTCAATCAGAGGGGGCTGAATAAAAATACCTTTTCTGCTGTTTCAGGAAAATCCTTTCTAAAAAAAAAGTGACAGGAAGGTCATCTGATAGAAGACATCCTCAAGTAAAAGTGCATATTTTAGTGTTTAGTGACTTAAACAAAAACAATACAATCTGAAAGTATTTTATATAGTTGTGGCCAAAAGGCTGAGAAATGACAGCAGCTTCCAGTTTGTGTGTGATTTCTGAGATTGTGGGCAGAAAACAGCTTCTATTTCTTCAATCTCTTCACTTCGTCGAGTCAAAGCTTTGGCACCTGTCAGCTAAATATCAGTCCATCTAAAATACGCCCACCATCTTCTGAATGAATGTCAGTAGAGCACAAATGTAACATTATTAGGATGAGAACATGAAATAAAACCTCACTTTTGTATGAATTAACGTTGTGCAATCAAGTGAACCAAAAACAATAAATAGAAAATCTTAACCTGTATCTTTTAGATTCTAATGTGACAGCTGAATTTCTACAGTGCATTTTGACACACTTCTTTAGACAACGAACAGAAATTGTTAATCATTCCAGTTTGTTACTGAACGATAAAAACATTTCCAGCATTAATCTGAATCTCATCATTACAACTGGCACCTTTTTTTTTTTTTTTTTTGTAAGAACTTCTGATGAAATTGTTGGCCTGTAAATGCTGAGTTTAAATGCTCCCAAAGTCCAACAGCAGGTCTGGATCCAGTTGGTCAGTCAGAGAGACAAGGCAGACATCCGACCGGCCAATCAGTCGGCCTGAATCAGTCAGTGCAAGTGTTCAGTGCATCAGTAGTGCGTCGACAAACGATGAGAGCTGTGTGAATCACATCGACTGCTCTGAGGCCAGAGAAGTTGTCTTCACCCTGTTTGAAAACCGTCTCAAAAATATTAAATATGAAACTTAATTTGCATACAAGACGTTTTCAACATTCTGTGAATCGTCTTCCGACTCTGTTTTCAGGTTGGAACAAACACTCTCTGACAACTGAGGCCATTTGTGAATACACAGCAGCTCAGAAAAGATTCATTTAGTTAAGCAGCTGGAGTGACTGACGCTCGGCACAGGAGACAACCAACCCGATACGTTTTTGCAGATCAACTTGTGTTAGGATGATTAATATGCTTAGAATTGTGGAGTTGTCATAATTTAAAAAAATGGCTCCCATGGCGTGCCTGGTTTCCAGGATTTTGGATAATGCTCACTCATCAGCCAATCAGAGGCCGGTAACACCATTAACCGCTGTGATCAGAAATTTAGGTTGAGGTTTGTGCTGTTGTTCTGTTGAATTGATGTTTCCATCAGCTGGTGTATTGAAGTATTGGGTTCCCTGGTCGGATACGGTCCGTCACGTGAACGCCACCAGTACACCGCTGGAGCACTTCGTCAATTTGGCCAATGGATGTCACTTTCTTCCTGACAACAGCATCTGAGTGAGTCAGACCTCAGCTGATACAGCTGCTTGTTATGTGCTTGGGTTCAGTCAAAACTCACTGAGACAGAGTTCCTTTAAGTCTGCTCTCCTGTGAAACTGTCCTTATGAGTCGGGATCTCACAGGGCTCAACGCAAAGAGCTTTAAGATAGCAGCAAAATCAGGATGCGGGTTGACGCCGAAACAGCCCTTCCCCTCGTCAACACCCATCCATGATTTATCAGCTGACGATTCAGGGAGCCCCGTCCATTTGGACAGTTTTATTGCAGGCGTTACGTCTCTCTCTCTTTGTGCGCGTCAAGCTTCAGATGCCTTAGTGAGTCTCTGTGAAATGGCTGCCGACGCAGAGCCGGCGCTGCGAGATGACCACGGTCATAACGGCTTGTCGATCACTGCAACACCTGGAGAAGTGAGAACATGACGGACTGAGACGGAGAGAAGCACGCCGCGGTAAAATGTGCTGCTCATTGGCAGAGACGTACCTGCGTAGCTGCGACCGTTGCTCATGTTGGTGGGAATGAGGCTCCACTTGTCTACAGCCGGATTGTAAAACTCTACAGAGGAGAGATTACAGGAGCCGTCGTCTCCGCCGATCACATACAGCAGACCGTTAATGGCACAGACACCTTCAGGAGAGAGTTACACGTTTAGCATACATTTCCCTGCACCTACAACAAACACTGGGTCTTCTTAAAATATAAAATAAAAATAATTTTCCTGACGTTTATATTTCAGACGTAACGAGAAAGGGAACGCTGCTGATGTCTGCTGTAGTAGTGATTATATAATTGTTGGTATTTTATCACCATAGAATCAAAAACTTAAGCATTTTCTGACTTTTTCCGAAGAAGCTCAAAAGGTCTGACCAATCACTGACACCTTAACATCAATTTTTGTCTCTTAAAATCATTGATCATGAAAGTCATGAGTAATGGCAGCAACATGAACAGTGAATATGAGAAAAAAAAATAACCTGACCTGCATTTCTTCTGCACATGTTCATGTCACAGACCAGCCTCCAGATGTTGGCCTGCGGGTCGTAAACCTCCACACTCTTCCTCACTAGAGGTCCGTCATGTCCTCCTGCCGCATACAGCAAACCGCCCAACACACCCACACCTGAACAAAATACACAAGGAGGCATCAGTGGTAAAGATGTATATATCTGATATCTGACTTAATAAAGGAGTTCAAACTTGATGCTACAGCAGGAAGATAACAACGTGATCCAACGCCAAAAACCTTTTGTGAACAAACTCATTCTTTAATAAGACTGTTTCTTACAACAGTGCTAATTACTTGTTGAAATGTTTCTCATACTACTTGTTTGATACTTGTTTGTGTAATTTCAAACAAAGTCCACAGGGTGGTACTGTTGGCCCAGAGAGAACTTACATGAACTGGCACCATTTCCTAACAGCACGTCATCAGTTAGAAATGTTCATGTTTTTCAGGATGTGCATCTTATCCGTGTGGAACAACAGCTCGCAGGGAAGGACGTGTTGTTTTGTTAAAGTGTAGTGTGGTGGCGTACCTGCTCCACTGCGCCGCGTGCTCATGTCGGCTACGTAGCACCACTGATCAGTGACGGGGTCGTACTCCTCCACTGTGCTGAGGCACTGCCGGGACGCACCATCGTAGCCTCCTACTGCATACAACTTGCCTATGGACACATTAGAAACCAGCCATGTTTGAATTTTGCATTTTCACTAAATTATTTATGTCATGCACCCCCCCGCACACACACTTCTCACCATCAACCACCCCAACCCCCACACTGCTGCGTCGGGTGTTCATGGAAGCCACATACAGCCACTCGTTTGTTTTGTAATTGTAGGACTCAACTGTCGACAGACCTGAATAAGACAGACAGAAGAGAAAAGAGCAGAGAGGCGAGAAAATTATGAAAAAATGATGAATAAGATTAATGAGTTGGCGAGCAACAGAGTTTGTTGGCATTCTGCTTTTAGCTGGCACGGATGTGTTCAGAAGGAGATATGACTCCCCTGCCTCTTGTATCTGCTCACCCTCAGGTGGTAATCAGAGAGATACTGAGTCAGAGGGGGAGCGACCATTTTGCTCTTTCACCTCAGCTGCATGTTCACACATCATCCATCCCCATTTTTGTTTTTTTGCAGACTGACTGAATTGGTTTGTTAACAGTGAACTGTCTTCCTGCAGCTTCACCATCCCACCAGACAGTGGGACAATAAAATGTCTCTTACCACATTATTCTCCCTCCAGATTTTTTGAAAGTTTGTTGTTCTCCCAACAGCTGAAAGTTTTTATCTAACCCTAACCCATTTTAGGAAATTATGTGGTCTATTTCTTCTAACCAGCAACAACAACATCATGGGAAGGCTCTTTTTACTATAACTGCTTCACCACTTCAAACAATCAATGCCTGAAGAACACAGAATAAGGCATAGCTTATTTTTCATAGCTTTAAAATCCCACACCATATCCATGATTAAACGTCTTTTATTTTTACCTAGAGATACTGTTGACAAGCAATACGGAATAAAATTGACAAAAATGTTTAAGACTCCCACTTTTTTTTTTTTAAGATGATTTTTAAATCCAGAGTTAATCAGATCTGCAAAGTAGCACTTAATCAAAAGGTGCAAAAACTGAAGCATTATCTTAGTACCAATATCAATTTCAGCCATGATGTGACTGTGAGTTCGTACCTATACTTCCATTAAAGCCCCCCACAGCGTACAGTAAATCCCCCAACACGGCAGCTCCCAGTGTGCTGCGCCTCTCCTGCATACTGGACACGGCGCTCCACTGGTCCCTCGCTCCGTCATACACGTCCACCGTTCGCTCCCGCAGTGAACTGTTGAAACCCCCGACTGCATACACCCGGCCCGCCATGGAAACAACACCTGAAAGAGAGAACACGGTGAAATAGATTATTAAAAACTGGAAAGCAATGTAGTTATCTGTGGACATTAATATGGGCTCTTTGAGCATAAGAGACTATGAACAGTACATTACTGCTAAGGTCACCGTAGTTATTACTGTGATTAAGTTCAGTTCACGTAGCAGAAACTTGAACATAGTACCGTTCCACTAAATTTCATCTGCTTCAATGTTCGTCAAATTTGAGGGCCTATTTTAATGGTGTGAGTCAAAAGCTATATCTGAAGTTTTCCTCGTCTCTGTGGAGGAGTAATTTTATGTTGCATTGTCAAATTTCTGCGTGACTTCACTGCAAATTCAGGCACAAGATACAGAAACTGACCTGCACGGCAACGTCTTGAAGGGAGGTCAGCTACTTGATACCAGCGGTCCTCCTGGAAGTCATAACACTCCACGCTTCGGATTGCCTTCGGAGCCTGACCGCCAACAACAATCATCACCTGCGCACGCACCAACACACACACACAGACAGACAGACAGACACACACACACACACACACACACAGTCTCGAGGTTGGAATCACTTTTTTTTTTTTTCCTCCAGGTAACAGTCATTCACACTGACAGTCTGTCAGCATCCACCATATGAGATTGTGTACGTTTGTTTACCTTGGGGATGCTAATAGGCGTCCTCGGTCGGGTTCTGTCCGTTTTGATGAGGTGCCGCTGGTCAGCAGGCAGCAGGTGATACTTCATCGCCTCTATAAGAAAATCTTTACAGGTGTTGTTGTTCTTTATCAACGCCTCTTCCTCCACAATCTGAAATGGGGACACGTCAGATTATATAGTTTTTTTTTTTCACTTTTATTTACCAAATATGACTGAGAACTACAAGTGGATGTGCCAGTGAAACAAGAACGTTTGATATGACCATCAACAAAGATCCCACAGGTCCAATAAGAGTTACACTTCATTTTGAGGCACTGAACTGATTTTTAGAATTCTGTATTTCTAAAAAAAATTTGTAAATAAAAGCCGACAGACTGAGGAAGTCTGGGTTGAGCCACAAAACATGTTCAGGTACAACATGTCAGGGTTCGCTGATGCAATCTAGTCCTTCACCTCCACGTCTTGCATTAAAACCATTTGAAGCACACCTACTCGTGGATCAACCCACTCATACCATGGACCTTTTCCAAGAATAAGAGGATTTGCCAAAATTTGGTCAAAGCTTTGCACTCAAAATCAAAAGTTTTTGAAGTAAGAGCTTACCGTTGTAAGGACAAGGAATAAATTAGTCTTTCTCCTCCTCTGTCATCTACTGTAGATTTTTCTTCTCCATTTCTTTTTCTTCTGCAGCGTCCCATTCCTCAAAATTCTTGTACTCTCCAAATAAGTTAAAGGAAATGTTAAAAACATCCCTTTCTGTTTGTTTTGTCCTCAGAAGTTGCAGTTGACAAGTTGACAGCTTGACAGCTGGGCCCGTTATGTTGCTATGGTTACAGGCGTGGATGAATTTAGAGCAGTTAGTCTACAAAGTTTAGCCAAACTACGTGTGCATTAAACGGTTTTAACGCACACCTGCTGACCAATCAGAGCAGTATTCACGCTGACCATGGTATAATCAGGATGATGGAGAATGTTAACAGTATCACTAACGTTTTTTCGAAGGTGAAAACCATCACACAACAGCGTCAGGTGGAAATGGTATAGTTTTGAGAGAGCACGACAGAACAGAGGAATTTCTTTACCTGAACCAGATAATCCCTGGACAGCAGCGGAAGTCTGACATGCTCCATCAGTTTGGGCATGTACTCCAGACGAGCCGGCTTATCGTGCTTGATCCAAGCTATCATAGCCTCAAACACCTGGGAGGGATGACGAGCAGAGTCAGGGAACAGCATGTTTTCACATTTTTTAAATCCGTCCTTTCAGGTCCATTACTTTGACCTAGAAATACACAGATTCAAGTTTTACTCTTTTCTCGCCTGAGCGATCGATCGCTGCATGAAGTTGGTTGTAATTCATGCTTTTGGAAAGTTACTTCTCTGACGCTGTTCAACCATTTATAGGTACTCATTGCACATGACAAGCTCAATGATTTCACTCACTGGCGGTGTGAAATGGATCGTACCAGCTGCAGATGCCGGTTTTCTTTCATAGTGAAGCCACTAAAACAGACCTTCGTTTTACAGGCTTTTCTAACCAAGAGCAGCTTTGTTGAGGGCGCTACTCCCTGCCTGTAATCTGTTGATTCAAAGGGATGATCACCTCCTGTTGGTGTGTGAAGTGGCTTCATTGGAGCAAACGAGGGAACGAGTGCAGCTCACATTGTGCACAGAACTGATGTTTCGTGATTCCATGACTTTCTAATTAGAACTAAATAGTTCTAATTCAGATTTATACAGGCTACCAAAAAAAAACAGTCACATGCATATTGTACTACAAACCATCACAACGCTGCTACATTAAATAAGTTATGTGCCTCTGTGTGTTGATGTGGCTAAAACAACTTCTTCTGCTGACGATACCAGAACCTGTGCAGCTGACTCCACCTATTATCACACAAACTGTAATTAAGGGGGTTGGGAGCAAAACTTCAGGTTCACAGTCGTAACTCTCTGTTGTAGATGTCAGGATCTCCTCTCTTACTGATAATTGGTGAATATTTTATAAAACTCAGTGGCAAAATAGCAGTAAACATGAATATGATTTAACTCTGATTATGTCATTTAATCATACAGTGGCAGACCTCAGTCACTTCATCTTATTAAATCTGAAGCTTAACACTGTTTGATTGATTGTGGCTCATAAATTAGATTCTTTTGTGTTCACCACCTCTAAATGGGTGAAAGCTCCCGTGATGGAGCAAGCAGTTTTCAAACATCCTGAGAATTAAATGAACCAGATGTGGGGAAGGTTTATAGAAAAATGTAATCAAGAAATCATTTACTGTTTCTGCAGATGAAGATGGTACGACAGCAAATGTATAAGCTGCCTGTGTGTCTGATTTGTGTGTCTTGCTCAAGTTGACTGCTGCTTCGCCGACAGCCGGACTCTGCTGTTGACTAACAGCAGACAGAGATGACATCCTCTGTAATATGTCTGCTGGCCTGAGTCAGACTATCACACAGGGAACGTGACAGTGATTTGTAGCTTTAGTCCCACTCCTGATCTCTCTCAGCCGCCACTTGAGCTGTCTCGGAGTCAGGAGTCGACTGCAGGGGGTGCTGTTTTTGTTGTCCTCTGTGTATTCACTGGTTAGTTGAGTTCTGCTGGTTGGTTCATCGTTTTTCTTCTTCATCATTACATCTTATCAGCAAATGTGAGATCATTCTCTGATTGTGTGAGTTCAGATGCCTCATGATGTATTCCTGTATGTGATTATCGCCTTTGTGCTTTTAAGTCTGATGTCTTAAGTCTTTGCTGTGAAAATACCTGATTTCCTAACAGCCAGAAAAGGTCAAATTTGACACTTCAGTCACAGCTCAGTGTCAGTCAACAAAAATGAGCAAAATTTCCTTCATCTCCATCACCCAAGACTTGGTTTGGGTAATTTTGAGCCTAACAAACAGTTGCCTCTGCGTTGCTCTCTATTAGACAGCTTAAACAGAAAAGACAGTGAGCCAAGTCGACTTTGAGTCATCCACTTTTACAGACAGTGCTTGCTTCCTTTATACCCAACAGTCCTGAACAGTGATGAGCTGTTATTTTGTGTTTATGGAGATACAATGCACAAATATTTCAATTATCACATTAAAGAAAACAGACAAGCTTTGATAAATAGCTGAATGGTGTGCCTGCATTGTTCTATCTGACCTTCTCCTCCGTGGAAACTGTAAGTTTGTCACTGGAGATGAGGCTGCACACTTGCTGCAGAGTCAGGCCGAGAAACTCCTCACCCTGCACCACATCTGTGAAATGCTGCTCTAAGAGACACAAACATAATGAAATATTTTACCCAGCTGAAAAGGTGTACCCGTTTATCATCACTTTCAAAATGTAATTTTCCAACTCTCTGGATCTGCAGCAGTTTTCTAAAGACTTAACTGTTAAAAGTAACACCTCCTTCCACACCACACAAGCACACACAGTGGCAAAGATGAGTCAAGGCTTGTGGAGTGAACAGTGAGAAGCTTACCAGCATATGCGTGGGCCTGGTTCAGAAGCTGTGTGCATGTGTGCAGGTCAGCAAACGCTCTGATGCCCAGACAGTTGGTGGGATGAAGCTGAGACTGCAGGAACTCACAACAAACCTGACGAACATCCATCAGCTGGAGGAGGCTCGCTGCTGGCAGCAGAACCTGCAAAGAGAAACACAAAGCCAATTTGAAACTCCAACTGGATTTTATTAACATGAATTAAAAAAAAAAAAAACTTTTGAAGCTGGGTCTTCTCTCAAAGCATGTGTTTAACCTAACAAGTGTTTTCACAACAGAACGACAGAGCAGAGTTAGTTTCCACCCACAGACAAATATTTAGGAAGATGTGGTAGCAGAAACAGAAACTTTTCATCCATTTGGCTTATGACAATATATCATTTGTTCTATTTATCAAACAATCAACCCAGAGATATGATCAACAAGCCAACCATTAAACGCAACATGTCCCCCAAATTGTTCTTGATGAGCAGAAAATTAAATAGCTACTATTTAGATAATCAACTCATCTTTTCTTTTATTGTATGACAGAAGATGAGAGACTGATGTGAGACTGATCAGTGCACCTGGGACGTCTGCATTGTTCAGCACTACAGTTATTCCAAGTCTCTTAGACAATATGTTATCAGAGCAGAGCAGGCAGTTTACTGCTGAAACTGTGATGCTAACCGACAAAGCTTCCCTTTGATGCATCCCTGCATATTAGCTTAACTAGGTCAGTGAGACAGTAGCAGGCTGCACACTCCCACATCAACTCAGTGTGGATTGTTACTGTCTCTTCTGTTTTCCAGCTGCCCTGAAGGCTTATGTTTTCTAAAAGGAAACATCAGGCCCACTGGAGCTTTGCTTACAGCAGCGGTGACACACACACAGACAGGCTTGAGGGTCACACAAGCAACAAATACAAACCCTGAGCACTTTATTGTGAACAAAATACTGAAGCAGGCCTCTTTTTGCTTGACATACAGCCTCAGTTTTCTGCAGCTTTGAGATTCTACAAATGAATGCATAAATAAGCAGATGTGCCCAATAAGATGCTCAGTCAAAGTGTGAACAATTGAAAAGTAAAAGCAGCCTTTTTCTGAGTCAAAACACATCGTCACACATTTCCCAGCGAGCCAATCAGGCAGGCACGCTGCTAACAGTGGGAGGATTTCCTGCTTCTCTCCATGCACACTTCCTGTGCTAATAATCAGAGGAAATATCCAGCCTGTAGCTTGATCCTGGTGCAGTTATTTAACCTCGCAACAGAGCCATGCAGTCACCCCAGAATTTAAAGGCAAATGTCTCAACCCTGTGTGTTCACAGCACAGTAGAGCTCACAAACACAACCAGCTCTTACAAGCCATCAGCCACTCTGAACTTCCACTAAAGAACAAAAGAATTAAATGGATCAAGTCTTCAGGGAAAACTTCCTGCATGACAAGCAGCCAGTCTATGTAAATCATTACAAAGAATAAACATGGCCTTTATTTTCACTTTAGCACTCTGAAACATTTTATATGAACCTAAAGATAAAATCCTGACAAAAAAAATTGTGTTGTTGCGTTGTTGTATTCCTTTATTTAAATGTCCATTGAACCTGGATTTTGAGTTTGAGTTTCTTCTTCATGATTTCTATAGGGGTGTTTTCTATTCTTTTTAGTCAGAACCTATGTTATTGTTATATGTTATTTTTCTGACTTGTGCTCAAAATGGTGTGGCTTAAACAAAGGCCTGAACACAGAGGAGGGTCAAGACAACAGCAGTAAAACATTTCCTTCTCAACAACCAGGAAGTTCTGTGAATGTGTGTATAACACTGTGAACCCAAATCTTTTTGCTATGAGCAACAATGGTATTTTGACTTCTCATTATCCATACAGTAAAAGTTGAGACAGATTGGCCAAGCCAGTATTTTAAACTCCTGGTCACTGAGCAGCAGTGTCATGTTACTTCAAAACTGAACTCTTCAGTAAGAGGAGAGCAAGAACTGAAAGAGGAGACACAAACAGTAAGACAGAAAAAGAAGCTGGCAATGGTATTCCGCTGATATGATTATAACGCATTAGAGTTAAAAACAACTTTCCAGTAGAATAAAAAAGCCTCAGTCTTCTTCTTCATTAACACTAACACACAGTCTCACCTGAACATTGTCCTCTGTGACTTCAATCTCAGCAGTATAAATGTAATCAACAAGTTTTCTCAGAGTCTGACCATCCACCTCTCTGATCTCCACCTGATCAGCCTTGCTCTCACTCATATCACCTGAAGACAGAGAAGCACACACAGTTAAGCACATTTAAGCACATACAAGCAAGCACACACACACACACACACACACACACACCCCGCAGATATGATGTCATGCAAACAGCAGTGTATGTGGACCTGTGAACATGGCACAGAAGTAGGGGCTACAGGATGCCAGGACCACCCTGTGAGCTGGCACTTCAACACTCCCCGCAATGAGCTGGACATCGCACAGCATCTTTTTACTGGAGGATCAACAGGAGAGAAGAAAGATGCATGATTGTTGTTTTAATTTGCATAATAAAGATGTGTAAAAATAAATGTGCATAAAGGAGCCAGGAGAAGCATGCACACTTTAAGACAAGTATGAGTGTAACAGCTACCAGCAAATGTCCCAAACAAGGTGTTAAAAATCCAGGTGTCACCTAAAATAGAATTTTCAGAGTTCCTCTAGTTGGGAGGTTCAAGTTTCAGTATCACTGTATCAAGACAAGCTCACAAATTTCAGTTTAGCAAGCTGTTTTGTTTTGTTGTGTTTTTTTTTTCTTTTGTTTGTTTGTTTTCTTTTTGGTAAAGAAAAGAAAGAAAGAAAAAAAAAACTGACTCAAAATGCAGCCTCTTGTTTTGTGGCGTGTTTGTATTGTTTTTTGTTTAGACTGCTGCCAGGAGACAAAGTGAGATCTCTTGGGTGCGTACTTGCGTACTGGCACACTGTGATCAAGAAGAAGCACTTATTTTTCTTTTTTGAAGGACAGACAAAGCCTTCCTTAAAATACAGATGTTCAGGTAGCTGAAAAATTTTAGTCAAATTGAGGCCAAAAAAAAAAAAAAAAGTACAAATAAACATATATGTACAATAAATATATGTGGAGCCCCAAGCATGACAAAATGGCCATACTTATGTCAGTAACATACCTTCTCAGGTCATTCATTAGCTGGAAAGCTTTCCTCATGTGCGTCTGGTTGAAGGTGTGCATCCCTCCATTCACAGCGTCCTCCTCCGAGTCCACCGTGCAGTTTGGACGTGGTGAGGCCGGTGTAGCCACCAGACTGGTAAGACATGAGAGGCAGTGTCTGGATCAATGGAGATAGATGGTGACCCAAAAGTTAGGCAGGGCATTTCATGGCTCACTTCAAGGGGTTACAAAAGAAAGAGGAGGGGGGACAGGGATGAGAAACTGGAAACAGTGAAAGGGTGAGTCATGCAAATGTTGTCAGTGTTATCAAAAGTGTACATGCTGCGTGTACAGATGCACTGTGCAGACAATGCAGACAGTAACACGTACAGATGTGCACGCACTGTGACTCACAATGTTATCAACTTTATATTTACCAAATAAAAAAGTGGTTTAGTAAATATATACTTCATTCGATGGGTCATCCTGTGGCGTGTCTTGCAGTGTGCAATTGTTAGCCCATTGTTAACCCATCCTCTGTAAATAGTCCTGTCATGGAAGTCGGTCGTTGTGGCAGAGTGTGCACAGTATGTGACCCACAATAAAGATTTTAACGTCCTTCCTTTACAGTCATTTCAGTCCACTGGCTATAGACTCAACTCTTTGGTGACTTGTCAGCAAACATGAAAAATGTATATGGCCAATGATATCATATGACTTTGAAGTACACCTCAGACAAATGCACAAGAAAAAGATTAGAAACTGAACTGATGAAAACCTGTTCGGGATCTAGGTTGAACTTGCAGCCGAAGGTGGTCTGCAGAAACCATCACTTCCAGCTCGCCTCACAGGACTTCTGCTCGGTTTGGTGTGAAATATGAACGCATTTGTCTGAAGCAGCATGGATCTAATCAGCTGCCTGTTATCTGGGCTCTCATTATGACCCATCTCTGCCTCCACACAAACAATCTGAGCAGATAACGACGAGGCACATGCGAGCCGTGGGAATGTTATGAGAAGTTGGGGCACATCAGTAAACATCGAGTGGGCAAACTGAAATAAATAAACAAACAAATAAAACAAAACAACAAAATAAAACCACAGGTTTTATGTATTGGAGTCCCCCAAAAAATTAAATAAGCCTGATGTTTGTTATCCGTTTGTCAGGTTGGCTAGCTGTTAGCATTGCTAAATCATTAACTATAACAAGCTCATGACAGCGTTGGTTAGCTGCCATTAAACACTCCTCATGTCGTGGTTATAAACTAATTTAGGATTCAGGACACACTCCAGTCTCCATCTGTCAGAAACAACTCAGTGGAGCTTCCCAAATTGTTAACGTACTTTGGTTTTGGAGCAGCCAGCGAAGCTAACTCACCGATGCTAACTAGTCAACAAGGCTAGCTCGAGTTTGGTTAGCCGGGAAAGTGCTCGTTGGATTGTCCGTGTCGGGCTTCAGGTCTAAAGATCCCGAGGCTTGAAAAATGTTATCCAGCAGATGTTCAAACACAAATACAAGCCCCTGAGCGATGAAGCCAAACTCACCCAAAAGACACACCGTCCATCCTCCCGGAGCCGGAGAGCACCGCAGGCATGAGCGCTGCACAGATCCTACACAGAGAGGTCTCACTCCGGGGGCGAAAACAGACACACACGGAGGCTGGCTTTGGGTAATGACTGAAGGAGAAAAAAAAAACTTTATTCACTGTGCTTTATTGATGTTTATTCTTTTATGCATAATTTGTGTTATATATCAGCCTTAGATAAACATTAAAAATTGTATATTCCTCCACAGTAAAACGCATAATTGGTCCCAGTCACATATTGATTATGACTTCATGCACCCCAAAACCAACAAGTGCTCCCGATTTGAAATGATTTGACTGACAGAAATGTAATCAGCAAAATGTAAAAAAAAAAAAAATTCAACCTATTTTCTTGGGGTTTTTTTTTTATAAGAAATAATGATAAAAAAAACAGGGCAATTTTATATGATGATCAATGCAATAGTCTTCAACCACATTTCTAAATTTGAAATTAATCATATTAAGAAAATAAAGTAATCCTGGACTTTTTGAGGCCACTGGCCAGTCACCCATTTTACCCAGTTGGTAAGACAATATACTGGTCCCTTTCCCAGATTTACTGTTTATAAAATTTAAATTTCTATGGATTTCATTTGAAGGAATTTCCTATCAAATCACTAATTGGAAAAATATTTCATTGCTAACCAAGGATGATTGTCTTCATTTACTAAAAATGGGTCTCATCAGTTCAGCTTTCAGATCTTTGCACTGTTTGTAAAATATTTTTTTTACATACCATTATTAGTTTGTGGAGCACTGATTGATGTATGATCTGCTGAAACATGTCAAACGTAATAAATATAATACAGTTGGAAGTGTGAATAAATCTTATTAATAAAACTTCATGCTGCTGAAGCTGAAGCTTTATAGTAAATACAACAAAAATCTACAAGAAAAATGTTATGTTCTACTATAAATGCATGATGAACTGTTTTTGTCATGTTTTTATGCATCAGCTTTTTAGTTTTTTTGTGCGCACACAGATGATCAACCAATTCAACCAAACCAAACTGTCTTATCAAGCCATAAGGTCACCAAAGCAGTTTCAGTCCACCCTTACACTCATTGTAAAGGTCTGTGGACTCGACTGGAGGTATAAACATCATTCTGAAGTGTAGGCAGAGAGCTATCACACATTGGTACAAAATCTGTCATAGGTTTAAATTGGGTTGAGATTTAGTTATTCTGAAGGCCATGGGTTATGATTCAAAGCACTTTTCTCAGACCATTCAGTGGACCCTTGTTCCATATGGATGGAGTTTCTGCATACATATATATATACACACACACACGCGCACACACACATACATACACTCAGTATACTTTTGTTTTTACAGTGTTGCTATCACTGTGGATGACATAAAACTGAAATTCTGGCAGGCTGTGATGTCACGATGCAGAGGAAGTCTTTGGTAAGATTCAAAATGAGGCCATCGCAACAATTTGCCTATATATGTTGTTATATCAACAGTTGTATTTGATGGCAATTACTGGAGGACCTCGTCATGCTTTCATACCCAGAAATACGGTCAGCGTGCAAGCACACCTTTTCCTTCCTCTCTGTTGTTGTATTGTAAAGGCAAGAAGGGATTAATAACAATCAGTCATGACCACTTAGTCATAAAATCAGTCTTTCCTACAACACAAATGTTTACATTTTCATGCATTCTCTGCAAGAAGATGCCACAGCAACACAAAATTAACATGCCCTTAGATGGAAGATGACATGACAGAAGAATGAATCCAGTGTCCCAGTTGTCTTAAAAAAAAAACAAAAAAAACAAACAAAAAAAAAAACTTTAGACATCACAAATCCCACAGAGATGCCATTTAAAACAAAACTGCCTGTCTCCATGTGTTTGGATTTTATGGAGGTGAACAAAGGATATAAAAAGCTGCAATTTTTCCCCACCAAAGCTCAAACCAGATGAAAATGTTGACATTGTATGCACTTCACAACATGTGCCAAATATCCGAAATTATTACTGGTCTAAATTTCTCTAACCGCCTATTCAGGAAATGTAGAAGTTAATTGGATGGTAATCACAAGTTCTAAAATCGTGGTCATTTGATTTAAAAAAAAAAAAAACAAAAAACCACTGGACCAAATCACTTGAAGAATGAGTTTGTGCTCTTCTAGCATATTATCCTTGGCGGTATAAAATGGCCGATAAATTGGAAAAGTAGATTACAGGCAATACTCCCTCCTGCTGGTGGCTTTGTGAACTCAATTCACATAAATTAAAAAAAAAAAAAAAAAAAAAAAAAAAAAAAGGCAATCTACATCATCAGTAAAGCACCAAACCGCAATCTCCACCTGCTGAAATGTGACCAAAACGACCTGAATCAAGACTGCGAGATTAAATAGACTTTCAAAACATTAAAAACTTTAATAAAAGCAGAATACAACATACGGGCGAAATGAACACATGGATTTCAAAGTTTTAATCTAAACAAACACCTGTAATGGGACGGGAGAAGTGGAAAAATTTGTTTTTACAATTAATAATAAAAAAAAAAGGGAAAAAAAAAAGAAAAAGTCCGTGACATTTCTCCCAAAAAAATACTTTGTCACGAAAGTGTTTTAAGATCAAGAAACTCAAGCAATCGAGTCCCATGCTGCCCGACACTGCCACAACTTCACTTAAAACCCTGAGTTCATGATGCAAAAATAACAGACACATCTGGCTGGTTTGCAAGACAAACAAACTCATTTCTGAGTGAGCAGTGACTGACATTAATTACGGCTTTACAAATGGTTCAAAACAAGTCTTTTTCACCCCCCCCCCCCAAAAAAAAAAACAAAATAAAATAAAAAAAAAAACATAACAAAATTACAATTCAATAATTCACAATTCTTAGTAGTAAAGTCCATAATGTGTGCAATAGGAGGAGGACAGATGGGGTCCGGGTGGGGGAGAGCCAGGATCCAGAGGACAGTCTCATTCAATCCGTGTGGGTGATGGGCGCTGCTTCGTTTGAATGAACAAAACAAAGACCCCTCACCCCCACCTGGGCTTGTGTGGTGGTGTGTGTGTGTTTGTGTGTGTTTGTGTGTCTGTGTCTTATCTGTGTGTGTGTGTGTGTGAGTGAGTGAATTCAAGTTCGTTTAAATCCGATATTTCCCCGTGAACATCTCAAAACTTCAGGAAGCGACTAATAGCCGCCGCCAAATCCTCCACCCCGGCCGTATCCGCCGCCGCCGCCGCCACCACCACCGCCGCCGCCACCGCCTCCTCCTCCACCTCCTCTGTTGTATGGAGCCCCGCTCCTGTAGGAGTAGTTGCCCCCCTTCACTGCACCATAACTTGAGTGCTGCTGTCCGTAACCGTCCCCAAAGTCACCATTACTGTACCCGCCCCCCATCTGGTTGTCGTACTCTTCGTATCCGCCGTAGCCCCCGTATCCTCCGCCGCCGTTGTAACCCCCGCCGTAGCCGTAGCCGCCTCCGTAGCCGCCGCCGCCGTAGCCTCCGCCGCCGTAGCCTCCACCTCCGTAGCCGCCACCCCCTCTTCCGCCGCCATAGTTTTGCATCCCTCTCCCTCGACCCCTTCCCCCTCGGCCGCCGTTGGACATCTCCTGCTTGGTCAGAGCCTTCTTCACCTCCACCTTGTTGCCGTTGATGGTGTGGTACTTGGTCAGCACCGCCTTGGTGGCGGAGTCGGTGTCCTCGAAGAAGACAAAGCCGAAGCCTCGCTTCCTGCCGGTCTGTTTGTCGGAGATGATCTCGGCCTTCTCCACCACGCCGAACTGCGAGAAGTACTCGGTCAGGTTGTCCGCCTCGATGTGGTCTTTCACGCCGCCGACGAAGATTTTCTTGACGTTGGCGAGGATGTCCGGGTTGTTGGCGTCCTCCCGGGCGATGGCCCGCTTCAGCTCCACGTTGTTGCCTTCGACGACATGTGGCTTAGCCGCCATTGCTGCGTCGGCCTCCTCCGGCGTCGAGTAGGTGATGAAGCCGAAGCAGCGGGATCTTCCCAGCTGCTGGTTCATGACCACGACGCAGTCGCTGAGCGTCCCGTACTGCTCGAAGTACTTGCGGAGGCCATCTTCCGTGGTCTCCACGTTTAGCCCTCCGACAAAGAGCTTGCAAAGTTTGGCTGTCATGATTGAATCTCTCCGGTGGATGGGGGGCTGACACCGTCCCTCTTCTTCTTCAATGGACGACGTCAGGGCGGGCCGCTCGACCGCGCGCTCCGTCGTAAGACGTAGCCGACGCTGATTGGTCGTGTTGAAAATTCTCTCCTCCCACATTGGCTGGCGAGAAAGGCACGTTTGTGCCGCCTTCACGGCCCGTCGGAAATCTCACCCTCCCTGTTTGAGAAGCGTGGACCTCAGCCGCACGGTTCCCTTCTACCCCCACTGCTGTAAAATTAATGAGAGCATGTATTTGATAGATTGGTATTTAGCACAACATGTGCTGCTGTATCACACAACATGAAAACCCCATGAAGTCCAGCTGCCTCCTTTAGTTTTCATCCGGGAACGACTATTGTTCAGAAATAATAATAATAAAAAAAAAGCAGCTGTCGGCCATCATCAGTGAAAGAATAATTATTTTCGGTGACAACAGCAATTTAGATCAGGACTCAGGACACTGAAAAATCAATTTAAATATTAACCAATTAAGTCTTAGTCATATGAGGCTGTGAGGACACCAAAGTTGAATCAGCTGGCTGAAAGCTGTTTTTAAATGCTCATCTTATTTAAATCCAATGAACATCTTACTACAGCAAAAACTTGCAAAGCACAAACAAGTACAAATTATATTTTGATTTGTTCTTACACTAATTCTTCACAAAGCTTTGTTTAATTTGCTCTTTATAGCTGTTAGCATCAAAGATTAAATAGTGACACAGTTTTGTTTTTAGTGTTTTTAACTGTTTAAAGTATACATAAAACACTACCCTTATCATTCTGGTTCTTAAATCCAGCTGAAACTTTTGCAAGGAATGAAACTTAAACTCAGCCCCTGGAAACTGATAAAACTTCAGAACTGCTTCACCAATTTATATAGTTCCAAGTAATCCTCAGCACTTTAAAGCACAATACAACACTGTCATGTTTTGACTGTTTGCCATAAATGTTCCACCACCCTTTTTTGCAGAAATATTTCCAAAGCCTTATCACTAAGCTGCTACACTGGTTTGGGGAAACCATCCGAATAAATCAGTTAGCAGGTATTTGGACATTCTTTTTGGAGTTTCTTACCTTTAGTAGGTTATAGTACATTAAAGGTTTCATCATAAGTGAAGTTTTATTAGTTGTGGGCCACCATTATCATCTTTTTGTGCATGATGACATAACTTATTCCTGATTATAATTTACAACACCTTACAGGGATCCAAGGTTAACAGGAAAGTGGAAACATCTGGAACTAACACACATTTAAGCAATTTGAAATTTAAAAGCTTGCAATGCAAATGTTTTGAGAAAAAAAAACTTTGTATTTAGACTTTTGTCACACTGAGTAGCCTTTAGGTAACAGCTATTCGTAAAAGGCCACATTTATTTCATACAAAGGCAAAGCAACCAGGTGTCGTTCCAAGGTTTCAGAATCAAAGCCAAAAAGAAAAATCCACATACCAGGGGCCAGCTAGTACTAGTATCAAAAAAACAAAGCATTCATTTAGGATACATTGCTTTCCTTCAGAGGAATGTATTCAGGAATTTGATTCCAACCTGGTTGAACAAAACAAATGCTCTTTAACACTGGCTCTTTCCCCACCAACAAAGAGAATGAAAACCATCAGTATAGCCTTAGTTTCACTCCCACTCAGAGGGAGACATGCCACTTCACTCATGTAAAACAAAAGCAAACATAAGTCTTTGGGTATATAAAAATAGAAAGATTTATTTTAGATTCATAAAAAGCACAGCCAACATGAGATTGTTTCTTTCCCTATGGGATGATCAGAAGCATCAATAATCCTATAAAAGGGAACAAAAGTAAACATTTACACTCCAACCAGCATGTCATGCATCACTCAAATATGTCAAATTATGGCAGCTCATCACACTTTGGCTCTCATGAAAGATCACAGTACATCAGACATTTTGTTGCAGAAAATGGGTTTCCCTCCAAAATTGCTTTGGCTACATTGTGTTTTGTAGCAACTACAGCTGAGACATGAAATAGACTTTACAATGCCATTAGTACATTGACGTCTATATATTCTGTCTGATGTGGCAGGGCAAGTTTTGATGCGTTCACTTTTAATGCCAATAAAGAATTTCTGCCTTCTGTCAGTGCATGATAAGAGACCACTTCAAGCTTAGAGCCTTCCTGGTCTATTGACAGTAACCTTGAAGGTTAATGAAAGACCGACATAACTAAAAAAGAAACAGAAAGCTGTTGGTAGTATTGAATCTTTTCAGTCATTCAGGGCTGCAGAAAATATTTAAAGAAACGAAACCCACAGAGCTGACTTTCTTTTATTCACTCACTAGTCAACTATCAAATTCAACACAAATTGTAGGCGCATTAAAAGGACTTGATTTCTGGCTATTGTTAAGGATCAATCTGCAACACCTTATACTGTCTGTACAAGTGGGCAACTTATATTTTACCACACCTGTTATCTTGAAGTGCACAAAGGCAACGAGACAAGATGAAAAAGGATATCCTCCGAGTTATCTGAAGATATCCTCCTACAGTTACAGGTGTGCAAATGCAATCAGTTGTCATGAGTTGCCTTACTTCTCAGATCCTGTCCAACAATGGGTAATGTTGGATACATTAGATTAGTTTTAAATTTATTTCAAAGTGCAGCTTTAGAAGCATGAGTTTCTGTCTTTGTTCCTTGATTTGTCCACAGAAAAAGGGTGCCTTTAAGCGCCATAATGGGTTCTCAGCCTGATGCAGAAAGCCAATGAACCAACTCACATTTCATTAACATGCCCAGCAAGAGGTTCATCACTTAGTATGCAGCCAAGTGCAACTATTAGTCTTCCCCTAGAACACACACAGCCCTTTATGAGATTAAAGCACATAACCATTTAAAAACCACAAGAAAGCATCATTTATTGTATTGACACACAGTGCCCAAATGCAAACGTCTCCAGGGAAGTTGTTCAGTAGGTGTCACTCTGCACCCCTCCCATCCCAAAGATAACATTGAACAGGAAAAGATAACTTCACAGGTCCATTCTTCATTCAGAGCTAGTCATTAGAAAATCAACATGCAAGACTGCACTGGAGCACCGTGTTATCAAAGTTCCCCAAACCTGAAAACAAACCACCTCAATAAAATTCAAATTAGACTCATTTAAATGCATTTTGACCACTCTGGGGAATCCTTTGAAATCTGACTTCACCTGAGGGGGAGAAGGCACAACCACTCTCCGGGCCCCCGTCAGCATGGAGACACGCACCCCATCGTTTTTCGGGGTGATGCCCTCGTGCCCAGGTTACCGTAGCAACCTGGAGGAGATGGGAGAGAAACAGAGTGAGAAAGAGAGCAGACCATAGTTTTCTGGAGGAGACACCAATTTCATTGTTCCATTATGTCATTTAATGGTGGAACAAAATTCGGGTCCCCTTCCACCCACTTAGTTCATTAAAGACCAAATTAAGACCCACCCCGCCCGACCCACATTTGTTGTTTATTTTAATATTAGCTATGTAAAAAGGCGCATTGAGCTATTAAGTCAGTTAAGTTGTTCAAGTAAGTAAGATTAAATAATGGCACACTTGGGCACCATCAAAGATAAGCCATACATGGTTGACCAACACAGAGTGAAGACAGGTTGATTTACATACCTAGTTTGCTGGATGTGGATATCCTAAAGAGATATTTCAGACTCCTATCACAATCGACCCCAGGTAATCAACAGGGTCCTGATGTAGCCTACAAACAAACTGCTACGGCTATTTTGGCTGGGTAGCCTACAGGAATACGAGTAAGAACACCTAAATGTAGGAATAATCAAAGATAAATATCAGAGCCCTCATGTCCACATATAGATATAAATTCAAATATGTAAAAGAAGTATGAGCAATGTCTAAAAACCACATTTTTTTAAAAACAGGTTCAAACCCTACAAAGCCTACATGCATTGGCTGTGGGTAGACTACAACCATTCTGTAATCATTTCACCCACCTGAATGTAAGGGAATAAACTGTGGGAAAGATGCCATGTAACTAAACAAGATGACGCCACTTATAAAACCTGTGGATGAACTTGAGGAAGCCTGGTTAAATAAGTAAAATAACTAAGCTAAGTGGTATAACGTTTTATTTAAAATGAACATACATAAGCATACCAAAGTGTTTTAAACAGTAGGTTTGTTCTCCAGACATGAAAGTATACAATATACATTAGATATTGCTACAAGTAAATGGAAAATGAACAATATTTGGGTTGGAACTAGTTCTATGCGTGAGTTTGAGTACAATATAGGGAAGGAAACAAGGAAACTGGATCCTGCAGTATCACTTTCCCGCCTTTGCCGAATGACCAAAGTAAATAATTATACAAATTGAAGTTCAGTAATAACATAGCTATCAAATCCAAAAAAACCACATAACATGCTTTCTCAAACTCATACATTGAAATCACACTAAATTGACTCCAGGAAAAACAAAATCTAGTCTAATTGCTTAAAAATGTAAATATTAAGATAATCAGAACTTGTCAGCAAAAACAATCCTCGAAATGCTTTTTTTTTTCCTCTTTCGTTTCCCCAAAAGAATAAACAAAAAAAACGGAAGGGGGGAGGGTGCCAACGCAAATAAAAAAATAATCAACTCTAAACGACAACCACACGCCATCAGCGTGGGAACACAAGAGGGACTGCTGTGTGTTTTTTTTTCTCCATGTTAATGTGTCCTAGTTGGAGGGCAACAATGGCTGCTCGGTTATTATCAGGCTTTCTGGGAAGTGACCTTCCTACCTGTTTGGGGTTTGAGGTCTTCATTATGATTAGGGGGGGTTCTCTGTCCGTATCTCTGCCATGGTTGGGTTTCACGGCAGACGCCCCGTTACTGAATTTGAGTTAAGTCGTTCAGATCCTGGCTGGAGGTCATTTTGTGGCAGGGGTGGGTGTTTGATTTGTTTTTTTTTTCCCTCTCCATCGGACGGTCTCGCCTAGTAGCCGCCGCCGTAGCCCCCCCTCGGGTAGCCGCCTCCGCCGCCGCCTCTGGTGTAGGGAGCAGCGCTCCTCTGCCCGCCGAAGGGCCCCTTCATGGGGCCGTAGCCAGAAGAGTGCTGGCCGTACCCGCTGCCGAACTCGTTGTACCCATTCCCCCCACCATAGCCACTTCCCTGGTCCCCATAGCCGCCCCCATAAGGACCGCCGTACCCTCCGTAGCCGCCACAGTTGTAGCCTCCGCCATTTCCGTAGTTGTAGTTTCCTCCGTAGTCCCTGCCGCCGTAGCCATTTTGATTTCCCCTCATGCCTCTACCCGGCCTGCCCCTCGGCGCCATACCGCTCCTGTTGGCCGCCTGCATCTCCTGCTTGGTCAGGGCTTTCTTCACCTCCACCTTGTGTCCATTGACGGTGTGAAATTTAACGACCACCGCCTTGTCGGCGGCATCGTGGTCGGTGAAGTACACAAAGCCGAAGCCCCTCTTCTTTCCGGTCTCCTTCTCCGAGATGACTTCGGCCTTCTCGATCTGGCCGTACTGGGAGAAATACTCGGTCAGATGCTCCTCCTCGATGTCGTCTTTCAGGCCGCCGACGAAGATTTTCTTTACCTTTGCGAGGGCCTCCGGTTTGTTGGCGTCTTCTCTCGCCACGGCTCGCTTCACCTCGACGGCGTTGCCGTCGACGGTGTGCGGCCTAGCCGCCATGGCCGCGTCGGCCTCCTCCGGTGTGGAGTAGGTCACGAAGCCGAAGCAGCGGGACCGCTGCAGCTGCTTGTTCACCACCACCACGCAGTCGGTGAGAGTCCCGTACTGCTCGAAGTGTTTGCGCAGCCCATCGTCGTCAGTGTCCACATTCAGCCCACCGACGAAAAGTTTGCAAAGCTGGTCAGTCATCTTTGAACAACAGAGATGAAATCGTCTCTCCACACATACACACACACACGCTCGGCGGACGGTTAATCTCAAAATGGAGGCTGCGTAGGAACGCAGTTGTTTTTATACCGAAGGAGAAGCTTCAGGTTCGGCCCC
The DNA here is from genome assembly GCF_900963305.1 of Echeneis naucrates. Taxonomy (NCBI): domain Eukaryota; kingdom Metazoa; phylum Chordata; class Actinopteri; order Carangiformes; family Echeneidae; genus Echeneis; species Echeneis naucrates. The sequence goes on from NC_042520.1 coordinate 6,031,387, forward strand.
GCCTCTTCCGGTCCGCTCGGTCGGTCCTTACGTACAAACAAAACAATTAAAAAATGCGTAGGTTAAGCATTTTAAACGATGTTTTTTTTTTTTAAACCGAGAAGGTAAATTAATGTATCAGGTTTAAATGGTTGTGTTGTGTTTGTCATAGAGTTAAACTGCAAACCTGGTTATCAAATGTAATTGTTCTGAACTGTATTAATTAACAATCGAGTAGAAAAGGAAAACAAACCGTGTCGTTCGTTTTACTCATAATGCACCCAACAGTTTTTTTTATTTAATTCCAATAAATTCTTTGTTGAGTTAAATACCCACACTTTTTAATAAACTGGGTCATAAAAGCTAAAGTTTCCGGTTGTCTTGGTAATATTGTCATCCAAATCTGAAATGAAATATGTTCCACATTCCTCGAGCATTTTTTATAAGTACATTCTGCTTTCAGGCAGCCGGTGCCTGTAGCATTTCCTTGGGATTGTCTTGAAATTGCCTTGAAAGCCTGGAGGGGAAAAAATCGTTTAAAAAGTGACACCACTTACTCAGGATCCCCTTTCATTCATTAAAACTAATGAAATGTCACAAAATGTGCTCATCAAACAGATTTCAGTGGATTACATCTAGTTTTCTGCTTCTCTGTTTTGAACCACTTGTACCACAAGCATCTTTGGGAGCTAGGCCATTGGGTCAAACCAAATAAAGAAACTTGGAATTGTCACAGTGCATTATTTTCAGTCAACCAGTTTAACTGAAAGACATCAAACTGATAGATTAATAAACTAAGTAACCATTAGTTGCTTGCCGCTGACCAAAACCATTAATTTGCACATAACACTACCAAAATCATTGTTTTTGGAGGACACACTGACTTTGGTGCACCTTGATGAGTTTATCTAACTATATTCTTTTAATCATTTTAATTTTTAGGATTTTCTGCATGTCCTTTAATTATGTTTTCACGTTTTCTTTTTTTTTTTTTGTTTCAGCAATGTCCTTTCTTTTCTCTGTATATATGTAAAGCAAATGGGATTGCCTTGGTGGTATATAAATAAACTTGCCTTGCCCTTTCAGTTTTAGAAAGACATATAAGAGAATCAGTTTGTTTGCACTGGCAAATCTTTTAACAAGTTTAACTTGTTACACAAATAAATTATACTCGTGTTTTACCATGAAATCTACTTCACAAGTAAGTGTTCGCCTCAAGAGTACATTACCATCTGTAAGCATGTTTTCCACCGGAAGACCAAAACACACATCAGACCAGAGATTTGGGTAGTTTCAAGTGAAAGACAACACTTGGTCAGATTTCCACATCAACAAAACAGCAGTGAATAGTTAATTTGGTCACACCTACCAGGCCTTGTGCTAATGGTGATTTAGGAGCCCACAGAGTATACATCACAAAAAAGAAGCACTGATACCAAAGTTGATGGAAATCTTTATGAGGCATATTGCTCATGAAACAATCTCTGTCTAGTCTACCAACAAAGCATACAGTTCTAAATCATTACTGGACCCAAAAGAGGCAACGTTTGGTTTATTAATAACATAAGGAAGAAATTATGGGTCACAAATTATAGTAAAACTGTACGTTGAGGATAAAAGTTCACTTCTGGATTTCTTTGTATGTGTGTTGGCTAACATTTTCACATTTGACGACATTTTTGTGCACGAGTTGACAGTGAAATGAACTATCCCATCCTATTAGTCTGCATTGCAGTTTTGCGTAGCTCTCAATCTGTTCCTATTCCAAATCTATCCATCTCTTGCAGAAAATAAGGTTGAAAATGAGTCAGAATTTTAGATGACTGATGATGTTTGGGGAAAAAAAAAAAAAAAAAAAAAAAAGAGAGATAGGATTCTTCAATCAACAACTAGTTTAGGTTTCCAGCTTGTCTCTTTCTCAAAGATTGTGCATGAAACAGTGTAATGCTGAATTTGGTTTAATCCCGATGGGAAGTTGATGCCATACGCAGCTCTATCATTTGGAAAGTGCAAAGAGAAACATGTATCTGCTCATTCTTCCACTTTATTATCTTGCTCATTGTTGGAAAACAGTTTCAAAATAAAAACTTTGGATAAGGCTGAATTATCTAAAGTAAACCAGGATTTAATGTCCTAATGTCAATGAATGGCACTCATTCTTTTATCTCAGGAAAAAGATGGGGTGCTATGAGTTGAAAACACAAACGGAAGACCATTTATTCATTAAAAAATAAAACACATCAAAGATGGTTGTTTTCTGTAACTATTGCGTAAACTTCATTTTGGTAGTAAATACATCATAATTAATGTTACCAAGTTTTTGAAACTAACCGCATCAGAAATTATACAACCAGTTAACTTGAAGATTGTGTGGACTTAATCTGGCCAACAGCCAAAAAAAAAAAAAAACAAAAAAAAAAAAAAACCCCAAAACAAAACAAAAAAAAAAAGACTTGTTTAGTTGACACAACAATCTTCATAGAAGTTTGACTTTTGCTGTTGGTACTTGTCTCAAAAACTTTGAAATTCTGGATTATGAAGTCCTATCTAATATTTACATTTGAGAAGGAGCTGAGTACAGCACAATCAGACTCCAGTTTCACAGCCAAGGAGGACTGAGATGCAAAAATGCTAGTTTTAAGGAGGAATTTGACACATATCCCTCAACAACCCACCAAAAAGAAAAAAATAAAACAAAAACAAAAACTGCACATTGCAAGAAGACAACAGAAGGCATCACACAAGATGCTACTATGAGTCCAAGTAGCCATGTTTGGCCATGTTTTTTTGTTCGCTTGTTTGGTGAGTTTTGTTTTTTTTTTGTTTTTTTTTTAAGGCCCACGTCTAATGTTAATCTGGTTAGTGAGGTGAGTTAACACAGCCCTGCCACATATTGTTTAAGTAACAAAGAACACGACTAGTAGAAAGAAATAGGCAAAGTAACCTCAACAAGTTTTTATTTGTTGTAGTAAAATCAAACATCTACCTAGCAGTTTTTCACCTCCTCTGTCCTTTTCTCTAGTCTCTAATCTTCTTCAGAGTGAACGCTCGTAAGATAATGACAATGTTGATAGTCCATGTGCTTGAATGGATCAGATGAAACAACTTCTAGCCACATCTAAAATAGAGTCTGGAAGGAGAAGAGCCCAGTGTCTGTGTGATAAAATGGGAGGAAGTGGGAGTCAATCATGTACGGGAAGGGGTATTTTTTAGTGTCTTTTGGGTGCGTCTGTCGGGGGAAGGGCACTGGATCACAGCTCCACAGGTGGCTCTCTGAGTAGGCCAGGTCACAGGAGAGATGACAGGCCGTATTCAATCATGTTAATGCTCAGACAGTTATCTGAGTGATCACATGATGTAGACCTTCTCAGCCTGAGAGAAGTTGAAGACTTCTTTGGTTCTGGGACACACCACTTTGTCATCTTGGCGGATGGACAGAAGGGACTGGAACAGATAATGAGAGGGCAATAAATTACACAGAAAAACATCTTAATAGCTTTTAATGATTTTCTCCAGTGTATTTCAACTCACATTGTAGCCGTAGACATATCCATTAGGAAGCATCATTGGAGGGTTGTTTTCATTCATGACCTCCCCAGAGATCTTACAGACTAGTCTGGAGTTGGCACAGTGGGCCATGGGGAGTGGCTGGGCCAACTTGTTTAGAGATTTACTGCACACTGGGCAGTCTGGGTTCTTAGAGGTACCATCCTCCTTGTAGCACTGACTGGAGTGGGCACTGAGGTTAAGACCAAAATGTCTGTCTTTTAATGAGCATATTTGTCTCTGTAGGTTATTGTGGTTCTCACAGCAGACACTTTGATTAGACAGTAAAGACTAATTGGACAAACCTTAATAAAAACCAAACCAACCAAAATAAAAATCACTAAATCTGCACCAGATCCCATCAAAAGGCAGCTGTGACCTTTCTTCTCATTGCCTGCAAAAACTCTGGTGTTCATGGTGGTTTCAAGCACTTCACTGATAAACCTGTGTGCATCAGTGTTTTAATGAATTGCAGGACATGGCTTACCACATAAAAGTGAAGTATCACCCCGCGATCTGTGAATCTGCTCCTGATCACCGACGCACCCACCAATTCTCTCTCAACATCTAAACGACTGGGTTATTTGATTCATTTCTATTCCTGATCACAAAACCTGTTCAACAAAACGTGGCCAATTCTGGTTGAAGGGGAGAGACCCCTGACTAGATCTACATGGCATGAAAATTAATTGACTAATTAATTGATTAATTGAAATCGAGTATAGGAGGATACGGTGTCTTGATGGCAGACAGACCAGCTTGTAGGGTGATAGTGAAGACAGAGTTGTTCCCAAGCTGGTGCAGTCTGTAGTTGTCATATCGGAACTGCTGGATCAACATCTTCCAGCGGGCTGGATCCAAAAGATCCTGATGGAAAAGTACAAACAAGATACACAGATGTGTTGCGCCATCTACCAGCACACACTGCGGCAGTAATATGCTGGCTTCTTCGGTTTATAGTTAACTAGGAAGCACAAGAGATATCTTAACAGAAATATAGTTGGATTTGTAAAAAAACTTGCTCTTGACTCTAGGCTCTTTCAGTAAAGATGCATCAGCACAATGTAGTATTAATGCTTTAATGTTTTCATCTCAATGTCTGCCATGAATGACGGTGTCATGGTATCCTCCTTCTTGTCAGAGGAAAAATGAAACATTTTATTTTCAAATTGATTAGGGAGCAAGAAAATACCACACAAAATATGTACACTAGAAGCACCATGCAGACAAAATAAGCCAACAGCCAGAATCTCAAGACTGGATTTTGTCAAAGACCTGAGTATGAGAACCATGAATGGTTTGTTTCCACATTGGCCTGGAGATTAAAATCCACAAAAAGATTGCAGAGACTTGTACAAACTGGCAATAAATTGAGACCATTATGATGGGAACGTCTGAGTAATAGCCCAAGTATACTGGAGAAGAATTAGAGAACAGGTTTTTATGATGATTAATGTCCTGAGAAAGTGTGACTGGTACAACTTGAAAAACAGACAGCCCAGAGCCCAAAAACACTCTTAAGTCCTTAGTGGATCTACTTCCTTTTGACAAAGAAAAGGTTTTCTTCAAGTAAGACATCAATGTGGAATATAATCTACTCCACAATTATGATCGTCATCTGTCAAAACCTACTCAATAATTGTCTGATCTGATTGTATTGTATGTGACTGATCCACAACAAACAAATTCCATTCAGCTTTTAGCTATGGAGGTAATGTTAATATTAAATTTAAATTTAATTCATTAATGTTATGACATGACATGTTAAAAAAAAAAAAGTGAAAACAATTTCTAATATTTGTGTCCAAAGATGAACTGATCACTGTCAGTCAGTTTGAATTTACAGTGACAATCATTTTAGGTATAACTGTGCCAAACTACAAATTCCCTGGAAGAAGCCAGATGTCACACTGGCAGCAGGAAGTCAGCCAAAATGTTGTCAAAATAGTTTATACACCCTTGTTTGTTGATAAAGCGAAATGGTTTTTAAGATGAAGTATTGGAGGACTGATGCCAAAATGGTGTTGAAAATAAAAAACAAGACTGCTCCTCCAGGGACTACAAATGGGAACTGAGATGTTAAACTAGACTAAAGAGGCCCTCTAGTGGATGCTGTGTTCCTATTGCACATTCTCCATTTCATTTCTACAAAGTTTAACCAAAAATAGTTTCAGTGCTGTTTTCTTTTTACTGTCCTGTATTATGTTTATGACTTACCCACAGTGTGCACAATCGTGTTGTTCATCATAAATACACAAAAATGCATTAAATGCACCTCCACCAATTTGTCTCAGGTCTGTCGGTGACCTTAGCATTTCCATGTGTGAGTCACAGTGGTAGCAAAGGCATGAGTCTGAACAAATAAACATGTTATACATGTACATATTCACAATGAAGACAATAGTTGTTACCTTGTAGGGGGAGATGTGTGTATCTGATGGGAAGGCCAGCATCCCCATCACCTGACGAACCTCATCCAACTGTCCACCCTCTGCTTGGCTGAAATGTTTCCTTGCATGTCTGGAATATGAAGAGACATACTTACATATTGTCACTGGGTGACTCCTAACCCTACTGCACCGTTTTACTGGCTTCATAATAATTAAAGACCAAAAATGGGTATGATTGATATAAGGATTCTTGGGGAAACTGTTATTGTGTAACATCCAGGATTGTAGTGACACCAATAGTGTGTGTGTGTGTGTGTGTGTGTGTGTGTGTGTGTGTGTGTGTGTGGGGTGTGCTTGTATGGCCAGTACCTGACTGCGTCCATGCGCTTGTTTTGCCTGATGAGCTCAATGAATTCCTGGATTCTCAGACTAAACTCAAGACAACTCTGCCAAAGAAACAATCCAAAAATGACATTAAGTCTAAACCAAATTAATTCCCATCGTTCCCATCTCCTAGAGCCATGATACTGTGGCATGTGGCAAACTAATCTCTTTTTCAACTGCTGCAGTACCAGTGAATTTCAAGTTGCCTTTCAATACTGTGTGAAGCAAATAGTTTTTTTTTAAAGTGGAATAATAGCTTGAAAATTTGCCCATGGTTGGCTGATTGTTTCCAATTGGAAATGTCACAAATGCTCACAGAAAAACACCAGAGACAGAAAAGGCATTAAAACAGTCCTATTTTTTCAGCCACTTACAAACTACTATGTTGACTCTTTAAGTAACAGCTAACTCCGAAGCTTATCATGCATTCTTGCAGGTCTGAAGTCTACTTAGTACTTTCTACTTCAATAGGATAATCCCAGGATTAACACTTGTTGCCACTGTCAGAAGGGCAACACACCCAAGAAGAGTAATAAAATCTTCACACTTCTCCCTCGGTATAGATATAGATACACTGTTGATTGTCATTTTGAGAGAACAGAAACATTTAACATATGAAACCAAAACATTCTTCCATATATTTATGGTGCACTGTTCTCTTTGGCATGGCCATTACTTTTTTAGCATCTGTGGGCTTTAACTTAAAGAGCTACCTTCATTTTACGGAGGCGAGACTTATTGTCGTGGCACCACGCTAGGCAGGTGGCTGTCTCCTGCCTCTCCAGAGACTCTTCCACCTCCTTAGCTGTGAGGAACATCTCAATATTCACCAGATCCTAAAAATGCAGAAGATGTGTTTATAGCAAAAAAAAAAAAAAAAAAAAAAAAAACAAGGAAAGACAACTAAACTTAAACGCAGCACTGAACAGAAGAGTAAATGAAAACTGAAAGCATGTCAACAACTGATAAACTCAGTGAGGTGTGTGACTTCTTAATGACACAGCACACACTTGAAGTGGAACAGATTATTAGTGATAATGATAATCAACATGATTCCCTTAATTGTAACAATGTCCAGATTAAGAGTTTCCTAAAACTTGCTATGAGAAGTTCTTATTAGTGAGGTGTCTGATTTATTGATGACTTCATTGTTGCCTCATAAGGGACTTGTTAGTATAGCCCTTTTATTGTGTAGTCTAAACTGCATTATATAAAGAAATAAAACATTAAAGTATTATCTTTTACTTGATCTAGAAGAAAGAAAAAAAATAAAATAATCGGTAATATCTAAAAATAGTAAGCAGGAAACTACCTCTATACCACTCTGCCTGGCCAGTTTGACAGCTGTGTTGTAGTAGCCGCAGCGCAGCAGATGCTCCACCATCATGCGGTCCATGCGTTTCTTCTTCCACAAGTTGACAGAAGCTGGCTGGTCACTGCTGTGCTCCTTCAAGTGCTCGATACGCCGCTTACACAGCTTGGCACTCTCGTCTTCTGCTTGGATAGACTCAGCAGCCTGCAGGACACACACACATACACAAAATAGGTACAACATAAGGAGTACAAGTTCAAATTGGAGCAGATTCAACATCAATACTGGGGATGTTAACACTTAATTGTTTATCAATTAATTGTTGGTAGGAATTAACTTGATTAAATTCAATTGTCACTGAATCGACCATTCCGCAAGCCTGACATACCTGAATGCAATGCACAAGAAAGACCTCACAAATATGAAGTGCTCAAAATAAAGTGCAGTGTGGGACCATTTCAAACTAATAAATAACAGCAAACTGAATATATAATATAATACAATACATAACTGAATATACAAATACGTTTAACAACAACAGCTCCACAAGTCCGTCAAGTTAGCAACAAAATAACTCACATTCAGCAGCTGCAAGGATCAAGTGCAACAGCTTCACAACCTACAATCACCACAGTGAAAGTGAAAGTTGTATTTTATTTTCAACCATTTTATCTGTCAGGGTCCTGGGGAGTGCTGGAGCCAATCTCAGCTGACGTCTGGGTGAGAGCGGCTCACGAAAATCACTGCTTATCAATTATTTGTTAATCAATAGCCAAGGTGAACCAGATAATGAATTAACCAATCATTTGCATCCTTAATCAATACTTGTTTTAACTGCATTGTTTTAAAAGACTTGGCATTGTTTCCTTTACTGAAAGAGGTCATCTCATGGCCATAAACTGAGAGCATAACCTAATCTGGCCGTCTTTCAATTGAAACAAGACCACAAGACCAACAACTACTTCCTGTTTTCAGGACGAACTGTTATATGGTTGAGACAGATGAGGTGTCAGCAAACACAATGAGTGAGGGTTGCATACATGCAAAAATAAGCTACCAATGCTACAAGTTCCATTCATACCACAAATATATTTTGAATTGTTATATCATTCAGTGAATAACTGCATTTCTGGGTGCAATGGTCCATGTAAACTGACACTTAAGATTAGATTTATTTCAGAAAAAACACACTACACAACAGCATGACCTGTGTGGTTTATTTTGCTTTTCTGGGAGTGAACTAAACTGCAGTATTGTGACAGGTATTGGCTGGACAACATTTCACACAGAGGAAAAAAGGTCCACAGAAGTGTGTTTTGATCACTTTTATTCTCTCATAAAAGACTTGTTGCAAAAACCAACTAGGCAGCATTCCACTGCTGACAAAAACAAGCCACCAAGGCCACAGTCATCCTATTATAAAGAATGCCAAGGCCAAAGCAAAGTGCTTTTATCAACAGCGCTGAGCAATGTGGCTTTCAACAGTTTGTTCCAGCCAGCGGGTGATCTTGTTTGTAGAGCAGTTACTGCCACAGCAGTGTGTACACATACAGGGGCAAAATCGAGTGTTTGCATTTTATTATAGCTGATCATTATTTTATAAGTTAAGGGCTTTCCAAAATTCACAATCTCTTGCTTTTCCTGACTGCAAGTCTTCTCAATTGGTTGCAAATAGAGGTTCCTGTGCTTGATGCACAGTAAATACATGGATGTAGACTAATTACAGGCCTATTTTCTCCTGTTTGTTTTATGTCCACCTACCAAAACTATAATACAAAAAAGTACCCCTAAAGTGATTACAAAAAAAATTGTTCAAAAAAGACATGATTTATGTGATTAGGGTAGACTGATATTGTTTTTAAAGGGTCATTTGATCATACTTTTATTTGTAATAAAGACCGATAACCGATCTACAAACAACAAATATTGCTCCTGATAAATGGGCAGCTGGTATGGAGTGATAAACATTTCTCAAAATGTACTTAGCTGCACTTCCAACGTAAAGCTGACTTTCACTGTCTCCGATGTCACCACTTTTTGTTCAGAGAGCAGACATTTATTCTGCTAAGATCAGACAGAGAATGCCAAAAGCCACATTTGCTAAAACATACATGTCTATGTAGGTATGTTTGTATCCCTCACCTTCCTCTTCAGGGCACTGAGTTTCTCTACCACTCCATCCAGCAGTGACACCACAGAGTCAACCACCGGAAAGCTACTGAGGGTCTTCTCCAGCTCTGCCACCACCATCGTCACGTGACTCGTCTCCCGGTCGATGTTCTTCTGAGCTGCTCTGAAACGTTTGTTCAGAGTCTCGTAGGGGACCTGTGAATACAGTGCCGTTGAAAGTGTTTACCATGGTGAATGAGGCATTCAAGTTTGGCAGTTGCAACTGAGCAAACATGCAGCTCAGTACAAGGTCAATAAGCCGTGTAACAGTTCAACACACCCATATGAAAATGACCTCAGACTGATTCAGGTCTGCATTGTGACAAAATAATTTGTTTAGATGACTGGGGTCAAATGGACTTTAAACACGATAATCAATATTGAGGACACACACATAAATAAAGAAGGTTTTCCACTGATGTTAAAGAATTATCACTAACAGTGGAAGGAGCTTAACATTACAGGCAGTTGGCTATATTATGCCCTGTCGTTACTAAAAGTCTCAAGTCGTGGCATTCCCACAACCGAGTCCAAGAACTCCTCGATAGAAACAAAATGAAACATGAGGCAGATGCTCAATGTGCATGTTTTTTTTTTGGCTCAGTATGACTGCACATAGGTGGTATGTCTATGATTTGCTCCACCTTCATATTTATCTTTCTTTAAATCAACCCACAAACAAGCAAATAATCTTATTGTGGGGCAGCAGTGCTAAACACAATGCTGCTGTGCCCTTTAAATCAACATGATTCCCTTAATTGTAACAATGTCCAGATTAAGAGTTTCCTCAGACTTGCTATGAGAAGTTCTTATTAGTGAGGTGTTTGATTTATTGATGACTTCATTGTTGCCTCATAAGGGACTTGTTAGTATAGCCCTTTTATTGTGTACAGTCTTAACTGCATTATATAAAGAAATAAAATATTAAAGTAAATTTGGTAATACCTAAAAATAATCAGTCTGTGTCTTTTTTTCAGAATAATAATCAGATACAGAAGAAGGCTAAGCAAACATAAAAGTATTAATGGGTCTTTCTCTGGCTTGTAGCTGTAGTTTGCATATTTTTACCGACTGTTGTAGATAAAAGAGAATAAAAGCCAAATAAAAAAAAAAAAAAAAAGGAAATCTAAATCCTATTAATAGAGCTCTTCTTAAAATATATTTAACAAGATGAAGAGAATAATATCTCAAATCAAACTAAACAGCACAGTGATGGCTTCGCCGAGACCTGTGAAAGAGCCTCATGTAACTGCGAAACAAGTAGAGAGCTTTGATCCATTGAGATTTGTTCTCTTTTAAGTTAGACTACAGTTAATTTCCAAAATCATTATGAATGGAGAGGAAAATCATGCCAGTGTACCGCCCAGTATGACAGAATAAACAATGCGGTTGCCTGGCTGGAATTTGGGGACTCCAGCTCTGATTTTGTAAAACAAAGTCCAGAATAGGACACTTAATTCTGCATGTACTATTGAGCATTCATTATGGTCCTGTTGGCAAAAACAGGGGGCTTACTCTGCTCGAAAATGTGTGTGACCACCGTACGAGTTTAAAAAGATGCAAAAAAATAAACCACAGCCGTTATATCGGTCCCATCTACGTTTATTATTCCTAATGGCAAGAAAAAGATTGGGATTTCACACATTTAACACATTCACTTGGTGACTGTTTGACCAACAAATATGGACGAGATGACCAAATATCAACAAATAAACTATGGGGTCATGAAATTAAAAACTTCCTAAACTGATAGATTGTGATGATTAAATCAAGCTTTAAAGATGTGACAGTTATTATACTTGTGTAATTTCACCTGCTAATATTCTCTTGGTTTGTCATGATTTTTTTTTTTTTTTTAAATACTTGGACATGACTGGCTAGTAGAGCTAATAAATGATACTGGGTTTTTCCATATGACTTTGATTTGCTTGATAGTACACACAAGTCAGTCATGGACGCATTCCAGGCAGCTATAATAGTGATTGTCCTTCATGATTTCCTTCGAGACAGTAACAAGCCCATTCCTAACAGAATAAATTACCAATTACCGACCAACCAAGTACTAATTACCATTACAGAACTCAGCTAATCTTAATGAGTCTGAATGATAATTAGACTCACCTTGAAATCCAGACACAATATCTCAAATACTGAGCATTGCAATTTCAGTAGACTGTCGAAGGCCTGTGCTCCAGACAACTAACAAACCTCTGGCTAAAATGCTATGACAATGGCAACACATCAATATTAGAGTTGCAGCTTCCCTTAAAGATGCTTATGGTAAAACAAATACTGATCTCACGCATATAAATATCCCAAAACATCCTCAAGGACATAATATCCAGCACATAGTCTATTCTGTTGGCATCGCAGTTTAGCAGCTTCCTCGGTGTCAGTCAGGCAACATTATAATTCAGCAGAATATAGCTCCAACACCCCCCCCACCCCCCCACAGCTGTACACTCCCATTTGGTGCCAATTATAACCATCATTCCTGTCTTAAAATGGTGCCCATCACCATCATCCTCTTTACTGCAGCATCCAAGCAAAGACAGACATCCCCCAGACCACAGCCTGCTCCCCCCTGCACACAGACATCCTAACGTCGCCATCCAAACCAAATCACACCATGAGGTTACCTCACACACATCCACCCAAAAAAAAAGGTGCAGCTTACTCACAGCCTTGCTTTTATAACGACGACGCTTTGTTGAATCCCCGAGGCGGCTGAGGAGGGAGAAGGGGGAGCAGCCCGGACCTGTGGCAGCCCGTCTTTGAGGGCTGGTGTCGCAGTAACGTTGTGTGCAATGGAGGATCAGCTACGTGTGTGTGCGGCGGGTTGTGATTTCTCTCGCTGGCCATTTTGAAGAGCAAAAGAGGCGACAGCGATCTGACGGCACTGCGCTAACTCTCCGGGCTGCTTCTCTGGGAGTCACCGGCTGCCCCCCCCCCCTCCTCCCATCTCCACCGACCCTGACTATGCATGCTGGACGGTATACATATGTGTGTTGTTTTTTTTTTTTTTTTTTTTTTTAAACAGACATGCTTATCGTGTTTAGGGCCGATTAAATGATGATAACACAGGTTTTAGCACAGCTAGCAGGCCACTCACGTCTGCATGGTGTTTCTCTGACGGCGTGTTAAAGGGACGGGCGCCCATGTTGGTTCAAGTCCTGTCAGGATCTTCACTGGATCACTGCTTCAGTCTCCTACTGAATTGGTTTCTTTTGAAAATAAATAAATAAATAAATAAATAACCAAACCATCGGTGCATCTGTTAAACGTGTAGCTCAGTAACTGACACCGCCGGAAGTGACCATCTTGTCAAAAACAACAGGCTTAAAACTTGAGCTAACATTTCCGAGGCCTAAAGGCCAACAATAAACACCCGCTGAGGAAGCGAAGAAGCCGGATAACCAGCCAGCTAATGTGACACTTACAAAGTGCCTTACTGCCGTCTACTTATTTCTTCATTATTGTTTTCCTCCAAACTCAGGTGAGCAGCTGGACGCTGTTACCTGGGCTATGCTAGTCCAGCTAGCGTTAGCCTCCTCTGCCTGCCCTCGCTTTCTGATGAGCCGCTATATTCCCGCTTTCCAAAAACAACAATAACACAAAAAAACACAACACCGAGAATTTCAGCATCACGGGGGGGTCGATGAACTGTCCGTATGCGCCGGTTTCCGTGTGTGATTACCTTCAGGGTTGGATATTCCTGGACTTTGAGAGCCATGGACAGTTGGGATGCTGTCTCCTGCACCGCCATCTTGGTTTTGTGGCTCTTCTTGTGGTTGTTTGTGTTTTTTTCCCCCCTCAGCTCAGGAGCTGCCTCATTACCGCCCCCTGCCGGGACGGTGTCAGTACTGCCGGTGCGCAGGCAGGTGGAGGTGGGGGAGTTCAGTAAGATTAATCAGGAGCTGCTCCCACCTAGGAGAGGTTTAGACATGAAAACATTTGATCAGTTTATGGGGGAATAAATCATGTTGTTGTTTACATGAGTCACCGCTGCTGACGGTGTTTGAACACGATGAGCTACTTGCACATTAAAATCTCTTTACCCTTCTATTTTTATATTAAGGCCTATGGTTGTTTTTTTATTATTATAATTGCTTGTTATTATTGTCATGTATATATATGCACGGTAATACAACACAAAATACAAATTACTGTAAATCTTGCACAATAAAAGCAACAATGTGAGTGAAGAGACACACCTGTGTAACAGTGAACTGAGTCATTAAATTGTGCAAATGAGAAAGGACAAGATGGAAGAACTCAAAGTTGTAAGGATTAATATATAACTATTTTCATGAAGTAGGAACCGAGTCTGGGAAACAGTTCAGGACAGTCACCTGTAATAAAAACCTGTAACACCTGTGATAGGAATAATAAATATTAGATACAAATATTTTATCATCAAAAAATGTTATTCAGCAAATTACAACATGAACTAACTCTATAACTGATGTCTTTCCTTTTACATGCACTTCAATTTAAATGTCTGGTCTTTGTAGATATTGAAAATATAGACTACAGTCCATTAAAATCCCCTTTACCACTCGTTTCAAATCATGGCCACTTTTCTTTTCCTGTGTGAGTGAGAGCACCCTCCCCCCAGCCGCAGTGAACATATTGCCATTGGCCACTGTCCAGTGCCTAGCAGAGCTGATTGGCTGCCACAAGCTGTAATGGTTTACAATTGGCCCATTATCTGCTGCATGCCCCACGTCCCCACACCCCCCACCACAGCTTTGGAACAAAGTGGAACAGTGGACACAGAGAGGAAGGTGATGCAAGGTTTGTGATGTATTTTTGGCCCCATATTGAGTGCTTCCTGTGTGTAATTTGTGTGTGAATTTGTGTGTGTGTGTCTGTGCTCAAGTGTGCGAGTTTCTGTGATACTAGCGGCAGTGCTGCAGATAGAGGAAATAACTCTGTGCCAAGCCAGGTTGGTGTGTGTGTGTGTGTGTGTGGGGGTACTTAAATTATGAAGCCTTGCTTGTGTGTGATTGAATGAACATATGAATGTGTATACAGTGTGTGTGACAGGAGGGGTATTTTTTTTATTAATGTGCAGAAATAGATATCTGTCGCTTTAAAGATGAATTTTGCTCAGAGTGGTTGATGTGGTGCAATTCTGTGGGTCTTTAATTCAAATGGACTTCACTTGTCATCTCAAATAATTTCTTTATCAAAAATTGAAGATAAAAAAGTTCCTTAAAAAAAGGTGACCCTGATAATATCACAGTCCAGTTTCATCTTATTGACAAATATCTCGGTCAAAATGCATAAAGTCCATCTGAGATGCCCTCACCACTTCATCATGAGTCTAAGATACAATTACCTAAGAGACAACCACCTTTTGAACAACCAGTTTTTTACAATTTTGCCCATCAACCAATATTTATTTATTTTTCAAGAAAACAAATACAGACATCAATATTCTAGTTTCTGAAGTGTGTCCCAGACTTTCTTTGTGTTTAATAGTAAAAGAATTCTCACTTTGGAGAATGTGGGAGTGTTTTACTCAAAGATCAACAAATAAGCTACAGATGATTTGATAATAAAATACAATATAAACCCATCACACAGTGTAAATGAGAATTGTTGGGTTATCATTGATATTTCTCTGTTCTCTGTATTTCTGTTGAAAGAGGACACAGTATCGGCCTCTTAAAATTAAAACTTTGCCTCAACTCTTCTTCACCTTTTTATTTAGCATGCAAAGAACATAAAACAACTAGAAGATAGATATGTACAATGTAATAGTTATGTTATGAAAATAGCTGAAGGGAAAAAAATCTAAATATTTAATGGGGGAGTTGTAAAAAAATATATTGAAATTGACATAAAAAAGCCAAAAGAAGAAAAGGCTTTCAAAGTGGGCATACAGTAGAAAAGGAAAGAAGCCAGTATCTCTAACCCTCAGGCTCTGTCCTGTTACATTTTATCAAGGATTCAGAGCTGTTTGGAAAATCTCTGCATCAAACTTTTTGTGATATTAATGATTCTTCTTTATTTGCGCTGCCCTCTTTTTGTATTCTTCTCCTTCTTTCTTTTGCTGGCCCTTTTCCTGCTATCTCAGATCCTTCCTTTCCCCCTCCACTCGTCTTTCCCACCCACCTGCTCTTCCTTTAATCTCGGCCGCTGTTCCCACCAACTCTACCTCCTTTTGCTCGTCTGGTCCAACCTCCCCTCCTTCTTCTTCTACATGTGGGTTAGATTCCTCATGCCTGCGGTATCTTTCACTTCGCATCGGAGATTAGATTGCTAGTGCTACTGCTGCAGTGTTCACATTGGTCTTTAGCTCACTGTCACTATCCATATATCCACGTGGCTGTCAGTATGTGTGTGCTAACCCTCTCGTATCTGCACGTTTGCAGCTTGTGTCAATGGGGCTATGTGTGTCTAGTGGCACTATGAGTTGTTTGTGTGTGTGTGTGTGTGTAAATTCTTAGCTGCAGCTGCATTACTTTGCATTGCATGTTTCAGTGTTTAGACCCGTACCAACAGGATGTCAGTACAGCTGTTGTGCATGCTTGTGTGTCTTTTTTCTGCACACAAGCTAGTATCTTTGTGCATGTGTAGGTATGTATCTTTGTAATTATTTGTCCACGTGTGTGTGTGTGTGTGTGTTTGAGATAGCTCTAGGCCTCGCTGGCTGTCAGTCTTGATAAGGCCAGCGGTTGGGAGGCGTTAGTCAGAGCTGCTGCTTGCCTGGCCTCCGTGTGGTGGATCTGCTGAGAAGCAGCTGAACCATTAGACACGCTGCAGTAACTTCAGAGTGAGGAGAAGGGGTGGGAGGCGGGGAGGGTGGAGATGTATGCTGTGAAAGCCAGAGATGGAAAAAGAGAGTGAAAGAGATGTGGGAGTGGGGATTTGTTTGGGGGGGGGGGTTGTGGGGGTTGATGGAGTGCGAATGAGATTGAGAGAGAAATTGGGAGAGATGGAAGACAGAAAGCAAGAAGGGTAGATGGAAGAGCAGGGGAGGTGGGAGAAAAGAGAGGAGGATGGCGTAGGTGGAAGGAAAGTGAAGACAGAAGAGAGAAGCGAGGAGAAGCTGACAAGGATGATTGTAAAAAAAACAAAAAAAACAAAAACGTAGTAGTAGTGTAGTGATAAGAACCCCCCCCCCCCCCCCCCCACACACACACACACACACACACACACACACACACACAATATACATGCGAATATCACTGCTGAGTTTGCAAATATGAAAGAGCAATTTGCTCAAATTTTTGCAGGAGGAAGGTAAATCTTTTTTTATCTAACCTGTCATCCCCTTCCTCCACTCACTTTATCATCTTTAGGAGCAGAAAATATTCTATTGAAATATCTTTAAAATATTCCATTGATCATTACTTGTCCTGCCTTTTAAGATGGCCCCTTCCATCTCTCTTTCTCCCTTCTTTTTATTTCTCCCCATGTTGCTACAACAATCCAGCTATCATCACCATGCACCATTTCTCTCTTCTCCTCGTCCTGATTTAGAATCACTGAATATATTTCATGACTCCTCTCCCTCTCTCTCTCCTGGGGAACATTTGGTGTTGCATGTGAAAGGAGGCTGGAGTTGAAGTTGCCACCGGCCTTGTCAACAAGATGAACGTGTCTGTAGTTCCTCACATTGTTGGCTGCAAGCTGTCGATTTCAATTTGGTGTGACAACCAAAACTGGACTTATAGACACCCAACAAAAGTCTTAATGCTTTAAGACTATGACCTCATAGCAATAGCCCCAGTGTGTGATGTGATAACCAATACAGCATCTTAGAAATGTTTGTCATTTCGCAAATGAATCAGTTGGGGGACTGAATTGGCAAAATGTGTGGAGTTTGTTATGACAAGACATTAAGCAGCTCAAGTACTTCTTAAAATAGCAAGTGTCTGATAATCTCTGCAATGTGGGACAAAATTCAATGAATCACCTCCTCATACATTCTCTGAATCTGATAGCAAACTATGAAAGTGTGCCATGCGTCTGTGTTAAATGCAGATGCCACCGTCAGCTGCAGAGTATACAACCAAGGTTATGAGTCAGCCTACTGACACTGTTTAAAACAAATTTCCCTGACCTTCTTTTTAGATTTGAACAACTCACCCACTGGCTGTCTGTGACATTTACCAGTAGTTTGAATGTGATGTAACCATCATAGCTGCTAAACTAGGTTAGGCCTGGCAGTTAGAAGGGCGTCTAAGGCGGCTTATATCACTGAAGCTATCATGAGGACAAGTGTAGTTGAAACTGACTGTACCATCATCACGTTCATGGGAGCAAAATGGTAAAAGCTTATAGGTGTTCACCAGACCAAAGCACATTAGTGCTGAGAGGCATTTGATCAAAAAGACCATTTAATACCGGCTGCATTTGTATGAATATCAAACACAAAATCACCTTACATTAATGTTTGTATTTATTGGTAAGTAAGGATCCAAAAACCAAAACTAAAAAAGCCTTCTGAAAGAAGATAAGAAGATAAATCTGCACCTTGTTGTGAAGTACAAAAAGAATATGATGTTAAGACACACAAACTCATTCAATTTTGCCTGTGAGAGGCTGTTACACCAAAAAACAAACTCTGACTCAATTAATGAGTTTAATGAGATTAATGTTTTGAAAACAGCCACAGCACGGTATACATGTGTTGCCGAAGAAATAAAATCAGCAAATCGGATTTTACCACATAATAAAGGTACCAGATCTGATTTTATTTGTTTATTTTGCTGTAGGTGTTGGCATAAATATATTTTCAAGTCATTCCTCAGTTCAGTCTGGTCTAACTTTATGCTTTTGTGGGTGGAATAACTTTTGAAAGACACCCAACACGCCCATCTCAAAAGTGAATTTGTTAAACTCAACTCTTTTTCTTGATATGTAATTACTTATTAAAAGCACACGCTGACTGTAGTGTCATAAAAAGTTCTGGCTGATTCTCACCAGAGTTTTAGAAGCTTAATCATGTTTTTTTTGAGGTATTTTTAAGAACAAGTTTTTCCTCTCTTGCTACAGTCATTGCATAACTCTTCTTTTTCCTCCCTGTCGTCTTTCAGGAAACAAAAGATGAATTTTAGCCGGTGTTAGCTCCTCCCCATTCCTGCTCACACACACACACACACACACTCTCTCTCTTTTTCTTTTTTAACACCCATAAATGCAGCAGTGTTTGTGAATCTGTTTGTGTGGATGTGTGTGTGCAAATATTTTTTTCTCTTTTAGTGACAGGGACAGAAGAAGAAACTGAAAGACAGAGAGAGCTGCTGTAATAGAAAGTGAGAAAGGGAGGGGAGGGAGGTAGCTAGAGACGGCAGGGAGGGGTAAGACAGATAGAGAGAGCAGGGGACGGAAGGGAGGGGAGAGAGCAAGAGAGCGAGAGAGAAAAGAGGGGGAGCACATGTGTATTCTTGTCACTAAGGGGCTGGGAGAAGGACTAAGGGAAGCGAGGTAGCTGGCCACAGCCGCCATATGCTGACTGGATTCCTGTTCATGTCTGCTGTGTGAAGACTGTAGGTTTCTGTTGTGTGCTGGCCGGCTGGGGATCACACCATGGGAAGCTCACATCTCCTCAACAAAGGCATGCCTCTAGGTAAACAACGAGCAGTCTGCTTTCATGTGGGGGAGCTGTGTGTGTGTGTGTGTGTCTGTGTGTGTCTGTGTGTGTTTGTGCCAATATTTGTGAACTCAGTGTACATTATTCTGCCTTCCTCCACCCCTCCCCCTTCTCTCTTCCTCTCCCTTTTTCCGTCTCCTCCTCCTCCTCCTTCTCTTCTTAGTTCTCTCACTCTATTATCTTTTTATCGTTCAGCCCCTCTCGCCACACAAGAATGGTTAGTCTTTTCTCCACAGTTCGGTGTGTGTTTGTGTGTGTGTGTGTGTGTGTGTGTGTGTGTGTGTGTGTGTGTGTTTGAGTGTGAGTGTTTGTGAGTGAGTGTGTGAAGAGGCAAATATCTGCTATTGAAGGCTGCTTGAACACCTCCATTTGCGGCGACAGAAATAGATCTCTGTCTCCTTCGAGGGGCTAGCAAGGACATGACACATATTTCCCTTTCATTGTGCTTCTTTTATGGATAACGGTTGCCTTCACTGCGCGCACACACATGCACACACACACACGCGCACACACAGGCAGACACACAAAAATCCAAATCACTGCCATGAATGTGCACATGTACTTACACATGTGGGGAAGCCAACGGACAAAAATACTGAAGTATATGATTGCATGGACACAGCTGGATTCACACCAAGGTGGCAGATGCACCTTGTGATAAAGTCTGGAGAAGATTATTCTAGAAAATGGGATCAAGGTAGAGCTGCTAAGGATCAGGAAGGTGGGCGGGTTTGTGGAGCAATGAGGAGGAGGGTGTGAGGATAAATGATCAGCCACCCTAAAGCCGAATTATTGTCTGTGTTCCCCTGAATCTGGATCTGAGAGGCAGTTTCTCCCAAAAGGAAACCGGAGATTGTAATGTGATGTCATCAACAGGCTGCGGGCTGTGTCTCTTGATGACATCAAAGATTAAAGTTGCAGCTCTGATCTTTTTGCACCCCCACCCTCACCCCTTTTTTTTCCCTTAAATCTCGCTTGGGTAGAGATCTTCTCCATATCTGCCTCAACTATCTCCCAACTGAGTCCAAGGTCACAGGGATAGCAGTGAATAATGGTTCATGCCTTGTCCTTTTTGAGATGCTCAATCACCAATCAGCAATCATAACACCAATCAGATCACAGGATCTTTGAAGATGGTTGAACCTGTGAAGGTCTGCTTCAAAACGGTTCTGTCATCTCTGCTTGATTGATGGATGTGTTGATTCATGTTTTGGAAGGCAGGGGTCCTCTGATCTGTGACTTTTGGATGATGTTTAATTTGATTATAGTTCTAGATCAACGACATCAGCCACTTCTGGCATGTTTTTGCCATTTCTCTATAAAAGACATTGACTGCGTTTGATTTGACAGAGCGATCTTATACACTGTTTAAAAGGTAAAGAATGATGTGATTGTGGTTAACAGAGCCAGGCAGTTGGGGGCCTGACTATATCAAAGGACAAAATCAAGGCAGCGGTTCATGTTGTGACACGTTGCCAAGTTGAGAGAAAACTCCGACCCAATGCCACTTGGAAAAATTATTAGTTTACAAGTCATGAACACCTGGAAATGGATAAGTGGTTGAAGATGAATGAATGAAAAAGTCATGAACGCAAAAGAGAATATTAGTTTTAACAATTAAAATGGGAACTTTTTATAGGCTTTATAATGTAATGTATTGGTAATATTTGCCGTTTCAGCTTTTACACATCTGCGTCAAACGCACTCAAAAATATGTGACGTTTCTTTACATAACTGAATACATTTTCATTTCAACTGTTCAACTACATTTGATTTGAGCAGTGGATTGACATTGATCCATTGATATAACCTACAGCACTTGGAAATCTTAAGCCTGAACTGCTAAGGTAAAAAGATCATCTTGTCCAAGCCACTAGAAAGGCTTCGCTTATTATGTCCAAAACGCACGAGAAAAATAACAGAGATAATAAAAAAAGAGAAGTGAAAGTTCGAACAGCCAACACTCAGAATATAAGTAAGTCAACACGGTATATGGAATGAAGGTTAGCCAAATTATTTCTGTCAGTTACATTTAATACATGACATCAATTTGATCATTTAGATGAGAAATGCTCCCTAAGAGAAGGAAGTTCGGCCATCTAGACAGGTGACTAAATAAAAATGATATCATGTACTGAAAGAATAACAGCCCTGAAGCGTAACATCCCAACACTACAATTAGTAGACAAGCTATAATTCAGCCTATGAGCCCTTAATGAAAAGTGTTCATTACTGAGAAACCTGCATTGCTGTTATTAATTCATACCTCAGCAGGTGAGTGTTGACGTTAAGACCCGCAGCTGAAAGAGCACACCCAGTTGGAAGTCGTGGGGCAGGAACTCAGAGATAGCCACCTGTATAGTTTTGCTTTTGTTGCCAACACACATGCGCGCGCGCACACACACACACACACACACACAAGTTTACAGTCACTGTCAGCACTAGAAGGCTTGCGTTGTTGTATTTACTATGAGGCCATAGCTTTGGTAGTTTCACTGTTCTAAATCAGCGACTTTTGTCTTATAAGGAACGGAAAAACTTTTGGTTGGCTAAATGAGCATCACCTCCTAGATGGACTGTAGCTCTCCAGATAAAATAAATCTAGTCTACTAAATACTCTCAGTCATGTATAATGGGCCAGTAATAATAATACACAGCCTTATTATTATTGATTAATGAGCACACTGTTGTTTAGTTTTTTACATTTTTCTAATTTTGCAGGGAAGCCTTTGAACTCACTCAAAAACCCCTTGTAGGTTGTTGGACACCAGTTAGGGAACCCTTAATCAAAATACAATAAACGTCTCATTGCCTTAATAATCCATTAATGGGGCACATTCACTCCAAAGTATCCAGACTGACCTCAATCCAATTGAAACTTGAAAGCAATTGTGATTTTCTTCCTCATATTAACAGTTAATCCAATGTAATGGGCTGACGGCGTTATAATAATCCAGTTATGGCCTGTATTGATATGCAGCATTTCCTGAAGTGCACCTATTGTTTAAGGAAGTATTTAACCATTTAACTTTACAGCAACTGACAAATATATGCATTTTCTATCGGTGGCACTCTGTTGGCAAAGAGCTATTTTCCGATTTTGTTGCTAGTAATTCTGCCTTATTACTATCACTAAAAGTGTATGAGTTAAATGACCCATTAACGCACACCTGCCATAAAATCTAATTAAGTTCACACATTTTAAATAGAATAAGGTTGTTTTCTAGTCTCATGGGGAAAAAAGTATCCAGCTCCAAATGTTTTAATTTTTCTTTTGCCCCGAGGAGACTGTAGTGGCTTCTACTATTAAGCTTAATTGAACAAATGATTTAGTCCCATACTCTAAAGCTAGAATTTGAGCTTTCAAACTATAGCTGATTGCCAGGCACCTTGGATCTGCACATAAAAGCAAGTATGACTGCTGTAAATTGAGAACTGAGAGACTGTAAATATGCACAAAGAGGCGTATTAACTCAGATTCTCAGAATCTGTTGCCACAACGAAGCTGCTGCCACATGTTCTATCTCCTTTAGCTGCTTTGCTGTTGGTGCCTTAGTAATGGGAACAAAAAGCTGACAAACCAGAACTGTCTCATTGACACATTAACTGTAAATTAAGACCATGTATTTGTGTATACGTGTATGTGCATGTGAGTGCTTGTGGCAGTGTGCGTATGCAAGTCATTGTTTGTGCTGTGCGGAGAGAAGAAAAAGACGACTTGCAGGGTGATCATTTCTAAGCAGCGTAAGCAGTTGGATGTATCATATATCACTGCATTTTAGTTGTGCCAACCTGCATGGACCAGTGTGCTGAATGCGCACCTGTATTTCTGTACGTGGGGGCAGGACAGGATGTGTGTGTGTGTGTGTGTGCTACCTCAACACTTATAACTGCACATTGAGCAGTAATGATATGAAACAGGGCTTTTTCTCATCCTTGGAGTTGCAGTGGCAGGAAAAAGGTGACGCGGGTAGAGAAAACCTCAGGGAGCCAGAATGAAATAAGAGATGAGATCTGAAAATGAGGCAGGATCAACACTGTGAGGCTGAAAGATGGATATGGGGGCTTTTTAACCACATCGTGTTACTGCATGCCACAAGAGCCATAACATAATAAATCAGCCTTGCTCTGGCCCAACGGTGGGCCACCACAGTTGCAGGCAGCTGACTGATCACAGGTGCCGACAGCACTCACTTCCTCTCTTCCCACTGTTGTATGGTGCAAAATACAAACACTTGCTGAAATGTGAATGCGTCATTTTTGCCAAGGTTCATTTTCAGTTCATCCACAAAGGGACTGTGAAGAGGTATAATTCAGGATGCCTGACCTTATTTCAGGAGTGAAAAACCAAAGGGGAAGATATAACAGCTGCCACTTTGTTGG
This sequence comes from Echeneis naucrates, assembly GCF_900963305.1. Lineage (NCBI taxonomy): Eukaryota > Metazoa > Chordata > Actinopteri > Carangiformes > Echeneidae > Echeneis > Echeneis naucrates. The sequence continues at coordinate 6,055,160 of NC_042520.1, forward strand.
CAGTAACCGAAAAGGTTTTGTTAAGATGTGTGAGAACTCGAGTTTGAATGAAATGGGGAGTAAAATGGGGAGAAGGGACACTTGTTGTTCACTGATATGAACTGAGACACCTGAGTGAGACGTTAAGATTCAGTTCAGACAAATTCAGATTACAATGCTATAAAGAGGGAAAGCAGAAAATTCTTACATTCTAGCAACATAAAACCTTTTTGTTCAACTAAAAGCTTATTTTAGCTCTATTTTCATCATTTATGAATTAGATTTATATTTTCAGCCTAGTCTAATAATAACAACAAAAAAAAAAAAAAAAATCACATTAGTTGTGTATTCCTTTGCCTGAATATTTAACGATAGAAATGAATCATATATTTATTTGCTAACCAGGTTTTGTTTTTGAAGTTAAGTATTTGTTTCGTAAAACTTGATCCGCAGATGACTGGTTGGTCCTGTTTTGCAAAAGGTGTCCAACTTAAAATGTGGAAATAGCTAATCTTTTACATTGAGAGTGAAAACACTGTCTTGTTCCTCACAGACAAACTTCCAGCTGTTCTTCTTAGCTGGTCAGTGACAGTTGGATACAGGACGGCTGCTCAGCTTTGCTCACAGCTCTCATGCAGTCATTGGCAGATGTTTTTTTTTTTTTTTTCCCATTTCGACATGCCACTCAAACAGCATTAGCCTCTTTTTGGTTTGATTAGAAATTTTCCAAGACACAATTTTCATATCAAGGGGAGATGTCATTTAGCTTCCCAGGCCCCTTAAGCCGAAACTGCGGGGCCAGAAATGTAACAGTGCAAATGGTTCTCGTAATCATTGGACATTTATCATCAACAACACTTTCAGTTCTTCTATTTTTGATTTTGGTCTTGGTCACAGATAACTAATGCTGCATTTCCTCATAATGTGGTCCCAAATATAGTGGTGAATCTGAATAGATGGAAAGAGCAGTGCTGGAGCTGTGGTCCCATTGGCTGTGAAGAGGGCTGTTTGCACTGTGAAAGCTCCCAGCAGTCACCCCTCCCCGGGGCTATGGGGGGTGGAGAGAAAGAGAGAGTGTACTGGAGTATTGAATATAATGAGAAAGGGAGAGCAGAGATGGATGAGATGGAAGAACATTTAGAGTTTAGGATTGAGCATAATGAGTGCAAAGTCTGGCCAATTATTTGACGTAATGAAGGATTTAATGAGTGTTTAATGTTACGAGAAAACTATAAAATACATTAAATAATTGAGACCAGGAGATAATGTCCATTTCAATTTGTTCGGTTGAAGTGTTCTAAAGCAGAGAAAGGATTACTGGATAAAATGCTAAACTTATGTTTGTGTGACTGGGAGAGACAGAGGGAAAGTGTAGGTGGGTGTTTTATCATAAAATACATTAATAGTATAGAAGCCATTGCTGAACCATCAGAGCCACGTGGCAGTCCCAGTCTGCAGACAGTTTGGGGTAAAAGCCAGCACAGAATGTGTCACTATGCCAAAAGGCCAAGATATCAGGCAAACCTTTAGTCACTGCAATAACCGTCAACATGCACGTCCTTCCCTGCTGGTTTGTGTAGCAGCCAATCTGCAGTTCACAAAACTGATGTCCTGATCTGAGACCTGAATGAATCAAAACACAGCTACGAGGCTGTATGGTGCACGAACCACACATTCTCCATACCTCCCATCTGTCCAAGCAAGGAAGTGGGACTGGCTGCCCAACTTCCAGCAAACTGAAATCCACTCAACTGTTGCTGTTGCTATGAGCACTGAGCTCTGTGGACTTCCTGCCTGTTATGTATTACAACTTGAAGAGATCGTGACCTCATTCTCCTACGAAGCGTTGCCACAGGCGGTCCAACTTTCGTGCATCCACACGTTTTGGGCAATGACTTTATTTGCGTTGCTGTATGTCCCCGTGTCTTCCATCTCTGGACAGTCCATCACAACCATGTTTTTTGCAGTCGTCACCTCCACTCTGCCTCATTTTCCGCAGTAAATGTCAGCTCAGGTCTGGACAGTCTTCTATCCACCAACCCTCTGACCTGCCTCAAAAACAGCTGACTGATACTAACCAAAAGCTGCCCTGACAAATCCAGCGACCCCACTGATCTCAAATTAGTCTCTCCTGTCTGCCTTTTCAGTGCTGCCAAAATTGCTTTTTACGAAGACAAGATCAGCATTACCACAAACAGCAAGAAATCATCAACACTCAACGCACTTTGCCTGATCTTTTTGCACTTGCTTAGTGCACACTTTCCTGCCGTCCAAAGGCTTGAGTGTTGTTCCTCACTTGAAGTTGCTCTGGATAAAAGCCAAATAAGTAAATGTAATGCTCTCAGCAGTCAGTAGTGCTGGTCCTTCCAAGGTCATGTTTGGTGCTGGAATGAGAGCTATTTCCTCCCTCACTCTGACCAAGTGTGAGCTGAAGAAATGTCGGGAATCTCTGTTACTTTCCAAAGACACCCTTCGGCTGCATCGATTAGACTGACCAGATTTCAGCACGTTGCTCATGAGAAGACAACGTTTAATGTCGGTTAACACACGGCATCCTCAAAGTGTTTGAGCGCCAATGAAATCTCTCAGAAAATGGTATAGACCCGCCTCCCTCCAGAAAAAAATGCTACAGGCCAGTGTGCTCCTCATGATTACTTCAGAGTTACAATAAAGGCTGTGTTGAAGCCTCACAGTGCTTTCTGTTCTTGCTGAATTCCAATTTCTCAGCAATGCACCATTGATTTCGTATTGATGTGTAAGTGCATTGGCTTCCAGGCAAATCCTATTATGGAAAGCTAATGTTTTACCAGGCCACATAAGGCATAGTGAGCAGGATTTGAGTTTCACTTTATTGGTCTTACTGCGTTGTGGGCTTGCTTCGTCAGATCAGGTTTCCTGCTGTAATCTTGACAATGGAGATAAGAATACGAAACAAAATTCAGTGATGGATTGTACTAAGTTGAGAGTTAGCTTTGCTTCACTGCTGCTCAGAGCGCAGCCAGTCAGTCTAATATCCTTCAATCTCTAAAGCTGACAAACAAAACATGTTGTCAATAATACAACATGCTGTAAGAAAAATCTGGTTAGTTCCAGGGAACGAAGTGGCATCATAAAGCTTTAGCTGTGTAGGTGCAAAAATACACATTATGTGTGCAACACTGATAACTGGAGGAGGAAGTGCTGCTTTCTAGTGTAAATGTGTCTTATATGATGTTTGAATTGGGCTGAACATAGAAATAATAAGCTCAAATCTGAAGGACAGTGTGTCACAGACTAAACACAGACACCTCATGCCATTTCTCTAAATACAGCGAATGAAGCAGAATCAGTCAATATATTATTTTCCAATGCATGAAATGATTCAAAAGCAAAAGAGAGTCTGTGGAAACCCCCCCCACCCACCCACAAAATTCAACACCAGAGTGCTTTTAGACAAGTATTTTCTTGTTGCAACAGCATTTAATATGAGAATGAGGAAGATCATCTGTCTGCGTCTGCCTAGTGAAGTTTATTCATGCTTTTTTCAGTACATCCCTGCTTATTCATATTGAATGCCATCACACTTATTCACTTCTGGGAGCAGCGCAGTACAACACAAGCAACTGTCTGGTCTCTGAGCTGTTTTACTGGAACAAATGGAAAGGAAAGAAATTTCCAAAACACAGGCGGGTAACGGGCCAAAGGCAGACGACGTGGTATTTTGTCAACACATTTGCAGCACAGATTTTTAAAGGCGGACAAGTTATTAAAATATTAATGTAAGGTTTCCAGACTATTTTGCACCAACAAGAAACAGTCATCAATAACAAATTAATTGAATGTGGAAACAACATGTTTCACACCTCTTCGTCTGCCAACATGCATTCTGGAGAAAACTCATTACTGATATTAAAATATAAAGTAGATGGAAAAGAGCTACATTACAAGACTTCATTACAAAAATATAACTGGAAAGCAGTATAAATCAGAGATTTATGGTACATCCTGGCAGCATCATTCCAGCAAGGATGTTATTCATTTAGCCTCTGGGATAATAACAATGATATCTCCGGAGGAAATAGTGTTGCTAAAGATGCCCTGCAGGAATTTTCCAAATTAATTTTTATATTACAGCTTCCGAACATCTGTCCAAAAATCTGATTCTCAGGGATCCCTGACATTCATAATATTGTAGCCACAGCAGAACGCTGGTTTTAAAATGACTTGTTTCATGATTTAGTTGCTTTCTTACGATGGTAGTGCAGCTGGAAGACAAGCTCTGTCTGGGAGTCAGAGTTGCAAAAAGGTATTAGGGATAAATATTGTGCAAAAAATGACAGAGGCAGCTGCTTATCTGAGATGTTAGCCGTCACATCTCAGATGGGAGTAAGTCAGGAATGAGGAATGAGAAGTCAGCATCAGCAAAAACAGGCAAAAGCCTGCACTCATTTCATGCGTAGTGTTTTGGAGGGCCATCAAAATCTTCACAAGTCAAAGAGACACAGTTTCAGATTTTCTGAGCTCTGTCCATCAATCAGTTGTCTTGATTTCCAATCAGCATGTCTGCAAGTCATCCGACATGATGACGCTTCAGTTACGTAAGAGGGGAGATATACGGTACATCCAGGAAGGTCGCATCAGGAGGGAAAAGTTAAGGAAAACTAATTAAACGCAGCTCCCCTTGACCACTGCTGTCTTTAAACCTGAATAAAGGTCATCTGGAGTACTTTGTTATCCCTCTGTAAGGCTCCGTTTGACACTCAGTCCAGTGGTTTAATCCAAACAGACGAATTAATAAAATGTGGAAATGTAGCGGTGTGTGTGTGTGTGGGGGGGGGGGGGGGGGGTCACTGATTCATTAATTTAAAGAATCTGGTCTTTTCTCAATAACATGTCTCACCACTTTATATGAATTTTGCTCCTCCTCACACGACCAACTGTTATTTACAGAAATATGTTGAAGGTTTCTGACCGATGAAATATTCTATTTTTCTGGTGTATTTGTAAAAGAAGACCATGTGTGTTCAACAATTCAGTAATTCAGACATAATCTTGTGCCCCAGGCTGACTGCTCAATTGTTTTCTGGCTAAGACTGCCCCAGTTTTTACAAGTACATTGCTCCCAAGAGTCGCTCTCAGTCTTCGCAGGGGCAAGCACTTACATTTGCCATGAATATGACAACCCAATTAAAATAATATGAAGTGGATGAAATACAAAAGGGTACTCTTAATTATACCGATGTTTTCTGCCTCTTGGTATTTAATTCTAAAGGGATATTCTGAAAGTTTGAGTTCAACTCTGTATTATTTTTTACAAACCTAACTCGTCCATCTTCCCACTTCCTGCCTGTTTCATAGTCAGCTGACTTCATCACACAGTCAGTCAGTAATTCATCTGAAACAACAGCACTGCTGACAGCTCTCAGACATAAGCTCTTAGCTCTGCAGCATCAGCAGCAGCAGCTGCTAGGAACTTCTTTTATATCTTATTTTTGCTCGGCCCACCCTTAATTTTACGATTTATGGCAAGAATAAAGTACACTCACACAATTCTTCATTATCCCTTTTATACTGCAATACTTGACTGTTTTTCTTTGTTTGTGTGTGTGTGTGTGTGTGTGTGTAGGCATCAGGCCACCCATTATGAACGGGCCCATGCACCCACGGCCCCTAGTGGCGCTGCTGGATGGGCGCGACTGCACAGTGGAGATGCCCATCCTGAAAGATGTAGCAACTGTGGCTTTTTGTGACGCTCAGTCCACACAGGAGATCCATGAAAAGGTAACACGCTTTGCTTCATTTTTTAATATCACGCATACACACTCACACGGCGAAGGATGATGTTAAAGTAATAAATTTACTGTTCCATCTAGTTTTCCATTTATATTTACTGTACCCTGAACACAACAGATCTCTGTCAATTATATCACTCTTCTACTGATTCCAATTTGAATGAATGGAAAAGTGGTCTCAGCTTTATTGTCCGTTAAATACCTTACTGTTGTTCTGCTCTTCCAATTCAAACTCCGCTTCACTGCAGACATTTTTGTTTTTTTGAAGCATCAGCAACTTCACAAGAAATTATACCAAGCAGAAAACTCAACTCGAAACAATCTGTGTGGCAACAGATGCTCCATCCATGTTTTTCTAGAAAGCAAGGAATCACCTTGTAGATCAGATTCAGAGTCTTTACAACTAATGAGTCAAAGCCAATATCACAGGAAGTTACTATGTTTACCAAATCAATCAATTTAGCTGGTAAAAATAATATATATATATATAATATATATAATAATATATATACATACAAAGTATTTCATGTAATTTCAATACAAAATTTCTCCAAATCCATTACAAGGGTCAAGGGTCAAAAGAAAGGACGCCAGAGCGAGAAAGAGATGTTAAAGACCAACAGGAAAATAAGTGGAGAAGAAGGACAATTATAAGGAGCAAACTGAAAATGTGGGTCAGGCTCAGATCTTGCTACAGCCACTATGGATTGTAAATGGGTTTGTATGTCTGGCAGGGTTGCGTCTCGTTCTGGGTGTCTGCCAGGCACACTCTCTCAGTGAGCGCGCTCAGTAGGCCACAGCGTGGGAGAAACAGATGGCTCTCCCTTGTTCGCTATCTCTCTCTTGCTCTCTCTCTCGCTCCCTCTCTGGCTCTCTAGTAAGCAGCCACCTCATTGTGTAATTAAAAGGGCTTCTTTATTGTAATTGAACTGCATGTCATTTTCACCCTCTCTCACACACATGAAGAGGAAGTCTGGCAACACTAGAGAGATTGAAAGATTAACTGAGAATCAATTAAAAGGTGACGACTAACACGACTTTTTCACAGAGACGTGCATCTATTTTCTATATAGCAATCAAATTACCTACTTTTATATCATTTTATTTTATATTTCATCATCGGTGAAATATAAAATAATAATGAGGATGAGACTCTCGCTGAAATTCGTTTCTTTAGAAACATCGTATCTGGTTCCCTGCGGCTGGAAAAGCTTAGTTTCCTTGGTAATACATAGGAAATGTCCTTATTCCCAACAAACAGGAATATTTAAAACAGCAATTGAGGACGAAAAGCACATCCATAAAAAGCCTTATGTGACAATGAACTCAGTGAACTGTGGCTGCTTTCTGCAGAGCCGTGCTCGACTTCAGCTCACACCTACGCAAATACATGCTGATGACTTGGCCTCTCCTCTGTGTTCATACAGTATGAAGTTTAGTTCGCTTGCTCTAGTTTATACAAACAGAGTGCAAACAAACTCCGATGTCTGACATGAATCCCGACCTTCCCTCTGTATGTCTCTGAAGTAACGGAGTGTGTTTGTCGTGTGTTCAGGTGCTGAATGAAGCTGTAGGAGCTCTGATGTACCACACCATCACTCTGATGAGAGAAGACCTGGAGAAGTTCAAAGCTCTGCGCATCATCGTTCGCATCGGCAGCGGCTACGACAACATTGACATCAAATCTGCAGGGGAGCTGGGTGAGAACGTGCGACAATGTGATCTACCAGCACAAGTCATTTTTCTGCTTCGTGGCGCTACAGAAGTTGTTTTGTTGCTGATTGATGAAAGATACTTCCTAAAGTTTTTTTTTTATTATTATTATGTAGCCTATTGCTTTGAGAGAAATAAAAAATGGTTATAGTTAAGTGGAAGTGAGGAGCTACATTCTGTGCAGTGATTTTACTGTTACTGTGCTTCTTCCTGTGTAAAGCAGCTTGAGGTGGTTCAAAACAAAAGGCTGTTTTTCTAAGTTTAACCATATATTTAAAAAAAAAATTTTGTTAGTCCAGTTTTAAAAAACAATAATAGTGCCACATTCATATAATTTTATAGATTTTATAGATCAGTCCAGAGAGAATTTGAAAGTTCTCGATCAAATCTTTTTAAAACCCACATTTATCATTATCATACTGTTACATGCTCTTCTTTACTCCTTCTTAATCAGAATAATAAAACATTTTGTCTATTTACTCTGTTGGTTTTACTGTTAGGAGAATCTGCCAGCTGTACAAGTTAATTGTGGCTATTTACAAAAACCTTTTCCTTTTGTGCTGCTGTTCTCACATGTCTGCAGTATCTTTAAAGAGGAAGTGAACTTAGTGAAGCATTAAAAACAAAAATAAAACAACTCTCTCCTGCAGCAGCCACAGCTTTACTAATGTCCCTCTTCTCCCACCAAAAGGTTCTGGCATTTGAACATTGCCTGCAGTGTTTGTGGAGAAAACTGCTGACCTAGCGCTTACAGTCTGCACCTCTCCACCAAAATAACTTTGGCTTTTCTTCTCAAACGGCCCCCCAAAGAAAGCACTTTTTAATCCTTATCTCCTCTCTGGTCCAACAGGCATCGCTGTTTGTAATATGCCAGCGGCTTCTGTCGAGGAGACAGCAGACTCCACGTTGTGTCACATCCTCACCTTGTACCGACGCACCACCTGGCTGCACCAGGTTCGTAGTCTAGTGTGTCTGATAACAGGAGAGTGACGTGAAATAAACTCATTTTAAATGTGTTGGTTGGAGGTGTACGTTTATGTCTATCACAATTTTAGTTTTGACAGTTACCAATAATTTGTCTACTGACAAATCAGCAAAATTGAAACATTTCGTCTCCTTTAGAAATGTTGCTGTATTTGAAAGACGTTGATGTAAGATGTAGAAGGTACGGTAAATGACTTGTTCCTCAAATCAGTTATAAGTTATATTATTTTTTAGACTTACTTTATAACTGTGATCAAAAAAAGGATTTAGACTCTGGACCTTAAGTGTAAAGTCCTGACATTATAAATTTTACCCATTTTTATGTCGGTTTTGCATGTAATAACAAGCTGATATTTTATGCCAGGCCCTCCGAGAAGGCACACGGGTTCAGAGTGTGGAGCAGATCCGGGAGGTGGCGTCAGGAGCGGCGAGGATCCGAGGAGAGACGCTGGGGCTCATCGGGCTCGGTGCGTGGTGGAAAAGGGGCTTTCATTTAGCTAACTTAGGCTGTTAAAGCACATACAGCAGACTGTCACACCCTTTCTCTCTCAGTCTTTTCAATTTTTCATTTGGGAAGTTTTGTCCTGAGCTCAGCTAATTTGGCTTCCCAAGGAGTTACTGCCAAGAAAATATAAGCTGATTAAACCAGAAGTAGACTGAAATCTCCTTCCTGTACAGCCTGAGTATGTTCCAGCAATAATGGGCAGACATCTGTAGCCGGAGCATTATGTCATTTGCCCATTGCAAAAAAAAAAAAAAAAAAGGTGAATATTAGTAGCAGAAAAACAGCAGCTATTGCACTTTTATTTTCCATTTGAATGAGTATTCATGTGTCTCGACTTTCTCCAAATGCGCCTGTGTGTTTGATAAAGAGCGTGTGTGTATTCATGTGTTTCTAGGACGAGTGGGCCAGGCTGTGGCCCTGCGAGCCAAGGCCTTTGGCTTCAATGTGATTTTCTATGACCCTTATTTGGCTGACGGAGTAGAAAGATCCCTGGGACTACAAAGGGTCACCACACTACAGGTAGCACACACACACACACCGCAGTACACACAGTAGGGGTCAACAACAACCAGCCTCAGTTTGCTCAGTGAGAAAGACAAATGTTTACACACCAATATTTGACTGTCACTTCTCTGCTATTTCAACTGCAGCCCTTGTTTGTTTTTTGTTTTTTTTTTTTAAATCCACTGTCCACCCTTTGTCTTTGTCTACAAAACCACCACCAACCAACCATCGTAACAAATGTGCATTCACCAGTATGCTGCTGTCTCAAACACAGAAAATACATGGGTGGCCAAAAGAGCAGCCTCCTGTGCTGAGAGTCACTTACTGCCACAACGAAATACATCTCATTTTCTCGCCTGCTGTGAAGCGTGGCAGCAGCGAGCGGCAGCATGAAGTGTAAACAGAGAAGAGGAGTTTGAGAGGAACGCTCATCTGTCCTGCTTTCCTTCACAGGACCTGCTCTTCCACTCTGACTGCGTGTCTCTGCACTGCAGCCTGAATGAACACAACCACCACCTGATCAACGACTTCACTATCAAACAGGTGGAGGGACAGCCGCACACAAACACACACACATGAGTGATTTATGCGTTGGTGATACTGAAACACAGGAAATATATGTTGTTGATGTCTCCTCCTCGGCCCAAAGGATTATCACTCTAAAACTATTCTGACCTTGCTGGAGGAGAGAAGGGTGAATACCATAAGCACGTACCTATTATTACGGCTAGATTTCACCGTGAATTTCTGCAGTGCCTGACATTTTAAGCTCTTTCAACATTAGTGATTATTATAATTTTTCATTCAAAACCGGTGGCATTATTGTAAAAAATTTATTTCCTTAAAAAATTTGTATTAGATATTAGTAAATCATGACTTTATGCGTGCGTGTGTATGTTACAGATGCGTCAAGGGGCCTTCCTAGTAAACACAGCCAGGGGGGGTTTGGTGGACGAGAAGGCGCTGGCTCAGGCTCTGAAGGAGGGGAGGATACGAGGAGCTGCTCTAGACGTTCATGAGACAGAGCCTTTCAGGTAAAGACCTCACTGTAATCACATTCACACTGATGCTGACATGCTTCCCACCATATCAGTGGATGATGTGTAACAGCCAAGCTGAAAATGTGAATGGTACGACATTAACTATGGATCTAAACAATATTATACGTTGACGCATAAAATCATTTGCTGTAAGTCATTGTTTGTTTTGTGTCAGTTTCAGTCAGGGTCCACTAAAGGATGCGCCTAATCTGATCTGCACCCCACATGCTGCCTGGTACAGCGAACAGGCATCGCTGGAAATGAGAGAGGAGGCAGCCAGGGAGATCCGGAGGGCTGTGACAGGTACACAAAGCACACAAACACACACACACACACCTTTATATTAGATACTACAGATATTTTGGGGTAGTCTGTCAGTCAAGCATAAACTTTGTTCTTTTAGCAGACATGAACTAAAAGGCCTCTCCCAGTCAGCAGCTCTCTCTCCCCTGTTTTGTTTTTTTTTTTTTAATCAGTGGCTCAGCATGTTCAATCTTTGTACGTCTTTCATGTCTCTGCAGAAAATGGATTTGGAAGGTTAAAAAAAAAAGGTAGCGCAGTAGCACTAACAAGTTCCCTGACTGTTTTTTTTTTTTAGACTTTAGCATTTTTATATTTCTCTCTCTCTGTCTCTTTCTTATGCATCGTCTCTGCTGTTTCAGGCCGTATTCCAGACAGTCTGAAGAACTGTGTGAATAAGGAGTTCCTCACCCAGAACAACCATTGGGCAGGAGTTGACCCAGCAACCGTCCACCCCGAGCTCAACGGGGCTTACAGGTAAAACCACCACAAGAAACAAGATAAATCTCTTGGAGTCAAATTCAAACGTGTCACCTCTCTCTCAACTTCCTGCTCTGATTTATGCAGAGATACAGAGTTTTATAAATAAATGTTTTCAGGACAGTTTTATATTTCTCAGCCAGAAATAAACCTTCACCAGGTCAGCAGGACTAAATGTGCACATGGTACAACAACACTGCGTGCTGGGACACACACTGCTGCCATTCATCTCTCAGTGACCACAACAAGAAACAAATGAGCATCAAGGCGGAGCTTTTATCTATTCTTTCATTTGCCGGGCTGCTGATCTGCAGCAGGGCTGATCAAGGCGGTACAAAAAGGATCAATATTGCTGCTGTGACGCCTGATTCACTACTGATTTAATGTCTCCTGTGGCTCATTGAGCTGTGGCTGTTGTGAAAAAGGCCCACTGCACTCAGTTAAAACACAATAAATGGTCAACGTATTTTTATACTTTTTTAATATAACCATGAATATTTTTCCAGTATTCCCAATACAAAGGACCTAAATTATTTTTTTCTGCTGTTTGTCAGCACTCAAAAATCCATCCATCCATTATTAAAAGTCAATTACAGTGATGAAGCTGTTGCTTCAGAAACAATGGAGTTGTTTAATATTTGAAATACGAACGCTGTGGATATAAGCTTAATGGGGTGATACAAAAAGTATGTTCTTTTTTGTCTAATGTCTAAAATCTTTCATTTGGACTGACTCTACTGGAGTTCCATGTGTTTGTCAGTGTTGTTCCACTTGTTCTTACTCTTGTATCTCTCTCTCTGCCCTCTAGGTATCCTCCAGGAGTTGTGAACTTGCCAGCTGGTGGCCTTCCGCCTCCAGTTGAAGGCATCGTTCCCAGTGCTGTGCCCATCACACACACCCTCCCGCCCGCCGTCACACACCCTCCTCACGCCCCATCTCCCGGACAAAACACAGTGAAGCCACCAGAGGGCGACAGAGAGCAGCATCCAAACGACCAACTGTAACCACACACTCCCACATTTATGTATACACACACATACACACACAACACACACAAGCTTGCCCCGTATTGTCTGGTAACTGCAGGAGCAACCAGAGCTGAAGCAGTAAGTTCCCGAGTAACAAGATGTTATCAGACAGTTTCACAGAGTCAGATCAACAGGCTGAGGTCCCAAAATGAAAATTAAAACAAACAACAACAACAAAAAAATACAAACAAACAAACTGGCAATTGGTTCCCAGCAGCCAGATCACACTCCAAAAGAGGAAGAAGAGAATGATGATGAAGAGGATGAGGAGCAGGTAGCTGTTGAATGCTCCAATTAAAGCGTAAAAACAGTCCTGTGAAAGACTGTAAGAGTCAGAGTCTGCACGTCGAGCTTTGCATAACAACTTTAGTCAGAGATGGAAAAAAATAACAACCATCTCTTGATTTTGAAAGAAAAAAAAAAATACTGAATCAAATTCTGCTGTCTTAGGCTGTAGTATGTCCAAAGTTAGAGGAGCGGGTTTCATGTCTTTCTCTCCTTTTTCTGTGTCCTTTCCTTAGTTTGATGTACAAGCAAAAGTAGTAGGTTATAAAATGAATGTAACCTGTCTGTGTACAGTTTTTAGACTTACAGCAAGAAGATACTGATGTTTGTATTCCAGTCTGAACAGAAACAGGAGTTATGTGATCTTTCAACGTAGCCAAACTGGTTTGAGGATACAATCTCTTTTGTTTTGTTTTTTTCAACGTGTCCCCAAATTAACAAGCCCCTCCCCCTAAAAAAAAAAAAAAAAAAAAAAAAAAGAGGCAGCTTTTTGCACACCATCTCAGGAAATTAAGTTTCCGCAGTTGGTTTATTATTTTATTTTATTTTTTTTAAGTTTTAAATATTCCTTTCTATGCCACTTAGTGCTTTTGTTTTTCTACCTGCTTGCCTTTTGGTGTCCCGCTACATTAGAAAAACTAACTTTAACAAAAGCTAAAGTTATTCTAATGTTTGCTTTCGTTTGTTATGTTTCAAGGGGCATGTGACTTTGCTCTATGACTTATGTAAATGTTTGACCCAAATGAAGGGGGTTGTGGGAGGAAAGCCTGTAGGAAGGTGGCAAAATGGTATGCTTAGCTTGGGCGACTTCATGCTAAGTCGTGATTACTAAATGGTAAAATGTAGCGGCTGTTTTAATTACTCTGGAAAACAAAGCAGCTCGTCCATAAAGTGATTCAGCAAGTTTGTAGCAGCTGTTGAGACACAGTTTCATTAAAAAGGTACACAAGTCTTCATGTTTGATGATCCAGTACTTCCACTGTTACACTATAATTGTCCCGCTCGTGGGACCGAATTGTTCAGCACGCCAAGGTTCACAAATACGCACAATATTCATGAATCATTGTGTTTCTTCATGCTGCTAAATCGGCATTTTAACAATGTTGGCCTTCCAGCTCATAATATGTCAAGCCAGCTGTCAGTCTTGACGAAGACAACATTAAAACCCAACTATTATTTTTCCTGCCAAATCCATTTTCATCCCTATTTGACGTTAAACCCATGTGTATAAATTTCACATTCAGCGACACGCATTACTGACAAACGAAGAGCGGTTCCGTTGCTTGAAGCTGGTACAAACCAAATTTCTATATTTCTCATTTGCTCCACATTTCCAAACTTTTATAAATGCTTTATGGCTTGTCAGATAAAAGAACAACCTATGTATGCGACACAAAAATTTTGGCTCTATAGAAAACTTGAGAGGCGTCATATATGCACAACGAAGTGAATATGTTGAATGATAGCATGTCAGAATGTACGGATTGCTTCAGTCTATTATCCCTTTAACATTTCATGATGGCTCCTCTCTGAGTATACCGTTTAGCCACCCTCTGTGGCCTCTGCGTCTATGTGTACATACAGTGTTCTGCCTGCCTGTGTCAATGTGATTTGGTTGTATCTGTGTCTAAAAAAAGCAGCACTGGGAGGAGGGGTGGTAGCTAGTACTCTCAACAAGGCATCCTTACAAAGACAACCAAACATGATGTAAAAAAGTTAAAGGTAGCAAAGCTGAGCCAGTGATCCAAGTTTCTACTGGTTGCATCCCTATAATACGAGCAAAACAGTGAAATATCTGAAACCTTTTCTTCCCTTAATGAGGATTATTTATTACCTATTCCAACTCATGTGTTGTTGATGGTATCGTGCCAGCTTACTGATGGTGCTTTCTCCATCCCCTTCTACCAGCAGCTGAGTAGTAAAAACAGTTCACTGTTGCCTACCTGGTTGTCGTCATGGTGAGGTAGTAAGCGTAGCGATCAGGGATGGAAATTTCATCAGCCATTCTTCAGTATTTTCTCAATCAGGGCCAGTGTCAAGTTCTCACTGGCTTCAATGTGAGCGGGCTGTGTGGTGCTGAGGTGACAATTAAAGCCCCCAAATCCTGAAATGAATGCTGAGATATTTTGAACTTTACTCTTAATCTTTCCTCACCAGATGCCTGTCATTATGTGGAAGGGGGGAGGAGGGGGTGTGTGTGGGGTGGGTGGGTGGGTGGGTGGGGGGAGGGTGCAACTCTTTGCTATAACTTTCTAATGTAAACTTGAAGCATTCCTTATTCCAAGTGATGGGTGCCACAAGTAAACAGCAGAGTAGCTTTTAAAGTGTCGAGGTGCTCCTTGAAATTCCATCCCTGGTAGTAACATACAGTCCACTGTTGCCTACCTTGGTCCCCTTTATGGTAAAGTAGTAGGCGTAGCAATATACAGTATACATATTCTATATTCTACAGTAAATATCATTATTTTTGGTCAAAACTGACAACCTGACAAAGATATGTTTGTGACTGTATGCATTTGTATGAATTATTTTAAAAGGAAATAAACTGTGGAAAGGTGAAATTTGTGTGTTATTGATCTAATTTTAGGAGTAGCAGTTTTCGGAGATGCTGAGCTTGAAAAATGAAGAAGTAGGAGACCGACTGACCAAAACTTCCTGAAATCATTTTGCAGCTTAACAAACATGCAGAGATTTGCTTTATCCCAATTACACACACAAAAAAAAAATTGTATTTAGCAACAAACTTCACAGTTGGGCAGTTACTGTGGAAATGGAGGTAAAGGCAAACCCAACATTTAAAAGGCCAAAATGTGTTTTGATCTTGAGTAAAACAAAATGCTGCATTTAATTGCAATGTTAAAATGCTTATTGAAAACTGAAGGTACTCCATTACTTAACAACTACGGCTGAAACTCAGGCTGATTTAAAGCGTCAGTTTTGTCACTTGAGCAGCGTGACAACAGCATGTACTGTCACATGGTGGAAATCTGAGCTCCCCTTTGACAGATCTAATGGCAGTTACCAGTCGATGCCAGCAGGTGTCACCAGCACAGCTGCTGTGTGGACATGCAGCAAGGCTCCTCGAGACGTGCACACTGCAACTGTCAACATGTGGACAGCAAATAGCCAGCAAACAGTGAGCTACTGAGTAGCCTAATCTTAGCATTAGCGAATCAGACCTCTCTATCATGAAATACCAAAAAGTAAATGAATCAGAAGTGAAAATAAGTCACCATATGGAAGATCTTTGACACCGCCCATGCCTGTGTGTGTCTTAGAGCCGAGTTTTAAAAACAATGATTTACAGGACTTGTGAAACCACAGGACCCAAACAATGAGGTTTCAGGCTTATTTTCAGTTACGCAAGCTCTTCCGAGACATTTTCAGGGAGGAAACCAATTTGATACAGTCTGATTCTAGTTAGAAAATATACAAAGAGTACGAAGAAAATGATGCATCCAGTTTGAATAATGGAGTCCACGTACTCAGCACAGAAAGGAGACAAACTGGGATTTAACTAAACAGAGGAAATCTAAATAATACACTGCCCATACCCCCAAAAAAGTCACCACCTGGATTTAACCAAGCAAATAGTTAAGAGCCTCCCATTGGATAATTACTGTATGGATAATTATGTTATTTAATCCTAACTGATGCAGTGAGTAGCTTCTCATTTCATAAACAACCATGTCAGAAGACACATCCTGTGGCCGTGGAGACGATGTCCTGCAGGTGGTGACCCATCGCCATCCTATGTTCCTGCAACGCCTGCTGGTCCCCTATCTTCACGAATTCTGTACTACAGCTCAACTCCATGTTCCTGCCTATACCCCCCCAATGCCTGTCTCACTCTCTCTCTCTCTCCCTCTCTCAACCCAACCGGTCGAGGCAGATGCCCCCCCCCCCGAGCCTGGTTCTGCCCGAGGTTTCTGCCTCTTAAAGGAAGTTTTTCCATGCCACTGTTGCCAAGTGCTTGGTCATCGGGGGATCTGTTGGGTCTCTTTTCATAATTTTATAAAGAGTTTGGTCTAGACCTGCTCTATATGTAAAGTGTCTTGATGTAACTTTGTTATGATTTGGCGCTATACAAATAAATCTGATTTGATTTGATGTTAATTTGTTTCATAAGGGTAAAATTATTGGCATGTATCAAGCAAAGACTGCAGAATCAACTAAGATTGGGTTAAGAACTGTCCAACGCAATATTAAAAACTGAAAGGAAAGTGGGGAACACATGGTTGGAAAAAAACCTTGAATGATCCATGATCGGCGATCATTTTAACATTTGGTGAAATCAAATCCCCAATAACAAATAAAACAACAGCAGTCGAACTCATGGCTGTTTAGGGTTAGGGTTAACAACACTGATGATGCGTCCCAGTGCACCCTGGAGATGCTTCTTGAATGCTTTAATAGTGAAAGTAAGAGCATTTCCACACACACAATGCGAAGGGAACTCAAAGGATTGGGACTAAACAGCTGTGTAGCCTTAAGAAAACCAAAAAAGGCCTTCAAAGGGAGTACAGGGAGTACAAAGATTGGACTCTGGAGCAACAGAGGAAGGTCATGCAGTGACGCACCCATCAGGCATAGTGCCTACCGTACGGGCCTGTGGGGGACAGTGCTACGATCTGGGCTTGCTGCAGTTGGTCAGGTCGAGGTTTAGCAGCGTTATGTGCCCCAAGAACGAGGTAAGCTGACTACCTGAATACACTGAATGACCATCAAGGGTTTCCTGATGGCACGGGCATATTCCAAGATGACAAAGCCAGGATTCCCCCGGAACCCATTGAGAATCTTTGCACAGCGGTCCGACTCCTCCATCATCAATACAAGATCCTGGTAAAAAATTAATGCAACCTTGGACGGAAATAAATGCAGATATTGCAGAAGCTTATTGAAACGATGCCACAGCAAATGCGTGCCGTAATCAAAGCTATAGGCAGCCCAACAAAATATGTATGTATGTGATGTTTTTTTTGTTTTTTTTTTTGGACAGGCAGTGTAGGTTACTGCTTGCTCAGGTCCCCGACGGCAGAATGGAGGCTTTTATGTAGAAATAAGATACAACGCAAATATTTCAGAATCAAGGTTAAGCCAAATGTCTTCTTCTGCTGTGTTTGTCTGAGGAGGAGGCTGTTGGCTGCCAATCATGTGCGACCTCATCTTGAATGGTGGTTGACTTCAGACAGACGACATGGAGACTTCTACTACATCTCTTTATTTTCCATTTTCTATTTCTATTTAGCTCTCTTCACATCCCCAAATCTCTCCGTTGCACCCTTTGTGTTTTCCTCTTCATCCATTCAGGCTTACAGCTACTGTAGCTGGCTCTGGAGCAGCTGAAGGTGGTTTAATCTAAATCTGAGGGAGCAGGATGTGAACCAGATATAGTTAAAAAAAAAAAAAAAAAAAGGCAAAGAGCACGTTCTATTGAGTCGGCATGGAACCTCTAAAGGGGACTTTACAAAGGAGAGGAGAAAATCTGACAAGTCTGCTAAAAGTTTTATGGAGGAAATAAAAATCTGCTTAAACCTCAATACCATAAGTTTAAGTATTGACAATCATCACGGTTGCATTCAAAGGTTAGAGACATTGTGTAAAACCCAAAATATGTTCTGCTCAGCCACAACTTCCATCGTGAATATAAACCAAGCCTGAAGAAATGAGTTGCTGGCTTGTTAGTAGGAAGAAAATCAGGCGAACCAACTAATGACTGATGCTCTCTGCTTTAGGAAATAGCCTAAAGCTGCCCTTGGGCAAGGCATTTTACATTAATCCACAGCAGCAAAAGGCAATTTTTCAGGGTTCAAATCTTGGCTGTTAGACAAGACATAAAAGACAAAAAAGGAAGAAAACTAATTCTTTTCTTACACCCGTCGCTTCAAATTTCCACTGAAAAATACCTTTTTTCTGTGTTTTATGTTTATTTTATTGCTCCATTTCAACTGTCTATAGTTTTACACCAACGGTTTTGACATTAACATTCAAGAGTTACTGTTAGAGCTTATAAGCAGGAAGAAGAACTAAAATCTGTTTTTCAGGTTAAAGTAGGAATACCACAATATAAAAATGATGAGTTCAAGAAAAAGCCAGAGCATGTAATGAATTATGGTTGCTTTCAGAGTGAGCCATGCAAAGGTGAACACTTAAAATTTAAAAAAGTTTCTAAGAAAATTAATAAGAACAACAACAGAGTGTTCAGGCTCTGCTCTTTCTTTGTCCCTATTTAACACATCACATCAATGCAAAACTCCAATCCATTGCAGTTGATGAGGTTTGTTTGTTATTAGACTCGGCAGCTAAAAGGACAAGAATTCAACAACAGCAACAGGCTGATATAAACTAACACAGCTTGTCCCCAATAAATTATGGGGTTGTCTTTTTCTAACACTCCCCTGATAACACTGTCATCATTCCATTATTTTATTATTGCCAACAAATGAAATGTTGGGCTTTCTGTTGTCATGCGAGTTGTTCAACACAAGTAAACAGAATTACTGATAATTCTACATCATCCTACATTAAATATAAAAAAAGTGCTATTTTAAATGTTTGTCGATCCCTTAAACCAAAGAATATTTATAAAATGCCTGTTATTTGTTTTCTATTATTTTTCCTTGCATTGACCTTTATTTCTGTATTAGTTTTGTCTTTTTTCTGGATGCTAAGATGAAGTAGTTACAGAATGTGAAAAGGATAAAGGTAAAAAGACGGCAATGCTTCGATGTCGATCCAAAAGGAGCGAAGAAGGGGAAAACTAAAAACTTTACATGTAACCTCTTGAATTACTGTTAAGCATCTCCAACCTACTGTGCTGTTGCCTAATATTCAGTAAGTTATACAGTGTACAAGTTTTGACCACACACTTGGATCACTTTAACGTATTAATTCTGTTAGATTTGGACGCTGTTGAAAGTACTGGATGTTAGATAGATGCGCGGTGGCGTCCAAGCTTTAAAAGATGGATTAGTTGATGATGGACTTGGAGGAAGTGGGTGGATTTTCAAAGTTCCTCTTCACATCTCCTTTTCGTGTCCCTCTGCTCGTCTCGCCTTCCCTCTCACCTGTATGTGGTTTCTTCCTCCTACATTTTTCATCTACTTTCGACCGGGCCCAGTCCAAATAAAGCCAGCGGAGTATTAACCACAAAAACGTGGTGGAATATAAACGCCGCTGTGACACTGAGAAGGTGAGGCCTCCTGCTGCGATGAGTTCCCCAACTAAATGCAGGATTTCCATCAGCATTTTTTTCAGTTTCAGGTTTCAATGTCCAACGGGTCCACATACTGTTTCATGGGGTCCTACCACCCTGCCAAGAAAAATGTCTGGCAGTTAATAAACAACAGACACGTGCTTGTAAATGCTGGCTGCTGTCTGAGAGGCTTTAACGCTGCTGACTGCTTTGGCAGGTCACTATTATTTCGTTGGTGGCAAGCAGAAATGGTACACTTCCAATTTTGTGATTTTTCTTCTTCTTTTTTTTTTTTTTTTTCACATAAACTGGCCACAGCACACGTTGAATATTTAGTGGTAGCAGGGGGAAGCTGCAATATTAAAATCGATGGTAAAAGGTCAATAACGAATAGAAGTTAGCTTTAAAATCCAGAGAAGCAGTACAACACTCCAGCAAGAGATATTTAAACCTTTCGACTGCAGCTGTCAAGCATACTGTCAAATAAACAGGGTTTTGCTGATTTCATGCCACTGAATGTCTCATTCAATTTCTGGGGTTTTCATAAGGCAAAAGCGCTGGCTCTTCAACTGGGTCTATCAAAGTAGATTAAATAGTTATCAATGGCCTAATGGGTTTTGATAGACCCACAGAGTGTTGGAAGACAACATGAGATTGGTTTGGATGGAGAAATAAATAGACTGCTGAGTCAGGCCTTCACTGCTGAGAAAACTGTAGGAAAATCAAATAAGAGGAAAAAGATCACACGACAGCTGAAGACGGGGTAGAGAAGGGGTAAGGGAAGCCAGAGGAAGAGCAGTTGCCACTCAAACAAGTCATGAAGTTGTTATTGCAACTAAACACAATGTATTAACCCGATCATTAGATCCTTTTCCCCTCTCAGTCATCCTATTTATATATATTTTTCAATAGTCTTGGTCACGTTTTCACATTTTCCCTCAACGTGTTGTAACTGTGTGTTTCCCATACAATCCACTGAGGGTGGGGACCCACTTTCAGCAGCCAGGTTTCTGGGGTTTTCTGTGGATTCTTTCTGCCCAGATGTGTCTGAGGTGGGAGAAGCTGAGACTTAACAAATGCCATGTGTCTTATAATCACACACACAGAGAAAACCACAGAGGTCGATGTGCATGGACTCACAAACATGCATGAAAATATCAATACAGGGTGGCATAAACACACGTACTCTGCTCTTAATGGAGATTCACTGTGGATATGAAAGAGATTGGTACAACATGAAAATGAAAATGTGTACATTTTGGCTATGATAAGCATTGAATTAGAAATTAAACACACTTTTGGTTGTAAAACGCTAACAAGCCAAGTTGGAAATATGGCTGCAATCTTCCCTCGGTGAGTCAAGCACTGAATAATGGCCAAAAGTGTTCCTGCAGAACACGGACTCATTTGGAAAGAGTCACCCACTTTTTAAAATCTGTGTTAAAAATGCCATAATTACGACAAATGGGACGGAGAAAGAATTATCATAAAAGTTCAACAAATGAGTTTGGGTGCTATATTAAAAACTACGTAAATAGTTAGTCCTCAGACTCCTGATGCAGTATCTGTCATATTAGTGCTCATCCTAAATCAGTGTGCAGTGGCTATGTGAGCTTGATGAATGTTTGAAGGATAATCTCAAAGCTAGGACCCAAATTTACAGCATACAATACAAAGCTGAATACATCCATTTACACAAGAGTGATTGTGATGCCACAATAAAACCCTGACAGATCTAACCTGAGAAAAGTTAAATGGGCAAAAACCAACACAGAAACCACTTCAGGCTACTTTAAAGAAACTTTAGGGCACGTATTCTTTGAGGATTTCAGAGCGCTAAGATTATTTTTACAGACAAGAACCAACAGAAGTTGTGAGAATGAAAAGTAAGAACTGAATAAAGTCACTTCAAGCTCATCTGTGCTGACACCTCAGCATACCTGGCCAATGTCTGCATGGCGTGGGATCGCTACCAAAACTTCAAACCTCAAATCCACTATTAAAAAAAGTACAGGGGAACAAGTTTGCATACTGAGGACGAAGCACTTTTTACAAAGCATACCGACCCTTATCTCAGCGGTTATGAAAAATATAGTCAAAAGAAATATTGTGTATGAATTCCACTTTTATCATTCTTAAACTGAGATTCATGTTAAACTAAAACCTGCCCAGCTACAGTGTAATTTTCCCCCATACCCCTTGGCTGTCTCAGGCCTGCTATGATTATTTTGGCAGGATTATGAAAGTCTTCTATGAAAAACTAATGCAATGGATATGTTAACTGGAGTTTGACCTTCAGATTATCTGTTCTTAATGGCAGGAGCTGGGGGGTATCAAAACTTCACGAGGACAGTTTGGATTCCTTTTTTACAGAGCTGCAATTTAACCCATCCCACAAAACAAGAGCCTGTTTATACAGACCCTCTTTGTCTTCCCAAAGTAAAAGCATCCCTAACCTGTCCAACCTCCAAATGGGAAATTTCCAAGAAACATTTAACCATCTGCAGAAGTACCCAGCGTTGAGTAGGTTTCTTCTAGGAATGGAGAATAAATCCAGATCAGATCATGACATTGCTTCATTCCGTCATAGATTAATAACAGCCTGTTTTAAGAACCTTGATCCAGGAAGCTGTTTCAGAGATGATTCCTTCACATGACAGAGCGTAAAGGCCAACACGGTTGATCTTGCATATTACGGACAGAGGAATATACAAAGCAGACAGACAGGAATAGAGCCAGGATAATTGGTAGGATGCCAGTAATTAGAGATCCAGGATTAGGCAATGGGGCCTCTCCAGCCAGATTATCTAACTATAGGTCTCCACAGGGGCAACAAAATTTAAAATCATACCACTGATGTTTGGCCTTTGAAGACCGCTTGGCAGCAACAACCTCAGCAGCTACCAATCAAACCTGTTCAGGAGTTTCTTGTAAAACTGCTTCAGCTCAGTGATATTCTGAAGATGTTTGGTGTCGAGGTCATTTCATCGTGTCTCTACTTGGTTAAGGTTCGGTCTTTGACCAGGCCAATCCAAAAGTGGGATTTTCTTTTTGAACACTTCACTTGGAGAGTCAACTTTTCCTACAACTCTCCATAAACTCTGAGCCACGTGTGAGCTAACACTGAATCAACACATACTGTAGGTGCCATGGGAAAAATTTAGTAGCCCTCCTTCTTAACCCTGGTAATGTGGGAGCATTGTTTGGAAAGGGCCAAACCTAAATGTAATCCAGTCGGACTAATGCTTAAGATTTGGCAACAATGAAATGCACAACTGTCTTAACACTTGGGGTAACAAAGATGAGGTTGAAAACAAGAGGATTGCTATCAGACTATGAAAACTATATTGAAAATCGAACTGTGAGGGATTCTCCTGAATTATTCTTGATTATAACTATTCGGATCCTGACAATACCAATAAATCTTTTCTCATCAGTATTTCCTGACTGTTTTTACACCCACGGTTCTGTTTCTGTTGTTGAAAGTCGAAAGAAACAGCTTGAGACTTTAATCAGAGCATATCACAGTATATTATGTTTTGATTAGACAGAAAAGAGGTAAATATGCAAGCAAGGAGAGCAGCTGATGAACACAATTGCTTTATGGCGAAGTTTGCAGCAGCACGGATGCTCTGCAGGCCAGATGTACATAGCTGCTCGTTTAAAAGTGATGACAGTGTTATGCAAAACACACTTTTCTCCAGCTTTCTATCTGGGTTAGACTTTTGATTTAATGACTCTCAAATGGATGAAAATTAAGGATTTTTCTAACAGTGAGATGCTGTAATAGCCACAGATGTAATGATGATAACAAATATGTTCCATGTGAATGAGTCCGATCTTGTATTCGAGCCATTTTTCAATAGAACCAGCCCAAAAGGCGGACAGCAAACCGACACGCAAACCTGATGCACAATTTACATTTTCAGAAAATAAAAAATAAAAAATGAAAAATGCAGTTAGTATCACTACATGTCTTTGTGCGGTTAAAGGTTTCCACCATGTGTGGCCCAGCAGAGAGAAGGAGATAGTCAGGTACAGACACAGAGGTGATGAGTCTTCCCCTCAACCCCCCTCAGCTGTCAGGATTTCTGTTTGCAGATCTCGCATCCATCATCATCATTTCATTAAAAGAGAAACCTGAGAGACACCGGCTGGCAAGGCCATTTACACAGAATACTAACTGCTCACACCTATGAAAACAAAGTGTGGACCTTATTACGCTGTCAAAACTTCACAGGAAACCAGATGTAGGAAGAAACGGATTATGGTGTTACAGTAATCTCATTAAAAATAATAACTCTTATCTTACTGAGCCCTCTCACCAATTCAGGTTTCACAAGTGTTGGCATATCAGATTTTTACTTGAATGCTCTTCGGTCATATATGTATGACATAATTTTGCATGCAGCTTGGAAAAGGGGTGAGACAGGAAACCAGATTTATTCCACTAATTGAGCGATGGTGATGAGGGTCCGCAAATATGACGCATGCTAAGTTGTAAAAATTTTTAAGTAATCGAAGGGTAAGTGAAGAAAACTAATGAAGCTCTTTTCTCTTTCTTTTTTCAGTTAAAGAAACTAAAAAGGTTTCAACTTTGTAATTTCAAGAAGCATATTAGAATGAGTTCTGCAAAGCTGTACCTCACAGCTTTTGTACTCCATTTTCCCTTGAACTTTCCACAAATGTCAACATGAATCAAGTCTGTGACTTTTTTGGCACAAAGATGTCTCAGTTGAACATAAAAAAGGTTACCGACTTCGATAACACTCCACCCGCTAAATGAGAACGTGAAGTTAGCTCAATTCTTTGGGGCATGCAAAAGTTAATGGGGGAAATTTGTGGCTGAAAGGTCACATGCTCCAAACAGTTATCAAACCTTTGACACCTGACTGTCTAGGCTGTTTGATGATCATCTATGACACAATGTGCCAATGCAGCAGTGTGTACCCCGATAAAGATTTGCCAGCAAAGAGGAAATAACAACTGTGCTCAACTATAGTGTGCAGTACTATATGAGGGACACATCCTCGCACACTTCCACAACCTCCTGGCTTGTAAAAAGTAACGATTACTAAGTTTTATGTTCGCCATTTCATTCCTGTTTAGCTTGTATTTCTACATGACCAATCAGCAGTATAGACAACAGTGCAGCCAAACGTAATGGGAATGTCAGGCTGACAAATACCTGGTCACAAATTTAGGGTTTAACTTCATGCTGCTTAATGAATACTCAGGCTATCGCTGAAGTTTAAACTGGCACAATCAATTACAAATACAACCTCAGAGGGGATTCATCATGTACTGAATGACAGCATGTCATTCATTCATTTGGCAAACAACGGAAAAGATTTTCAAATGATATTCTTCAGATGGATAGATACTTCATTGCCATCCTAGGGGAAATTTGACTTGGACTCTAAAAAGCTAGAAACAACATATGGACACAAGGCCCAAGCAGCCGCAAAGAAAGAATTATAAAATAAATACTTGGAGGAAGCATGTCTCAGAGTCTCAGTATTGTCTGCCTGATAGTAACAACTCATATTGCGGGTACAAGATGGGACAGATCTTCCAGGACTTTCTTCTCCTGTTCCAGGCGGCAGCGGTCGAAGAGAACTCAGATCGTTCCATCAGCTTTTTGTCTGATTATTTTCGTTGCAGTTTGAACCAAATGCAGTTAAACTTTAAACTCTGTTGACATGGAGTGGATCACAAACCAAACAGTCATTCCACGCCGGACTACGCTTTGCTGAATGGCCTGAAATAACATTATTATCGGTCCGAGTCCACATCTCCATAAGCTACGCAGCGAGTAAATTTTGTGTTGACTGATATTTGCCCTTTGCCAATCCATTGCTGGACAGTTGAAAATATAGAAACTAAAATATCTTCCTGTTCTGAACATTTGACAGCTAAAACAAAACCTCTATGCTTGAACCAAAGACTTATAGAATGGTGTGAAATTTGTTAGATATTATTTGTAAATATTATGTACAACCAGTAGTTTGAGAACAATAAGTCTTGTGTAACCCATTTGCACCAACCATGACGTTCTGCTGAATTTCACCATCAACAAACCCCCCAATATACACGCAACCTGTCAGTTTACGGTGACTGCGAAATTGAATTGCACCTGCTTCAACACAATCCATATTCAAAAATACAATTTGTTGAGTGTGGGATCAGAGGATTCCATTGGGTTCACCTGGTTAGTCTGGTTCATGGAAACAACAGGTGTTCCTGATATATTTTTCTGAATTGGGTGTATGGCTCTGGTCTTTAGAGTAGCTGGGTTTCTGGGCAGTGGAGCAACATTACCTAACAGTCCCATAGAGACAGACAGTAAATCTCAGAACAGAGAGCGCCACCAAAAACACAAGTTGATGTTCCTGGCTGACTTTGTGAAAGTTTATAAGGTGTTTGAGTGTGTGTGAGAGCATCTCCTTCGTCAGTATACATTGCGCCTGCGCATGCATGTGTTGTGCATTGTGGTCTTGTTTGTTGTCCTGCAATAATGCAAGAATCTGTGTGAGTGTGTCTTTTTTCTACACATCTCCTTTCACATGATAATAAAAACAGAAGGTCTATAAATTCTGCTGACATTTGGTCTAATATCATCACCAAAGGCTTTTTGTGCATGTTCTTACATTTTCATTCATCCTGTTCTTTGTGAGTGCAGTCGTGTCACTGTGACTGCATGAAATGTCAATGATAGCCGCTGTTTTGTATGTAATGTCATTTCAGTAACCAATAACTTCCACAGGCACATTGATCAGGGTTTAATTTACAGAGCCAACAGGCCAGAGTTTCATACGCCACTTGGGGCGACTCGGCACAAAGCACGACAGTCCAAATGTCATTATATAATGCTTCAGTGGTGAGGAAATCTTGTATAGTCAATTTTGGCTTGTGCTTCATTTTCACATTGACTTTAAAGCTGACATCATCCCTCAAAATGCTGAGGGAGCAATATGACCTTTATGTCTGCGGAAACAATTCAAAGCCTGTTGTGCAAATTTATTAAAAAAATCCAAAGGCGTCACCTAGAAATGAGAATCGATGTTCTCTCTTCTGTGAGGCAAAAGCAATACATCTTAAAAGTAATTGAGTATAGTGTTCAGTCTTGAAATCTTATTTCTTTAAAATCAAAGCGAAACTAAATCTGCAAGGGAGGTGAGCATCGAGTGAAGAAATTTGGCTTATATGAACAATTTTCAACTGATGTTATGATACTTCAGGAGAAATATTGTCACTTCTTCAAAATATCATAAATTTTCTTTTTTTTCTCCTGAATATTCTTCAAACTTCACAAACACGTGAAATTATCTCAGACATTGACCTTTTCTTTTGTGAAAACAAAATTTAAAGATTGATTTTTTTTTTTGTGAAAACCATACATCTTCAAGATTTAAAGTTTTCTTTTCACTGAAGTAATCATTTAATTTCTTCCCTTGTCTCTTCATTTCCAAACTATTAGTAACTCATCTGTGTCGAAACCTGACAGCTGCACAGACCTTTGTCCAGCAGATTTTTATTATTCTCTGTCACTGAAACACATTCCAACAATAACAAGTCAAAGAGCAGAGGACCTCATAATGGCCACTTTTTCAGGGTATCCTCAGTATTGAGTGGTTTCTATGTTTCCATTTAGGGGAAAGATCAACCCATTGTTGATTGCACACAGACTACTGAGCAGCTCCA
Organism: Echeneis naucrates; assembly: GCF_900963305.1. NCBI lineage: Eukaryota > Metazoa > Chordata > Actinopteri > Carangiformes > Echeneidae > Echeneis > Echeneis naucrates. The sequence continues at coordinate 6,082,648 of NC_042520.1, forward strand.
GTTTTCACCTTATATTTGCAGTTGCTTTTACCGATGGGGATATTTCTGAGTCAAATCTTTTGGATTGATGTCTGAATTAAAAAAAAAAACAGCATTTCTCAAATGCTCAAATATGTATAAATTACATATTTATGTTACATTAAGTCCTCAAGTGCGAAGACAGACAAAGACAAGTTTAGTTGTTCTTTTAACTTGCTTTGCACACAAAAGCAGAATGAGTTTTTGGCAGGTGTGGACTGGGGATGAGTACGAGATTAACTGGGGGAGGCCTGATAGCTGAGTGGTTAGGCCGGATTCCATCTCTTTCTTACATGTCTGTGGCTAAAGCAAATTATATTGAATTTGAGACCTACGCAATGACATTAAGTGCTACATCATGTAACATCATGTTAGTTATTTTTAAGTGAGGAGAGCTTCCTAAAGCAGTGCGCATTAGAATTGTGATTGGTGAAGATGAACCTGACTGGCCTACACAGAACCTTCACTTCATCCAACGCCTTCGGGAATAATCTGGGACGACGGCCTATGTGCTTGAGTTTGAGTAATGATGCTCTTTTGGCCGATCCAGGCTCCAGAGTTTCACCAAAGAGGAAAGTCTGTTACGTACAGCAACCTGTTGATAGACATGATTGTGGAATGAATATATAAGGACAACTACACTTTATCTACTGAGTGTGGAAAATATTTTTTTAATCTTTCTTTTGGTCTGATTCTCTGATTTGAATCGGTTAATGGCTGAGGAGTGGTAAAGTTCGAGACTCTTATGTGTGTTCCATTGAAAGATATAAAGCTATACTTGAAAGCAATGATGATTTTACAAGACACATACATGAGAACCTCAAAGCACAACAATATCCCATCCATCTAAAGCTTATGTGAAAAAGATGGTCATGAAACATCTGCGTGTTACATAGATCAGTGAGATTATTTCAACTCTGTGTCAAAAACGGCTTATTTAGTTGTTGCAATAACGCTGTATAGTTCAGATTGTTGAGTTCAGATTTTGATGTTAATAATTAGCCTCAATTCTCAAACTGATATTGACTCCATCAAACACCAGTCACGCCGTTTTTGAACAGTGAATTCAACCCTGATTGTTTTACCACATTATTTTCGGAGAAAGTGAAGACATTGGCTTACTCCAGCTGTAATTCTTTGGATTACATAATCAAAACACATTGGGAAAAATAAATCCATTTCTCAGGATGCATTTGTGTATTGTGAGTATTTTACAGGTGTGTAATGGTAATGTTTGACCTGGGACATTTCTGACGCATAAGATTTGAGCATTGATTGGTTAAGAAGGTTAAGGGGTTACAAAATTAATAAAAAACTAAAAAGTTAAAACTGCATTATTTGTTTGGAGAAATTGAAGTTGCAGAGAGGGAATCAAGAACATAAAAACTGACTTAAAATGAAAGGCACAGTAAAATTGACTATTCAAAACCAAAGAAGGAACCTCAGTTTTCTCATCTCATCTTTTCAATGGTTTACACATTAATGTTGTAGGGTTAGGGTTAGAAACACATTTCAAGAGGGCAGTAGTTTTATTGTTAGTTATGGTTAGTTAATGTAACGACCTGTAACTGAAGCATATATGGACTGGTCTAAGTCACGATGTTTTGACAGACGATTGTCTTTCTGATCACTGTTGTGTTCAACTCTCAGTAGATGTGAGATGTTGATGAAGGGTCAAAATGTGCGCGCTACCTGCCAGACAATACATTGTCAGCAAACATTACTTCAACACTATACACTATAAAACTATAGTGTAGTATAACACTATAAATGCAATAGTAGGTTCTCAATACGAGATGTATGATTTTAGTGAATGCCTGAAGATGACTGTTTCATTTTCAGACTTTTGATGGACAACCTCTTTGCTGAAAATTACACCTCAGAGCTTTTCAGCAGTCTCAATCCAGTCGTCTTCTGAATACGGGCTCACTTCACCAGACTGGTGTCTCGGTTACTGAGGGAATGGAAACTTTTATACATTTTTATTCTCAACTGTCTAGGATGTAAATTGATGACTTTCCAGTCACAAATGTCATTCTGTGGTAGGCAGAAATGCAAACTTTTATTTCGTTTTTTTAAAATATACATCATAGCTTTAAGCCTTTGGCTAAGATTAGTAAAAGGCTGGACTATTAGCAGCATTCAACATTACCATCAATCACCTGAGTTTCATGGTAAATCTTTCTTTTTGCCCTTCGATGCCAATCTTCCAAACCCTGATTTTGAATTCCAGGTTACTGGGTTTAGAGCTTTTTATAGCTTCATTGAAATTCTTTTAAAACCAACAATTTATCATAACTTACCATCACATTTGTGGTTTCATGTCACACTTAAAGGTTTTGTTTGATCAACTTGCCTTTACTCTGCTGATCAGTCAGTAGTAGAAATCTGTGGTCATACTGGCAAACTTCATGGAATAAACCATGTGAGAAATAATATTTTCTAGGATATTGTATCAAAATATTTTGTTTGAGATAGCCATTGTGCAATTTTAGTCAAAACAACCATCTGTGTGGCAGAAAATAAGAAATTTGGTCCAGATATTCTTTCCTTAACAGAAAAATTACATACTTGTTACACGAGTTCATGTTGACCACATGCCAATGAAATCTGCTCAAAACAGACTTAAGCTCATGGGTAATGACGCAATTGTGAGGGTTTGGAATTTATTTATTTATTTATTTATTTATTTTTTGCCTGACATGCAACAAAAGCCTGACAGCACTGAATTTTAATGACTTCAAGTTTCTAACAGTTAAGTCATTTTACCAGCATTCTACCACAGCCCCACCTCCAGCTTTCTGTTTCCACCATCTCATATCAGCTGAAAGTGCAGCAACATGCAAGAAACTATGCATCTCCATTTTAAACTGAAACACTGGTAAACAACATGAAGAAACCAGGCTTAATTTAAGTGGGTCTTTGCCCCCCCATCCCCAATGGTTTCTTTGAAAACGCACATTACAATGTGTCACTAGCCTCAGGCCCTGATGTTTAACTGTTGCCTCCACTTCCTCTCATTTGGATCTCCCTGTCGCTCCGTCAAGAAAATACCCAAACAGGAAAAAATGAAATATGGCTTCATCACAGTTTTTGCCTCTTGTACAAACACATTTCTGCACATTTGCAACCTGAGAAAATTTGACCATAACCACATCATGGATTTAGCACAATATTTCAAGTCAGAGGTTTGAAGAGTGAAACCTACACTGAGGCACAAGACTACTGTGCTGGAAAACTGATCTTCATTTCATGTTTTTTTTTTTTTTTTTCAACATCTTTCCTTTTTTTTGTTGTTGTGTAGGGGCCCTGTAAATCATGTCCTTTATACCTCCGGCCGGGGTTTCACTGCCTCACCACAGGGTGGGAGGACAGCATGATGGGAAAAACATGATGCGATCTCACTTAAGAGGGTCACAGACAGAGAGCGGTGGGGGGAAGAGAAGCTGTTAGGGTGGTACAAGGATCTCTCTACAGTGGATCTAAGAGAGGCACAGGGGTAAAATTTAGAAATTTTGACAGAGAAATAAAGACAGAAAAATATGAAGACCCGCAGTCAAAGCAATAAAAGTCTGACTTCCTATTTCAAAGTATTTCAAACTACCAGGAACATCAAAACATTATCAATTCACTTTATTGCCTAGAATTTTTATTGCAAGAAAACAATACACCGGTCCAGTCAACCCACTCCTGCAACTTTGGACTACCAGCCGGTAAAAAGAAGCAATTTGAGGGTGTCCTCTAGGGGATATTTGATCATTGTTCTTTGACATGGCAAATGATCAGTCTAGAAAAATAACACAGTTAACAAGGTTCAAAATGTGTAATATCTAAGACAGGGGTGCACACACTTCTTCAGCATGCTAGCTACTTATAAAAGGACCAAGTCAAAATGATCTACCAGCTATAAAAATGCAAAAAATATATGTATTTATAACTATATTGAATATTCTTCATATGTACAATATCTGTTGGTGTATCCTGCATAACTACCTGAACCCATATTGCCAAATACAACTCTGTACATTTCTTATCATTACCTTGATCTGAATGGAATCAGTCAGGGCAGCATAGTCCAGACAGTAGCTGCTGATTGTCAGCGTCAAGCATACATCCAAATGATTATTAGTCACAGTGATATTTGGACTTAATAATCTTCACATCAATAAGTGAAGCCAATCAATGCAAAAAAAATAAAAATAAATAAATAAATAAATAAATAATAATAATAATAATAAAAAATAAAGTCCTCCCATTCTGTATGGACATAGTAGGTACCTGGTCCAGCGAGCCCACAAATTTTTATACCCTTTTTACGTTTATAAGAAATAAAGTAGCTTGCCAGAGTTTTGCAGCACTTGCCACAATTGTGCGCACATGCGTGGTGACCTGTGTGTCAGAAAAGACAGAAAAGACTGGATGTCTGACTGGCTGCCTTGTATGTCATCCTGAGGATGGATGATAGTCTAATGTTTATTTTTTTCATCTACCCACACTACCTTTGTGATCGACATATGTGGCACGCCTGATCTAAGACCATAGCCCCCCCAAACAGATAAGTGGTTTCACCTCCACCCTCTCCCTGTGTATCATAAAAGTACGTCATTATTTGACCATCACCTATAAGGAGAGATTGAAAGGCAGATGAAGCAAAAACACAGCACTAGGTGCAAGAGACAGGTGCATACTGGGAGGAGAGGGGATGAAGAGGTTAGTTGTGTAGTTGGGCCTGGTGATTTCACCACTCAGTCATATTTAAACACACGTTTGTAGATTCGGTATTGCTCACACTTTGAAAGAGCACGTATCTCCAATGTCCGTAACATTACTTGGTAGTCTGTCTGGGAAAATCAGAACTGCTGAGAGCAAATTAAGTAAACTTTTTGCTCAGTTAGGGGCGGGGGCGGATCAAGTTCAACAAAACTTATCGAAACACAGAAGAACATTCGAAGAAATACACAAAGTATCAGCCTGTAGCAGCCATGGCGAGGGTTTTGGTCACTCAGAACTAAATGACAGCGACAGCTTACTCACCTCTGTCAGAACTTCTTCTGCTAATATGCCATGTGAAGTTGCCCATCTGCAAATCTGCTTTGCGCAGTTTTTAAAAATATTTCGACTAATCCAAATGCCAACTGCTTAGCCGCCAATCACTTCGAAAGACACAACAATGAGGCAAAGGGAGCGAAAACAGCAGACTCAGCAGTTATGATTTCCTAATGGTGAATTTATACACGTTGTGTTTTAATACTCTGCGGTCACCTAATACTTTGGACCAGAGCTGTTCATCCATAATTCTCAGATATAAATCACGTTGGTCATGACATATAATATTGGCTTGTCTAGCTGTGGTGGGTTATGATGATTGATGGCACACACATTCAACAAAATGAGTTACAATACCAGCAGTCTTTTTCTGTGCAGTGTGACAGTAGTATTTAGATGCTGTATGTTGGGTTGGTGAAACCAGTTACATTGTCGCAGTTATATAAAAAAAAAAAAAAATCAAAGCAGCACAACAGACAACGAAATCCGCAAAAAGTAAAGTTTCAGTCAAACCAGGGTGATCCATATGTTGCATGGATCTACAGTATAATGTCACTACTGGCCTGCCTGTCTCCTGTTTTTACTCTGACCTGCAGCTTCCATTAGTGGGGACAGGCATGCACACAAATACACACACAACTTGTCCAGAAATGTGCGAATGAATGCAAATGCACACAAATCGCTCCCACACAGAGGAGGAAATTACTCCCGGAAATCAGGGGTGATTATTTCTGTAACAAGGCCCTGGGGATCTGTAGCGTGGAAGTTGGAGAGAGACCAACATGAAAAAGGTTCAATGTCAAGACCAGGTGTCGACAAGAAATGAGTGTGCGCGTTGTGTTACGTGTGAGAGAAAGTAAAAGAAACAGGGTGAAATTTACTAATTCATAATAAATGACCTGTCATACTAAAAGACCTTTTATTTTATTTATCGGTCGAGCACTGTGTGTGTGTTTTTAACACAAAGAGTCAAAACAATGACTTCACGTCCTGCCACCATAGCAACACAGGCTATTAACCTGACAACAACAAGTAATGTTATTTTGTTTACAAGCAGTCCATTCCACTGTGCCTGGTGGCCTCTCTGCTACCTTTCGCATCTTGAACTTCACCCAGTCAATAAGGTTAGAGTTTAGTCTGCTTCTTACTTTCTGCTAGAAAGTTCAATGATGTTACTTGGCAGCCAAGCCAACTCCAGCTTGTAAACCAGTTTTGGATTAACCTTCTTTGCAATGAAACATTGCTCTTCCACATAAAAAGACTAAATCTGTTTCCCAACTTTTGCAAAGCTCGTGAGTGCAGCACAGAATGAGTATTAATCGATTGATTCAAGTTCTGAGCAACAGCTACTTTATAATTCCTTTCTTTACCCCCGGATCAATTGAAGGAAATACGATTTCCAACAGAGCACACAAATAGCAAGACACAGAGCACTACTGATCCCAATCAAAACAAAGTATCACCACATGTTCGGCCATCTGGCCTTCATTAGCGCGGAGGTTACCAAGGATTCATCGGCCATTCTGGTGAAGGCAATAATGCAAACATCCACAGTAACTGCCACGTTGAACACCTTGAGATAATTAAGCAAGGTTAACATTTTAATGAAATAAATAATAATAAAAACTAAATAGCAGGTCACAGATGCACCTGATATCGCAGGTACAACAAAATGAGTTAGTTATGGCAAGTGTGCCTTTCTGCTTTGACTTAAGAGGAAAATTACATAACCACAAGAAGTAATGTCACCAGGTTCAGTTAAAGAGTATGGGAGAAAGAGTGAGCTGTTGGCTGCAGTGTAGACTGAATAAAAACTGAACTGTCACATCTCACCCTGGGACAGTTGTCCCTTCTGTGATCTGTGATTTGTGTTGTTGAAACTCTGATCACTCTGATGATTGTTAATCGCAGTGATTGTAACCTATCAACATAACCACAGAATCAGTCGATCACCACAAGTTACATCTTTAAATCCGTCAAAGTTATGTAAACACAACTTTAATCTATAAAGTAGCGAACAAGTAATTCCTATGAAAGAGATTTGGCAGCATTATTCCAGCAAAAAATCTTGAGCACAAAAATGAGTTACAGCTCTTGTATAATGTGAGTGTCTTCTTTCTTTGTCTCAGAACATGGGATGTCATCACAAGTGCATGTGCATCTGCTATTTTAAGATGCCGACCTTCCCTATGTTCGTAAATATATTGGGACTGCTTGCACCTGAGATGGCACGATGAAAAGTTCAGGTGAAAGAAAAAAGGAAAAAAAAAACCCATACATCCTGAAAATGTAGATTCCTTGAAAGCCTATTCAACAATGGTATATATGCACTCATATACTAATTTAGATAATTGTTACAAGTGGGCTAGTTCAGCCTATTGTCTCTTGGTATAAAGATCAAGTGTCTGACTTCCTTTAAAACACAAAGCGTAAATGGTCAAGTAGCAGATTGTCTCCATTGAACTTGATTGAGACAACAGTGGCAAATTTGGAAAACCTACAGTGAATTGGCCTAATTCTCCTGATAACTGTTATTATGACTGAAACATAAAGATGCAGCCAGTGCTCCCACCTCTCTACCTCAACATGTACCCATTTCCATAAATCGACAGTTGTGGCAGACATGTGCCAGACTTGTCTCTTTGGACTCAGTCCTCCTTGGTGTTTCCTGACCTATATTTTCTTGGTCCTTTTGCTCCCTTGGTATTTACAGCTTCCTTTCAAATAGCATGCGACTGAACGTTTTCCAACACAAACACTATCAGTTCAATCTGGTGCCTGCTTGTTTTCACATCAAGACCTAGTCAGATTTGAAGTCATATGCTGAAAAGATGAAGCAAAAACAGGCCAGTCGACATGTGTGAAACTGTTTCATCTCCACAGAAACATAAGAGGCAGTAATATAATAATATAAAGGTGAAACATTGTATATGTGAGTCTGTTACATCTGTTGTTAGATCACCAAGAATTACCTATTTAAGTGTAACAGATGTACAGGTGAGTAAATTCAGCAGACACCAACATTAAAACAGCAAATATGATATATTTTTTCTACAAGAATTACGGACCTGCCATTGTATGAATCCACTATTCAGACAGGTTTCACTTTATATCCAGGATAATGTAAATTATAAACCAATTGTGTCAAATTTGGTCAGAATTGCTGTTAGACGAGTTGTGGGTCAGAGTTTTCTGTGCAGTTGTGCCAATGTTGCCTTTTGACTGTCTATATCTGATCAGGGATTCATCAGCCCCAAGTGAATCTTTGTGCTAAAACTGAAGATAAAACATCTGTACAATGGGATATGGATAGACAGCAGGCAGACAAGACATAATGCCTCTGGCCATGGATGCCACCAATGCCAGGCATAAAAAAGGACAAAAAGGACATTATGAGGGAATATGAGATAAATAAAACTACAGATGAAGACCCTTTGTGAAAGGGAGTAAGTTGATTTCTGACAGCAAATATACATTGTCATTTTTGCTGTTTCAAGGTTATTAATAAAATTGCAATGCAGGGAGACAAAAAAAATCCCCAAGGTGCTTGGAATTACAGAGCTGTGGGACAATTACGTTCCCTGGGGAAGTCGAAGGCCAGAGGTCTCTGGTCCCAGAGGAAGTCGCTTGATATTCAGAAGTTTGATCCAGGAAATTGCAGCCGCATAGATTTTCACAGATGCAGGAATATTACAACCCTTACCCTTTTAAGCTGTGATATGCAACCAAAGCCATAAAACAATCTGCTTAAGGAAATCAATACCCCTCTGGTGCTAGTGAATTTATCTCAATCATGCCAGTAGTGTCCTGTGTAAATGAGAATAAGACTGAAATCCACCAATCACTTTTATTACACTAACCTCGATAAAACAAGTGAACAAAGTATTGCACTGTTCAGTGTGCGAGAGTTGTGAAGGCAGTGGCAAGTTAACTTGCCTCTTTCAAATGTCACTGACTGAAAGCAGACTAGAAGTCCAAACAATAAATCCTGGAAACTGAAAGCAGTTGAGTGAGGGTAACTGGCCTGTGTGTGTGTGTAGGTGTATTAGTTTGTGTTTGTAAGAAATGTGACCATGTGGAAATCATTAGATGTGGGCTGATTCAGCTTGCTGGCATATTTGTGTGTTTGCACGTGAGTGTATCATGTTTTCTGCCCCCTCCAGGCTCAGTAAGTCAAACACCACACCCCTGACCCCCATACACTGTTGGGAGCATTAAATAGACTTGCATGTACGTTCTGGTGAGTTAACCTAACCACTACTTGTATAAGTCTAACGTTTACCTAGTCCTAACCGAAACCACTTCAATGAAAAATCTGCTTTTTACCAATTGTGGACATGTCTTTTATTCCAAGTTCTTTCCAGGTAACTGTTGAGTGATACACATGCACAGTTATTGTAAAATGAAAAACATTTCAATTATTTAATGTCTTTTTTTATGCAAATACAAAAACCCAAAGTAGTCAAGAGGGAATTTAAACCTGGCCAATGTCTAGAGGGGATCTCCTCTGCGGGTCTCTGTGGGACTTTGTGACTCACGATGAATCACTGACTCCTTACAGTCACAAACAAACTCATTAAGTTACTGGTTGCGCTGAGAGCCTATCTCTTAAAGGATTTCCCCTGTTGTTGTCTTATTTTCACAAAACCTTACAGAAATCAGACACTCATCCTCAGATATTTAAGCAGTTCCAACATATGGAGTTATTTCCTGCAGTCCTCAGGTCTTTCATAGGGCCCTCGAAATTCAACAATAATTAAACCAATGACTTACAACCTCAGTTGAGACACACCAGGGTTAGATTACCAAAAAAAAATAAAATCAGTAAACCTAACAAATTTCAAATTCATCTAAAAACTTCCAAACACTTCTCTGACAACCTGAGCTATTCACCATTAGAGCCTGACTTAAAACCATTATTGTTTACCTTAGATTGCACTTCAAATACCAATGCAGTGCCTGAGAATTGAGCTCAATACCTAAAAGAATTAACTAAGGAGTCTTCTGAAGCTGTGGGCAAAGACTTTGTTTTATCCCTCCTTTGGAAGCTGACTCCAAACTTCCCTAAGTTACCTGATGATTTAGGCCTCAAAATTTCTAACGTCACGAGCCATTTGATCAGAAAGTCAGAAACTATATTTCTTGGAGTCTTTACTTTTCGTGTTGGTCTTAAAAATCCACTCATAAAATAGGAAGACTGCTCAGGAGTTCTGTCCTGAGTCCACAGAGAATTTTTAAGTTCAGTGCCCAAACACACATTCAAAAGGCCTTGGAAATAAGGAGACAGTGCTGAAGCCAGCGCTGGCTACATTACTCCTACCACCTGTGCAGGCTTGGGTATTATAAGAATCCAAGAGAGAGAAAAAAAGTTCCAACTTGATGCACTAAGCAAACATTCCATTTCCTTGCATCTTAAAACCTACATTTAATATTTTGTTGGCTAATGGCTCGATTTGCCTGACTTTATAAGCCCCGGAAGGAGACTTCAAAGGAGTTATGCAATTCGACTGTGTCACAGACAATATAACTCCTTACATTAGTTAAAAAGCAGCAGTGAGACTGAAAATATCAACTCAGCTGCAATTCAAACACCTCAAGGGACATTTAGAGCATTCTAGAAATACATCATAAGCCTCATTAGTTATATTTGTAGGTGTAGAGAGCTACAGTATCACACTGTCACATGACACTCTACCTACAGCTGCACCAGGACCCCTGGCTGCATACCCACAACTGCTGAACACATTAGCCAGTTAATGGGGTACTTATAAAGTGTATGAGAGAGGAGGAGGAGACTGGCAGATGGACAGCCAAAGTCAAAGGGCATTAGGGGGGCAGATAAGTCAATCACAAGCAGATACAGAGGCTCAGAGAACGTGTTAAACAACTAGAGGAGGGGAATGGAGCAAGCGAAGGGGGAAAAGGGGGGAGACAACGAGGGAAAAGGAGGGAAAATGGGAGAGGAGAGAGAGGGGTGAACCTCCTGAAAGACATAAATAGGCGAAAGAGGACCTGGAGCATTGCAGTCACTCTTCCTGACAGCCACATCCACTGCTCTCCTCTCCCCTTCTCCTCACCTCCAGCCCTCCTCTCTAGTCATCTGCTACAACCCTTCATTCATCTGGAACCCCGAGAAAACCAGTGAGTAGTCTCTGCACCACACCATCATCTTGTTGTTACAGAAAAGTACCGAGGAACTTGCATTTAAAAGTATGCATCACTGCACATATTAATGGATGCAAGTTGTATATCAGAAAGGCTTCAGATCTTTCATGTAACAGTGCTTTGTGTGTCATTAAAACGCATGAATGACAAGGGATAGAAACTCAGAAAACAAATGGAAGTGCAGATATAACTTCATTTATATGGATTCACTGTATCATGTATAAGAATAAATAGTGTTGAATTAAAATGCAAATATTTTAAGACAAATAGGGAACATATCTGGCTCTAAATTTGTGTTGATAAGTCAGCATGCATAGGACATGCTCCACATAAAAATTATATATATCCCTCAGGGAAACGTTTAACATCATGAAGAACACACATTACCGTCAGAATTATTGATAGAGTTCAAGAAGGGGGCACGATGATTGCCAAGGTACTACGACCTCTCTGGAGAATTTAAATACAGGATAGTGAGGAAAATATGACAAGACTTCCAAACTTAGGAAAGTCAGCTAACATAGCTTTATGGTTCATATCACTGAACCAGGAATGAGGAGTCCACCAGTAACAACAACAGTGGAAAATAAACAGTGAAATGGATTTATGTGAAAATTATTCCCTCTGACTCACATGCCCCACTTGTTAAACAATGATGCTACAGCCAGACAACTCTTCTCTACTTTGCCAATTCAGGCATGCCATGTAGAAGAGCTAACAGGAAAAGTGGAGATGTCAAGTAACTTAACACATCACACTAGTCAAAGTGCACAAGGAGAGGAAGAAATGAATCCTTCATAAAAGAATGAAGAAATCTTTGGCGAGATAATTACATTATTAAAACAAAGACAGCAGAGCAGAGAACATGAAGTTGAATATGTGCTAAGCAGAATTGTAAATGGCAGCTGAATGAGTCAGCATGACAAAAACATTAATGCTCACTTTTCTCCTTATTTTGTATTCCCTGTTAGGCCTCATTAGAATGGACACCACAAAGAACATCCTCACAGTCTGTGAGACACTCTACCATCTAATCATCTTGATAGTGACATTGGGCCAAGGGTGTAATTCAATGCCTGTTCCTACTGACATCCCTATGTGCACAGCCTCAGAAACTGCCCAATATAGCCTAACTTTTACCGGCAAGTGGACTCAGGCAGCTTTCCCTAAGCAGTATCCCGTCTACCGTCCCCCTGCACAATGGTCCAACCTTATTGGTAAGTGCAGAGTTGAGCAGCTTTTTGTACAGATTATTTTATAAGCAGCAGCTTTTAATCAGTAAACTGATTGTTTAAACAAATATTATATGTGGTTATATATGAGGTTGATTCGAACAATGCAACTGAAATGAGCAAAATTATAATCTTATTTGGCACTGTTTTTCTTCTTAAATAGACAAAGCGTTAAATATCCCTACAACATTTTCTAATTGCAAAATCCCTATGATCCTTTCATTTCCCTCTCTCTCTAGGGGTGACGCACAGCTCTGACTACCATATGTGGCAGCGTAATGAGTTTGCAAGCAATGGAGTGAGGGATTTTGCGGAGAAAGGCGAGGCCTGGACACTGATGAAGGAAGTTGAGGCGGCCGGCGAACGTATCCAGAGTGTTTATGGGATCCTCTCTGCTCCTGCTGTAGTGGGAGGGACAGGCCAGATGAACACCCAATTTGAGGTCTTTGCCAGGCACTCTTATGTAAGTCATGCAACAATCTCCAATTTTGGGTGCATCCACCTCAGATGCACAGGCAGGCAGGTCCACTTTGCCATCAAATTAGTTTTCTCCATAAGTTGGTATAAGTAGATCAAATTAAAATGTGCCCAATTACTTGTCTACTGTGCTATGAAATTATTTCTTTTGAGAATATGGTGTTGTGATGTCACGGCAACAGAAACGATTCAAAATGCTGCAAGCTGAAGATAATAAAAGAAAATTAATAAGCAAATTTTACTTTTAACTAGGTTGGTGCAGATCCAAAAATGTTTTCCCTCGTATTTAACATCATAAAGAGAGTTTACAAATAGCAGCAAGCCTAATATATGTCTCAACAAATTATTTCAACCACTGTACTCTGTAGGAGTTGGCTGTTAACATTGTCCGGGTAGATGGCAAAATTGGGTACAAATCTGACAGTATGTTAGGTTTGGACAAGGGACGAGAGAGGTGGGGGAGAAGGGAAAAAGAGAGGCAACACAAGCTTGGTTTGGCAGTTAGAGAAATGGAAAAAGTTTAGCTGGAGATAGATGTTAATCAGCTGGAAATAAACAATACTTTAGCAATGAAATAACAGCACGTGTCAGATGGAAATACATACATACAATTGATATGTTCCATTTATTTTTATGTATATTTTAAGGGTAATACCAAAAATCTCTCACACCATATGTGGAAAAAAAGATGTCAGAAGTCTTTTGGTACGATGCCTGACAGATCTCAAGTGATGTCTGCATCCCCTAAATCAAAAACTCACAAAAGTATTTTTTGTGTTTTAAAAAGACAAGTGAATGGATATGTCAAATGCATAAATTCTTCATACATCTGAATGTTGAAAGAAAGCAATTCTTCCTTTGTGACTTTAACTCACAGCCTTGAAAAATAAATCTCTTTGTCTCTGTCATCTCTATTTCCTGCAGCTGTCATTCATTGTGCGCATCGTTCCAAGCCCAGACTGGTTTGTGGGTGTGGACAGTATTGACTTGTGTGACGGCGACCGCTGGAAAGATAATGTGTCACTGGAGCTTTTCCCATACGATGCAGGAACTGACAGCGGGTTCACCTTCTCCTCTCCAAATTTTGAGACCATCCCACAGGACAAAGTCACACAGGTGGGTCTCACTAAGACGAGAGCAACGTTGCATTGATTCCAAAATCCCAAAAACAACAACAAAAAAAAGTACAGATATTGGTGCCATATTGTCACTTTCTAAATAACCTCTAGTAGCATTGTATCTAAAAATCCAAGAGAATTTATTAGCCGTTGTGGTGTAATGGGTGATTTCTCTTAATCTCTTCTACATGTATCCATTTAACAGCAGCTGTCAATCATCATCCATTTTCCCTCCCATAGATCACCGCTTCCTTCCCCAGTCACCCTGCCAACTCCTTTTACTACCCCCGCCTGAAACACCTCCCACCCATTGCCAAAGTAACACTGACCAGGGTAAAGAAGACCAATCAGATCATCAGCTTGCCTGCAGAACCCACACAGTCCAACCAACTCCCCACAGGAAACGAGATTGAGGACAAGCTCATAAGTAAGTCTGAAGAACACAAATACACAATTTCCACACGTGACTGAAAACTGTCTGACGGACTGTCAAAACTTTTTTTCCATATATTGGGAAAGTACAGCAAAAATGTGATATTATGCTTGCATAATAATAGGAAACCTTAAAAAAAAAAAAAAAAAAAAAAAGATTGATCCCAAACAGCTATTCCCACATAGACCATAAAAAATTAAAGTGCCCTCAAGAGATTTTGGCATGCATTTAGTCAATACATGATTTTAAACATTCAAAAGATACATTTGCTTTGGCGGTGTGGTTTATCTGTTTTCAAGGTGACAAATAATTTAATTTTTGGTGAGAAAATACATATTAAAAAAAATCTATAGCATAACCTTCAAGGAGAAGCTCAAAATATACAGGAATGAAACTGCATTATAAATATTTTGCAAGAGGAACAAAATGGAATTAAATTTTGTAAGAAAAATATGCTGATATATCCATTAGCGAGACCTGCAGTTTAATAATATGCTTGCAATATTCCATCATCACTACCCTGAGGTACCTTTTGTCCCATTCTGTCTGCACTGATTGAATAATACTATGCATATTTAAACAGAAAGAAGATTTATGCTGTATATTGGGTCAAACTCAGGTGTAAGGATTTAACACAATACTAGGGGCTTATGTCTTCTGCTGACTCAAATGAAAGCATTTTCACTCTTAGAGGTCACACACTAATCCAATTACTTCCTAACAGAAACAAGAGAGGCCAAATTAGCAGAGGGCTTCAGAAAATTCCAGGGGCACATCTGGCCTCCACTGGGGAAATCTAAAGATGAGAAATGGAGAAAATGAAGGAGAATTTTAAGAAAGCTATGTAGAAATGTAAAGCAGCGATTTTGACTCAGAATGCGTTACATACAAATTTTTACTCAGGACCTCAATCCATAAATTGAATGTGGATTTACTTAATCTGAGATTGTTGAATTTTAAGGCTCTCAGTAGTCCAGATTAGTGGCAATAGTTACACAGTCTCAGTGCAAAGACGACAAAGGAGACAACTTGGAAAAAAAGATCATGAGCATGTAGAAGTAAAGCCAACAATGCAGTACTTACACAACCTGTGTGACTGATGTTCTCCAATATGACTGGAAGGGAAAAAAGAACCTTTAATAAAAACACAATTTACCACATGAAGTCTAAATAGATGGCTCGGCCAGGAAAAAGACATCTTAAGAGGAGAAAGAAAGAATGAAGAGATACTGTGTCACCCTAACAGTTGAGCTCACACTAAAGAAATCAGACTCAGACTGACTGACTCAGCATCACAGATTACAAGACTGTTCCCCTGACGACCCATCAACAAACAACAACGAGGGGCCAAGAATCATTTGAGGTTTCCTGCCCCGCTCCCAATGCTCCATCCTACCTTTCCAACTGTTTATCCTTCCCTCCTCTCATCCCTTTCATGTCTTCTCTCCAGGACTATGACAAACATTTTTATTTCAGATTACTTGCTTTAGATTCACCTGCTAGATTTTGCAGCACGAAGATAACATGGAATGAATAAGCATTGCTTGGTGGAACATCTTATCAAGTTATCCCTTCTGACCTAATGGACACACAAGATGAACAGAGATGTCAAAAATCAGTCTCAACTTGATGTGCATACTCTACCCCTCCATCCGTCCATCCATGCAGCTTCCGTACCGCCTTCCATCCTTCTGCTTTTCTACTCTTTAGCCCACATCTGGGTCTGTGATATACATCAGCTGTACACAAAGTCACACTAAGGTTGTCTGAGGTAGACTGGCAAGCTCACAATGTTGGAAAGGAAAAGTGGAAGCAATAAAGAAGGAAAAAAAAAAACATGACTTAAAATTTGTGTTATGCATTTTCATAACTTACTTGAAGAATTAACTTGAGAAAAAAAAAGCTTAATTTCCTTGCATTACAGGTGCATTTTTGTGAGGCACTACATCTTTATCTGCGATGGTCGACTAAATAAATGACACTTAGAGGATGAGCTGTACTTGCACAGCTGTACTTGCACAGCTGTACTGTGCAAGTACAGCTCATCCAACACAGAACAAGCACAGTGGGCAAAGACTCAATAAATACATACAGCTATTAAAAAAAAAAAAAAAAAAAAAAAAAAAAAAAAAAAAAAGGTCTGATTAGAAAAAGAATAGCAAAATACAAATGGACAAACTGCATTTTCGAGCTGTTCACCCACTGCCAAGAATCTATAATGAGAATTTATGAGTTCATAAAAAGCTGCATACCGCCATTTACTGGAATATCCTTTCATTATTTTATTTACGTTTTTTAAAGCCAAGTAAAGGTGGCAGAGCAGTGATTTTCATGACTGTGAATTATTATTACTCTATTTCATTCCAAAAAAAACTGTACTTCTAAAGAATGACAAAGCTAGCCTTGAAGTTAATGACACTAAAATGTCCCCTCTCTGTGCAGATACACCTCTGGACTGCGAGGTGTCAGTGTGGTCTCCCTGGGGATTGTGCAAAGGCAAGTGTGGAGAGTCAGGCGTGAGGCACCGCACACGCTACGTCCTAATGCACCCAGCAAACAATGGAGCAGCATGCCCCCTTCTGGAGGAAGAGAGGAAATGCTTCCCTGACAACTGCTTATGACTAAGCCAGGAAAGGAGGCAGAAGAAGGAGAGGAAGGAAAGGAGGGAGAAGAAGGAGAGGAAAGCCAAGAAAGGGAGGAAGGGACGAAGATGGAGAAAGAACAGTAGGAGGTCTGTGTATTCACATGAGGCATAAATATAACGAACCAGAATCCCTCCTTTCCTTCCAGTTAAGCCCACATTTTACTGGAAATTAGTGATGTACTTATTGATAATCTAATTATTAAATTGGATGAGTTACAACAAAAAAAGTTCATCCTCAAGTCACACTCACATCTGCCAGTACTAGAGATGTGTAGTTTGGTAGAATAGCCATTAGACACCTATGCAGTTTTGACAGATGACTTGTGTGGGGAAAGAACAATTCAGTGAATAACTAAAAGCCCATGCTTTGATCCTCACATTCAAGAACCACCACACAAATTTTTTTTTTTTTTTTTTTTTTTTAAGATGTACAGGGAAAACATGATGCCTCCATAGTCCTGAGTTGTACCAGCTACATTCAAAGCCACATTCAAAACAATGTTTACAGTGACAATGTGGTTATTTTCCTGAAGACAAAGAATATATTTATTTACAGGTAGTTTAACCTGTAGTGTACAGTATAGAAAATCTGATAGTAATGATGTGTATTCTTTTATGTAATTGAGATATTAGTTCAACATAGAAAATAACTTTTTGGTAAGAAAAATAAACAAGAATGTACAAAAAATTATGTTTTCCCTTTGACAAATAAAAGTGTCTTAAGACAATGTCATTGATGAGTATTTCTTTAAAAAAAAAAAAAAAAAAAAAAAGTCATTCTCAAAAGGGAGCATAATGGTCATTTATTTTCAGGTTTAAAATTTTAACTTTTTTTTTTCCCTCAATTGAGAATTACAATACAATCTACAGCCTAAAATCATCCTTTGGTGCCTTTGCTCGGAGGATTGCATAACCTTCACATCAGCTTTATTTTATTTATTTATTTATTTTTACCTATTTTATTATGACCAGTGGGGCTGCAGGATTAAATTGAGTGTAGAGAGAAATGCCTTTAACTGGATGCCCAGGACTTAGGCCCCAATGTAGGCTCACTCACCCTGACGAAGTGCAAGTCATAAATGTTGCTCACCAATGATTTAAAACATTTCACCAAATATTGTTTTACATCATGTGTCGTGAAATCTCAGAGCTTTCTTCAGATTCATATTGGAATGTGCTGCAGTGGACAAAGTAGTATGGAGCCCCACTTAATGTCCACAGCAGATACCAGTGATATGTAAAGTGAACCATTTCTTCATATGTGAAATAGATAAAAATCACTTACAACTCCCCACGCCCTTTCCCACCTTGCTATAAAGAAACCGTAATGCGGATGACAGATTGAATAGCAGTAAAACCTTAACATCTGGCACATGATGAATCTCCCTCTGTTCTGAATGACAAGGGGGAGTAAAATTACTATACAGATCCAGTTTCTGGCTTTCATGAGCAGTGGTTTCTACAGCCAACTCTGAGTGTGATAAGACTGTACACCAATACAGCATATAATAAAGAACAATATCAGAGGGGGTATACCTGCCTGGAACTGAGGTTTAGTCTTTGAACACACTGATAACAATGTGTCTTGGTATTTTAAGGATGAACAAAAACTGATGTAGTTACCCCAACAGAAATAGCATTGCTAATATATGACAACGATGAAGTAGAGCATGATTATTGTTCTTGCCATAAATACATTCACCAAGTTTGCTCTTAGTTTACACCTATTTTTTCATTCAATTATTGCTCCGCTACCACACATTTGGCTGAGTGGACAACATCATGCAGCTACAGCCCAGGAGCTTCAGTTATTAACATGAGACAGAGGAAAAACTGCAATTTTAATAACTTTCATCCTATGGTAGCTCATAAGCTTTTACAGGAGCGAGCAGAAAACCATCAGTTATGATTTGAATGCTACAGCCTGAGCATTGTTGTACAATTTACCATCTTCTACCTCAAGCATAATAATGCACCTTGTGACAAGGGAAAAGTCATGTCAAGCTGGTTTTGCAGACATGACATTGAGTTCAGTTAGTATGGGGTAAAACATTGATTGTAAACATTTATGTGCCGTTAACACATCTATATGGATTATATGTATATATGTTTTATGCAGAGACAGAAGATGCTCACTACCAGTCAAAGTTTTGGACACACTTTCTCATTCAGATGAATAAGTGTGTCTAAAGTAATGACTGGTAGTGTATGATGTAGAAGTTTTGAAACAGTACAGAAGAAAATACTTGTTGATATAAGTATGAACAATATGGTGTTGGTATTGCCAAAGGGAGTGAATTACAAATGGTGGGGTTTTTTTTAATTGACATTATTATTATGTTTGAAATTATTAGAACATTATAATCCGGTTTGCAATTCAATGCATAAATTCATAGTAGTTTGCAACAGAATCCATTATGTAATGGCAGGCATAATAAACATACTGATTTAGCATTCACACTTTCTGTTAAACTACTAAAGTGTGGGAGGAGAGGATGACAATTTTTGCAGATGCTAAATATGAGAAGGCTCTATTCCTTGTGTGGGTTTGCTGGGGTTTGCTTCATAAGTGACCTCATCTCATCATCAAGGTGAGCATTTGGCAAATGTTGTATGTAATGGTTACAGTTAGATTTCTCCCTCAATTTCTATGGATGTGGAGTGTTTGATCTACTGCAGTACCAAGCATTGGCATATTCACAGGGCTACAAAATCTAAAAGGAATAGGTGCACAAGTAACAAAATTGTTAGCATTTACTCAATGGTGACAAGAGAAGCCATTGTTTGAAAAGAGGAGGCGTCACCACTGTATCTGCTGAAATTGCCCCCAATCTTAAACCGTTCACGATTGGCTCACAGCTGAGCCAGTCATGACACCAGAGACCAGAATGTCTCGTCACACAAAGCAGCACCTGCGAATTTCACACGCTCAGACCATCTAGCTTTTAGCACTATACTTACCTCCACCAGAACTAGAACATGTGTGTTTGGCTGTACTCAATCAAATATATCTCAATCTTGATTTAGAATTTGCAGAAAGGAAAAAAAAAAGAAAGTATCAGAGCTAAAGGTCAAACATTTGGTCACTAGCAAGCGTATTGTAATCTAAAAGCTCATTGTTGAATGAAAATGGGTTTTCAAGGCATTGGCTTTCTGCTCCAGTGTTACCTGATGTTGGCAGCAGCTATGTATTTTGATCTCGGAGAGCAGGAAGAAAAATGCATAATTGAAGAAGTTCCTGAAGATATGCTGGTGACCGGTGAGTCCTGGAGATGGAAAAGTTTGTGTTTAAAATCTTGACAGTGGAAATGAATTTGGAATTACATATTGAAATGTGTATTGTGAATTCTCACGTGATGGTAAAAAGCAGCGTACTGGTATATGCACTTGCATGATATTAAGACAGTTATTTCAGTAGAAAAGCAATTTATGACTTGACTTTTATCATAGCACACTTCCCATGCAGCTCATTCAGTTTAGTAAATGATTGAAATGGTGTTTGTGCAGTTGGGTAAGTAACATGCATTAACATGAATGAATTTTAATGAAGTCAATTCAGATCTATTGCCCAGCAAACATAACAAGCTTCAACCAAGACAACAACTATGTGTGTGTACATGTATGTTCATGTAGTAATGCGTGATTGTCTCCTACCCTCAGGTTATTTCTTGCTCGAGCCTTGGGATATAAAAGCATCCACACACTCCCCTCACTTTGGGGTCACTGTGTCTGTCAGAGACCCCAACCAAGAGGTACTGCACACAGAATAGCGGTTTATTACCAAGACAGGGTTTCCATATCCAAACCCAGATTTGGTTTGGACAGGGACAAAATGCACATTTAACAGTGTACCTGAAAGTCAGCATTGACAATACCCATTTTTTGTTGACTGACTACTGAAGAAACTTTGGCCTAAGAGTTGTTCCCTCTCCCCAGGTTGTGATGTCTAAACGCTATGGTAAATTTGGTAAATTCACCTTCACAGCTCATGCCTCTGGTCAGCACTTCCTTTGTTTCCAAACCAACTCCACAAGGTTTGCTGTCTTTGCTGGAGAACGGCTGGTGAGACCTGTCAAGAGACAAACAAATTCTTTAAAGAAACATCGATAAATCCAGCTACACATACAATATTCACCCTAATTTAAAGAAGGTAACAAGCCTGAAGACCTCTAAAGACAGTATGTGAAAATAAAATAAAACCATTCAGGTCCTGCAATGCCCTGAATCTAAAGGGAAACTTCGCACATTTAGGGCATTTTGACCACATGATTAAAACCATTAAAAAATAAAATAACTGTTATTTATATATAATTGCTCCAGCATTAAAATAGCCTTTAGCGGCAGACACGAACAAATGATATGTTTTAGAAAGTAATCTCTCAATTTCCCAACAACGTGTTGTACAGAAACTACATTTGGACGTCCAGATGGGAGAGCACACAATTGACCGCAACACTGACAAAACCAAAGACAACATGGTGACGTTAGAGAACAGCCTCAGTCACCTCATAGATCAGATGATGTACATCACCAGGCAGCAGGAGTACCAGCGGGTAAATAGGAAACACTTTCACAGAAGTGAACTTTCACCAAGAGGAAGAGTTCATGCCCCCGTATCGCTCTCTTTTTATCAATTTAGGAGAAAGAGGAGGTATTTCGTCAGATCAGTGAGGACACCAACAGTAAGGTGTTGTGGTGGGCGGTGGTACAGACCTTGACTCTGCTGTCAGTCGGATTTTGGCAGATGAAACGACTCAAAGATTTCTTCATTGCCAAGAAGCTGGTCTGATGACGACCTCTGACCTTTCAACATGTTCCACACCTCACTGCATGTTGTTCACCTGTCCCAACGCTGAGCACCATTATACTCCAACCTGAAAGAAATTATATAAAATGAATGATATAAAAGTGAAGACTCTGTAACACAATCAAAGTGTAGTGCAGTATAGTGTGTGCATTTCAGTGTACATGATACAGATCCAATAATAAATTAAATTCATTGTCAAATGGACAATATTGTGACAGCTATTGAACCTAAAATGTTTGGGTTTTTTTTTTTTTTTTTGCCAAAAATGTTTAACAAATGACAATTTCCATTGAATTCAACTTAATCTTAGTTTGTGATAATAATCAACACACAATGTTAAAGTTTTACAATAACATTTTAACCAATATTTGGCTTTCTTAGAGAGAAAAGTAAACAATAGCAGGCTAATTAAAATAGATTATATGATTAGTTCTCTTATTTTACCATATGAACATTAAATATAACTTTTTTTTGTACTTTAACACTTTTTCAGCCACAGTCTTGTAGCGCCACCTCCGAGCTAACAGCTTACCGAGAAGCTAAGCTAAAAACCGACGGCCCCACTTAGGAGGTAAAATTAGCAAAAAGAAAATATATAAATTAATTTTACATCGACGATAAATTGGTTAATTACTTTACTGTAATGTTTAATTAATTATTAGGTATCGTTGGTCAAAGAAAATTACTTTTTTCTATGAATCTCTTACAATATAAACTGAGCAGAGATTAGCTTCTACAGTTCCGATGGTTAACGTTGATGCTAGCTCGGTTAGCTTTTAGCTTCGCCTGCAAACAAGGCTTAGAGAGCTGATTTTAGAGCACTCAGCTGTTAATAAAAACAACTTTACAGGCTGAGCTGCTGTCCTCAGATGTCTTCCTGGATCTGCTGTAACTCCTGCTTCCTTTCTCCGGCTGCTGACCGAAAACTGGCCGTAACGAGCTGCGGCCACCTGATCTGCAGCGTCTGTTACCAGAAAGGTGAGACAGCAACACGAAGAGTCCGGATTTAAGTTGGACCAGAACCTGCTGATCCGGGCAGGTGGAAGTCTGATTAGACAGAGACATCTGTCGGACCTGGACGGATACTGCAAACCCAGATTTACACCAGGTGGCTCCAGAGAGCAGCTTTAACTTCACTCGTTTTGGGCCTTTAATAATCTGAACCAGCAGCTGTCACACTGGGTTTGACATTGATCTGGGTAACATATATTAGACAGGGAGCCGGGGGTGAAATCTCTGTTTCTACGGGTATCCTCAAATGAAATAAAAGTAAAATCACACCATTCAAAAATGGATCACGCTCCATATTCATAAACCAAAAGGTCTGTCGCTGCTGAGTCTAATTTCAATCAGACTGTTGGATTTAATCTTCACACACTGCCTCATTTTATGTTTAGGAAATACTTTCCTTCTGTTGAGTTTATGAACTGGATTTCAGGCTCTGTATGTCTAATCTGTAAATCCAAACTTCTCCTGCAGGTAAACAAGGCAAGTGTTTAATCTGCAATGCCAAATGCCAAGTGTCACCTCTTTCTAACAATGTAAGTATCTTTTTTTCAAATTCAATTACATAATGTTGTGGTTGTGGGCCTGTTTGAATCAGATAACATCGTACATCATATCTTCTTACAAAGAGTGATGCCATTGTACAATCCTGTGGTCATTAAAGTCATGTGAAATAAATTTCTTTCAGAGCAGTTCAGAGGTGAAGGCCTTGTTTTCTGACATCAGTGTTGTGGCAACCAAACACTTCACAGAAGTCAGCAAAGTTTGGTCATTTTCTTACTACACATAATAAAATGGTCTTGTTAACTCTTCTGCGTATCTGCATCAACCTCAGAACTCCATCTGTGCTCATTCTGTCTCAGTCAGTTCAAGATAGTTTGCTCAAAAGGCTGATTATGTATATATTGGATATTTCATTTAATACTCCTTCCTGTTAGGTTGTAATGTTTCAGACAAGACATCAAAAGAGACTGTTGGCTCACTACCAACAGAGGGTGAGATACATCTATAATGTTGCGGTGGATGCTTGTTAGTGTTTGTGTGTGTGTGTGTGTGTAGTTGAGGGTTTGCGTTTCTTCATTTGCCAGGCAATGGCCTATATTTCAGAGAACCTTCAGAAAACCTGCTGCACTCACACATCGCTAACTGTTTTGTTAATTGCAGAATGAAAAACTAGAGGAGGTAATAGTCAAGATGAAGCAAGAAATGCATCAGATGACAAGGTAAGATAAACCGTAAGATAAACCGTAAGATTTTCATCCAGATTTTTGAGCAGCAGTTTCTAAAACAATGAAAGCCTTTCACTTTTTTCTCTTTAAAGGAAGCTGAATGATCAGAGTGAATACATCTTAAAGCTGGAAAACGCTCTTCAGCATCAGAGGTACATATAGAGTTTATACTTGACTCTGTCGTGTAGGGCAAATCAGTTTTTTAATGCTGGAGAATATGATCTGTATCTTAATCTGTATCTCATCTTACCACCCTTCATTCACACACATCACACTGGATGCACAACTGAAATAAAAAGGTAGTAAACTGATGAGACGGATGAGGGGTTATGCAGGCTGTACAAGTGGTAATTATTTGGACATTTATGCTGTGTTATGTGTGTCCTTTTGGATTTGGCTACACCTAAACACATTGTCTTAAAATGAGCTGGCTGTTAGGCCTCACCAATCACTACAGTAGGTGTCACTCCTGGCACAAACACTCTCTTCAAACAGCCAGAGCTGAAATTGTGTAAAGGGGGTGTGCTCTTATTTATTTTTTAAAAGACAGCCATTTGTCACTAATTGTTTTTTTACCACCCAAAAACAAGTTGTGGATTTAAAAAAAAAAAGGGGGGGTCCTCAAACATCAGTAACGAAAGCTTAATTTCAACAAAAATTACATTATATCACATTCTAGGATTAAAACTATGAAACATCTTTCAACATTGCCTTTTTAATTGGTGATGATAAAACATGTGTGTTGCTGTTCTTGCTCAGTGTCAAAGCTTCATCAGTGTCTCAGATGAGCCCTATGCCACATGGACACAAACCAGGTAAATAATCTTATAATTCAACAACAAGGTTGCATTGGGGCAATTTAGCAGGCTTATGGAACAACTCTTATGTTCATTCAGGATGCTGAACCATCTATATGGCCAAAGTCAGTGTTTTACCTTTGAACATTTGTACATCTCCTGTATGACTACAAATGTCTCTCCATTAAAAACAGCACTTGATATGAAACTTGATATGTTTACTGTTTATTGGTTTTTGTCAGTTTTACAGATTCCGTTTATTTCATCCTCGCCCCTCTCTCGACACTCCTCAGTCACCAGTGTGTGAGTATTGTCTTCTAATTTTTTTTTTTACACTCTGCATCCTCTTGTCTATTCTCTTCACCTTGTCTAATGCTGTTGTTGTTTTAATGAACTCTTCTCTTATGGGCCACTGCCAGATTTTAGCGTCCATCTTGATCTCTCAAGAGAGAGAATATGTTGGAGGTATATCACATTGCAAACGAGCCATAGCCTGGGTTCAGCCCCAGTGTCTTATGTTAGCTTTAGCTGCTGTATAGCTTTGCCCTGCCCTGTGGCTATCTGCACGCACCTGAATAAGCTAAGCTTTGCTTGGGTTTAGTCAGGAATCCCTGTTTGGTTTCCTAGACACCGTTGACACAGGATTGATTGGCTTCCTTAATCAAATAGAGCAAATGTTGTTTTATCCGCTGAGACTTTAGACTTTTCTACTGAGCAAAAGCAGCATAGATGAGGGATGGCCAATATTAACTCCATCTGCAGTGTCGCCGCCATGTTTTCAGGAGGAATTTATTTTTGGTTCGAAAAGGACTGAACTGTGAATTTATTTTCTGCTTGGTATCATGCAAAGCTATTTCTCAAACATATTAATTTAATGTAACTACAAGTCTCACAAAATGAACTTTGAAGCAGTGACCAAAGACACTCAGTGTGGTGCAATAAATGTTGTAACTACCTAGATGTTTGGCTTGTTACAAAAATAAAGATTGGGCGCCACCGCAGTTCTCTGACCTTCTCTCTCCTGTCTGGCAGCACTGAAAACATGGAAACGGATGAAAGAAGTCTCTTCAGGAAAGTAAGTTCCAATATTTCTCCTACACTGAATATCTAAATATGCCATTTGTGTAATATACTGTAACGCATAAACTCTCTAAGGATGATACCACACCTTTTCATATCATTTATTGCTATTTTGAGTAAAAAAAATAAAATAGAAGTATTTTCAAAAAATGATCATTGGTGCTGATTTCCTCTGTGTCTCTGTCCTTCAGCCCAGCACTGTCCCTAGACTGTCATTAATCAGTCCACCACAAAGAGGACGAATCGGTATCATTCAAAGTTTTGTTACCCATGACATGACACAATTAAGTCTCAGTGTCTCTCTGATAAATGTATGTAAGTGATGTTGCACATTTCAAAATGAAGTATCAGAAGCATAATTGTGCTGCGATTACAAAAAACTTCTTGCAACTCAACTTTGGGGGTCGTGGACACCACATTTGACCACCCACAGTGATTGAATGAGCGAAGATGCTGTCAGTTAAGTTTAGGATTATACACACATTGCGTCCTATTCTCCAATTATGTGATTTAGTCTCTTAAAAGATTAGATCCCAGTTATTGCAGATAAATTAGGTGACAGCTCTGAAATGTCAGTGATGATATGTAAATTCTCAAATGTAAGTAAAAAACAAAACAAAACAACCATCATGTATAAGAAGCTTTAGATTGATTTGACTAATTCAATGCTTAGGCTATTTAAAGGCTCAAAAGACATTTTAATTCATTGTTACTACAACTACAGGTGATGTACAATTTATTTTCTGTTCTTGGCAGCAGATGGTTGTTTTGAAGCCATAGGTGATTTCCCCTGTCGGGTATTGTGAGCTGCTAATTACTCTGGAAAATCACTCACCCATTTATGTTGTCATCTTAGGGGCTTTTCCAAATGAAACTTTGCAGCAATAAACTGACAGAAAAAGAGACACACAAGTCTATAATGACCTGAAAATATGTCATGTATTTTCAAAATCATCATTAGCACTTATGTCTGTAAGATCTTTGTTACAGTTGAACCACTGATTTTTCTGGTGTCGCGTTCAGGCCTCCACAGCTCATCCAGTCAGAATATATTGGCCAACCATTCAGCTCACTCAGCAACTGTCAGGTGATTTATTTATGCTATCATTGTCTTCATAACATCTGTCTAGATAATATCACTTTGAAATATTTTCTCCAGCAGGAATATTCAAAGTTGGGTATTCCCAGGATTATAAAAGATATTATATATGCACATTTAGAAAATGCATCTGTGGAGTTGTCATAAATCACAGCAAGGCTTGGAGCAGTCCATGTAAGTCGGTTAATGCAGCAGTTTAGTTTTACATGCTTGAATCTAAATGTGACCATCAATGGTCAAATGCTGAAACATGGCATCAATATATGAAAATAAATTCATATACCGTGTTGCTTTTGCACTTACATTTGCACATTTTAAGTTTCAAATGATTATTGCCACACCAGTCAATTTACATAATTGGTTTTCATTCGTAGCTTATCCTGCTGACACATAGCAAATGCTCGATCAACACTTTTTTACCTCTGCACTGTGAGTGAACTCTCCTCTCTTCTCTCAGTCGTTTTCAGGGAGCACCGCTGACCCCAGATATTTCACTCAGCCAGATTTCTGGTTGGAAATCTCCCATCTTCAATCCGTCCTCCTCCTTCAGACACTCCATGTCCTCCCTGGTTTGCCCTCCAAAACAAACAAACAGACAGAAGCTGCCATGAAGCCTTTTGAGGAAACACACCTGGACCCTGACATGCACAGAAGTTATTGCATCTCCTGCAACCTAAAATTTGTCAGTACCCTATTTTGTGTTTGGTTTTATACCCACTATGTATTAACACGTGATTTAAAGCTTAAACTGGACCCTGTGCCATGATATAACTGCATACTGATAATTAAACTCTAATTCTTAATTGTTCAGTTGCTATTCTTCCAGTCTCCCAGTCAGTTTAACTGGTAAAATCATTACATAAAACTTTTTTGACTCAGACCGAAGATATCTTGGTGAATTCAGTCATATCTGAGGTACTGACTGATGTGTATTGAAAGGTCAGGTTGTGTTGTTATGAAAGTGAATCACTTTCGGTAATCCAGCAAAGAGACCTACAAGCCTCAACCCACAGAGCCTTACAAGCTTTTAGCCACAGGCACAAGTTGACGTTATGCTCACTCTGTTGCACAAGCACCTGTTCACTTTACAAAGATAAACTGGGATTATCTTCATGAAAAAGTATGCGTATTTACTGGATTCAACAAGACTAGCCCTCAAAGTTGCTGTGCTAAGAAAATCTTCAGGCAGCAACACACTTGCAGTGCCACCACAGGAGGTTCAGGTCCCCCCGCCTGCTGCTCGTAACATTAGTAACCCGATTCGTGATTTTACTGTCAAAATTTGTTACAAAACAGCTGCAAGTAAAGGCAAAGAAAACTGTAGCCATATAGAAACATGATATCACCTGAAGTCATCACAACAGGGAAGAACTGACGCGATGAAGCGGGCGGCGAGGCCAGCCTGATTTGTTCAGACAGGTCGATTCTCTCTTTGTCGACCTGCGTTTCTCCCTCTATTGTCCCATTTGTCAGGGTGGTGAATGGTGTCTATTGAAGAGGGCTCAGGTGCGACTGTGTGTGTGTGTGTGCGCGCGCTCTCTGGGCCTGTGCACGCTGTACTGAGGTCATCACTCGCTTGTGTGTGCGTGTTTATACGTGTGTGAGTGTGAAGTTAAAGGGTATTGTACGGAGTCAGTAGGCTTGATCCTCCAGTGGGATTTGATGCCGTTTCCTGTTTTTTAAGGTCCACTTAGAGAGAAATGGCTCCCCAGGGCAGACTAAGCTGTCATGGTGTCACACACTGACAGGTAGAAGACTAAATCAGAATAATCTCTCCCTTATGCACACACACACACACACACACACACGCTGCACGGTCTCTTGTGCCGTGCTGCTCACTGTGGCAGTTGTACAAATGTGTTGCACTTTTCTTGGTCTTTTTTTTTTTTTTAAGCCCATCTCCTTTGTCTCTCGCGCTGTCTTTATCTCGCTCACTTTCTCTTGCGCACACACACACACACACATCTCTGCATGGCTCCAGGCTGTACAAATGAGCCCTGCCACTTCAGAGAGCAAAAGAAAACTATTCTGATGTCAGTGGTAATTATTCAGCAGCATGTTCCCACAGCAAGTCCACCCCTCCTCCCTCCCTTGCTCTCTTGTACTTCTTCTTTTTCTCTCCCTTTCCATCTCTACCTTCCTCAGTGTGAGAGAGAAGCTTCTCACTTAGTCTGATCCAGATTTCACACTTTGTCACACAGTATTTCAGTCATGTACCTTTTGGTGTGTAGTCCCCTCAAGGCAAGACACGACATGAACTACATGATTTCACACCCAAGCTATTTGTCTTTCTGAGGTAAAATCAGCTTTCTTGTTTGATGTTAACTTTGTAAAATGGAGGAATGGAGGAAAACTAATGAAGATGCTGCCGGACTGGTCGCCAGTCCATCACAGGGCCAACACACAGAGACAGACAGAGACCAACAACCACTCACACTCAGACCTACGGACCATTTAGAGTCACCAGGTAACCCAAACATGATGTCTTTGGACGGTGGGAGGAAACCCATGCTCCCATCACTCACAAAATAAAATAAAATCATTTTCACCTGTGAAGGTCTTTAAGTCAGGTCAGCAGCTCCTGAATGACCTTCTCTGATGTGTGCACACATTTGTGTTCCTTTCAGGATGATGAGCAGTAACTTTTGTTTTCCTAACAGATACGCAGTTTCATCATCAGGTCAACATTTTACTTTGTCCAGCGTAGACCAGGAAGTCAAGTAAGCCACTTATGAGTTGGCAACCTGATTCCTGGCTTCTCTCGTTTTACAATTCCCAGTTTCCTAAAACTCCCAGTGGACTTAAACAAACGTGTAAACGTATAGAAATGTGCAACATTTCGCACATTGAAAGTTAAACAGTGTAGTTTGTCAATTTATAATCCAAAGAGAAAATTGCCCCAAGGTGACCAGACCACAGACCAGCCTGTAGGTGGCAGTAAAGTCTACCTTGCGCTTAAATACGTCATGATGCATTCCTACACTGTGTATGAAGATACCCTGCTCACAGCTGCCTCTGATAGGGATCTACAGAATGAGGAAGGGATGCTCAGGAGGTCATATGAACGTGCACATACACAGACACACACAAAAGGATGAAAGGATGTGATTGAGGAATTGTTAGACCCAAACATACAATGAACATGCCTGCCTTTGTGTTTTAGCGGAAGAGGGCTTAATACGGGCATTTTGTGAATCAAAGGGGAACAGGTGAGGATGGGTGACCTGCACCGCTTCTATATTCTCCAACGCACACTCACACACACACACACACAGAGGCATCCCACATGTGAAGACAGGCAGGCAGTTTGCTGCCTTTGAAGGGGCCTGGCCTCCTCCGACTGCCCCATGCATGCATGAGTGATATCAGCACGCCTGTGGAAAGATTCCTTTCCTGTCATACACACAAACACACACACAAACATTCAGACATGCACACGTGAACATACACAAAATACTTCTTTATCACACAATCTCTCCTCACACACATCAACCTGTTTTGCCATTTCATTACTTTCTCGAACAAACACACACACACACACACACACGGGCGCTTCTATAAAACACACTGATTTCAACTTTCTTCCCCTCTTTTCTCACACACACACGTACACACACTTGGCAGGATGTGTGGGGAGAAAAGGGGGCCGAAAGACAACACCAAGATTAGGAGGCTTTTGTCACGGCTCTGTGGCAGACTTTAAAGGCCTTGGCTCCTTTCCCATCTGCCAGATTTCTTTCTTTTCTCACCCTGTATGTCCACATCCCTCTCTTTTCATGGAGGGGGGGGGGGGGGGGTAAACATTTAGTGAAGAAATGGAGAAAAAGGAGGAAGGGAGTGAGAGAGGGACTGGTGGAAAAAAGAATGGAAGCCGCCTGCTGCCCCCTTTTAGCCTCTTTTTTGTGTTTTTGTTTTCCTAGTTTTAATGGCAGCTTTGTGGCTGTGTGTAGGATGAGTAGAGGGAGGGAGAGGTATGCAAACAGAATACCGCTTCAATGCCAGCCAGGTGTCTGTGTTGTTCCCATCTGTGTGCGAGTGTGTGTGTGTTTGTGTCATGCATCTGCGCTATTGTGCGTGTGCCTGCGTGTGCACATGATGCATATGCACATGAGTATAAATAATGTCAGTATATAGTTTAAGATGTTTATGCACAATCATCTTTCAGATAGATCGATCGAGACATAGATGGATAGATGGATAGATAGATAAATAGGTGTGTGTATACGAGAATGTGTGTGTGTGTGTGTGTGTGTGTGTGTGTGTGAGTCCTTCATGGTCACTGACTCCATTCACCTGAGCACTCCTTTCACAGTGAAAAGGCAGTTGCTGGTAAAAAGCTCTCTGGACAGCTTCTCATCACTAACCACAGCTGCTGTTGACTCAAGCTTCCAGGAATCTCCATGGGTTCACACCCTATTAACCGGCCAACCGTGCACCAGACCCCTCCACAGGCAGGCAAAAAGTTCCTGCAAGACCTCAAGCATTTGCTCTGATGAACTTACTTCTCAGGGATATTTGTGATGGCTGCATTTCTCGAAAAGGAAATTCTGCAGAACACGGGACATTCAAAACCTTTTCACCTCCATCTGTCGTTGTAAAATGCTGTTGGATCTGTGAATCTGTGAATGTTGGAAAAGCTTATGTGTTCCCAAACGAAATTAGAATTGTCCACTGAAGGTTTAAGCCAGACAAAAAGAAAAAAACAAAGAGAGACCTCAACCCAACAAATGGTTCAGGCATTTCAGCAGCTCAGGAATGTCTTCAGTAAATTCACACTCCTCTGCTCTGCCCGTCACACAGTGTTACATATCGGTGCTGAGAGACCTGCAAAACCACAAGATGTGGACGGTCAAATGGTTTCATTCACCAAAAGTTTTGCTGACAAAGTGTCTAGTTCTGCCCTCTCCTGTTATTTTTCCTTTGTGGGAAAACTTCCTTACCTGTAAACCAACAGATATAAACTTCTATGACATATTAAGTGTATAATGAATGTTTAAATTATAATTCTGTCAAAACGGATGTGAGTGAAGGAAACAAAAGGGAAAAAAAACTTTGTGTTGATGTTGTGTACTTCTGAACTATGTGCTGAAATTGTCAGCTTTTTAGTAAATTCAAAACTTTGAAAACCTATTTGAAAAATGTTCTTGATTATTACTGATCTGTGTGTGTAGCCTGGACCAAAATTTAAGACTGTTACCGAACAGTCGAAGAAGAAAATCAAATATAATTCAGAGTTTTAACACTAAAAGTCAATACATTTTTAAAAGGAATGTACAGATGGGACAGTTCAGATGTTTCGGGCCTCGCTGATGTCTTCTGCTCCGCACATTTCTTTTCCCTCTCCCCTGACACACTCTCCAACGATCCTCCATTTTCTCATCTCCTCTCATCAGCAGTGAGCTCAACACATCTGTCAGCAGCCCAGCCCTGTCTCATCCTCCTCCTCCTCTGTGTGCCCTCTCCATTTCCAATTCCACAAGTCCATCAAATTCACAGGAGATAACCAGGAACACACACACCAAGAAAGAAAGGAAAAATAAAAAACAGGAAAGGCTTAATCTCTGAGATAAGAAAAGAACAAGAGTTGAATGTCAAGGATGGAAAAAACAAAGTCACACATGGTGTTAGACATAGTTTTATCAAATGTTTAACGTCCTTCACCGCCTTAAATCTTCAATATCACTTGCACTGCTATTTATTTATCACAAGTGAAAACTGCCAGATGCGAGGAAATCTGCAGGTTTCTGGGTTTGTAAATCCCTGAGTTAGGTCATTCAGCCATGAGTAACTTGACTTTGCAAAAAATTCAAAACCACAAATTCCTGAGAGGTATTTTCCCTCTCTGTATATTTTCATTGTTCTTTTTTTTCCCTCTCCTCCTAAAACTGCTTTTTCTTTCCATCGCACATCCAAAATAGCTTCAACCCCTTCGTTCCCGTTTCTGACCTTATGATCCTAAAAGTTATGAAACTGTATATGTATCTTAATGATCCTATTTTGGTCAAAGGCTCTAATACATGAGGGGAAATTAAATGTGTGTCAATCTCCATCCATTTAATATGGACTGTCTGATCCAATTTATATGAAATCTGGAGACAACTGGAAGGAACACAAATACAGAGAAGATTTTTTTTTAATTTTGCTTTTTTTCCTGCTACAACTCTTTCTGACAGCCTCTATTTTCACTGACTCAAGCTTTTTATTTATTCTTTTATCTGAATATTCTAAAAGTGATATTTCAGCTACCAATCGGAGGCAAATTGGCATCACCATCCAAGTAAATATTTAACAGAAATAATTTGTCCTAAGGCCACTTCACTGGGTCGATCTGAACACATGGAGGCTGGTAAGGATTGTAGTTAAAGGTTTTTAAAGACACGATAGCCAATCAATAGATTGATATCAACATATGAATTAAATTACTACATATAATGGAAAAAGGTTGGTAACTCCTGTGTGTGAGATCATTCAGCTCATTATTCTGGTATCAAGCAAGCATAAATCTCAATGTGACTACAAGTCCAACAAACCAGAGCTGATGTTCCACTGTGCCTGCTGGATGAGCAACTACAGAGCTCCTTCCTGACACATTAGTCAGTGAATGTTAAAGGTTTTAAGAAAGGATTTTTTGGCTGGATCTAGTCTAGTGATCTAGATCCAGCCAACCTCAGTCATAGGATTTGATTATGATCCAGACTGTTAGGACAAAAATAAACAGTGGCTACTTTGGTTTAGTTCCACAGAGAACACCAATTACAAATGATCCAGCTGTGGCTATCCTAACTTCTTGCAACCCTGCCCCCCCCCCAAAAAAAAGAAACTACCGACCTGTCCTGAGTGAATCCCGCCCTGGAAGGTTACCTGGGACTGGATCCAGCATCCCCCTGTGACCTGATGGATAAGCAAATGTGGATGAATGAATGAATAACAACAGGCTATGGGGTTTTGTGCAGGTCAGCTACTGATACTCAGCTTTAACAAAGCCAAGGCCAACAACGTGGCTTCACAATCAATGAAGAGTGCAGTGGGGGAAGTCACAGCCACAGTCGTTCTGACGTGACTATTTTTGTTTTGTACGCCATCTTTTTCTGCTCTCATGTGCTGCCCCGTGGCCATCATCCACCCTATTGCGATGGTCCATCCTTTCAACACTTTTTTCTTTCCTCGTCTTCCTCTGCTAAAATGAGTCAGAGCAACTCTGGGACTTCACACCCTCTGTCTGCACGCAACGGTTGTCCATCTGTCATCTCTCCAGATAGACATGTCGACAGATGAGACGCCGGCTGCAGCACTCACAATGGAAGGCCGACAACTATTTAGAGGACAGTCACTTAAAGACGGTCCCCCTCGCGCTGTGAGGTTGCGTGCTGCATGGGATTAGGATGCCTCTCTGTGTCCATGTAGTTGAGGACTGAAGCGCTGAGAGACAGATTTGTGGCATTTTCAGTGCGACACACTTGGTTAGGACTGACTCTTTAAAAACAGACAGTATCAGAGACATTCAATTTTCTTTAATGACACCAATAATGTGATTACATTGAGAGAAAACACATTTTTCATCCTAAATGACGATAGACTGTACAAGATTGTCGATACAAAGGTTACCAATAAAATTTTTGTATATTCTGTCTGTGTGTATAAATACAGTATCTTACAATGACATGAACATGGTATTTGCTACATAGCTTACATTGTGACTATAACACAAAATCCACTCATGCAGTATAATGCCCAATTATATGAAAATTAACAAACATGTTTAAAAGAAAAATAAATTAAAAACACACTCTTCGCTCTGGGTTTTGTTGGCAGAGTTGTTGTATGGTCCAAAGCACCCTCACTTGATTCTCTTCCATTGTCTATCATTTCAACACTAATGTCATTTCACGTGCAAACCGTACGTGCACATATACAGTCTATTGGCAGTCCATTAGCTTTGACATATAAAACCTGCATGTGAAATGAGAAAAAAAACTATTCAGATTTTACTTTTGGACAAAGAGGAAAATAAAATACCAGAAGGAGGGTTAAAAAAAAAAATAATCTCAAAATGGGGAATTAAAGCTGAGTTTCTAGATAGGCAAATAAATGAAATAATTGAGAAAGCAAAAAACAAACAAACCAAATGCTGTCTTTGCTGAGATTTGCTTACATCTGATGGATTTCATTATATCTTACCAGAAGAAAACATGGTGCTGTGCTTGGTGCATTGGAAATATAGAGAAATGCTTTTAAGTTGTGCCTGAACATCCTTAAGCATCTGCGCAAATTTCTGCAAAGCCTTACAGACGACAGCATAATTATCTTTAGGCTATATTTTGAGTATTTTGATACTTGAGTAACAGCAGACAAAACTTCAAATTCAGACTGTGTACCAATGAGTATGATAAAAAAAAGGGCATATATGATTTATCCATATTAATATATTTGTACATTTTCTTACTTTCCTAAAGATTTATGTGCAAAAATATACGGCCACATGTGTTACTGAGTTCACCAGGTGATCTCAATATATCACTTACTGTCACACGGTTGTTTAAACACCCTTGTAAAATTCTCACTGCTATATTTTAGATGTCCTGAAGAAAGACTGACTGAGGAAAACTAAATACAGTACAAATACAATCGGCTACACGACCAGCCTCCAGCCTCTGTTATAATTCACATATATACAGTACAATTCTACATTTACCCACATCTTTATGTTTAAACATCTCTGGAGAGAGTCACCCCACATCTTCAAGCATACACAACAATGCCAAGTGGGCCTTTCAGAGAGAGCTGTAATATAAAGCAGCTGAAACCTTAATCTAATCTGAGGATATCATTTTACCTTTGTTTCCTTTTTTCTTTTTTTTTTTTTTAAAGTGGTCAGATCCATGGACACACACATGGGAACGACAAGATGGACACCTGAGAGAGAGCGAGTCCGTTCGAAACAGCTGCAATCAAAAGGTTTTTGCAGCTTTTAATGGAGGTTCTGGCCAAGTCTAAAAATGTTTATCACCAGCTGATTCTAAAGAAACATCCCAACAGCAACCAGGAGAGAGTTTCCCTCAGCGCTTAAATATGCAAAACTCACATTCAACTTTGACACATTCTTAAACCAGTATGTGTCAGAATTTGATTTTGTAGCTTCAGTTTCTAGAACAAACTTTCCATTTTGAGCTTTGGAACCTTTCTCCTGTTGCTTTGGGTCCATGAGGTCTGCTAACCTCAAATACACAATTCCCCTCTCTCCTGCCCAACCAGGCAAACATCTTGGGTTGTTATATTGCGCACTAATTGCTTTAGTCTGAACAGCTGCTGGTGACTTCATTGACAAGCAGAGCCTCACAAACACACAGATGTTTTCACTTTGGCTGATCAGACCTCTGCTCAGGATGAAGTGCGGAGGAACTGGGTTAGGAATTACCTAAATTCATCAAATTCACCGTATTAATGAAACTGATATAGCGAGTGATAAACCCTAAAAAGTGAAAAACCATTCGGAGGATATCTCTTGAGCTAAGACTGAGTCATGTGCTCGTGGTCCTGGGAAGAGCTCTGGAGAGTTAAAATAATTGACTCCACTTGTGGGAATGCAGCATAGGTGTGCCAGGGCTTTAGCAGGGGTTACCATGAAACCTTCGGAAACCCATAGCAACAAAAGGAATAAAATCCAGTTAAATCACATTTGTAGGTCTCATTATTCAAAAATCTCTTTAACTTGGTTGGGAGAATTTGTGGAAACAGAATCAAATCTACAAGATACCTCCTGATTTTACTTTCATAATTCATTGCCATTGTGCAGCACATAGATGGAAATTTAAGATTAATCTACATCAAGTTATTTGTAACACTTCCCATTTTCATTATCGAGGTGATAGATGGTGGTGCAGGTGAGAACACAGCTCATTATCATACTTGTAATATACAGCTCAATGTTCGATTACATCTTGTGCAGTGTTAGAAGAGAAGTTTACAAAGTTGTAGTTTATCTCCCTTAGGCCTTTTAAAACAGATAAACAAGAAGCTGTGTGATACAAGAAGTTCTCAAAAGTGATCGATGAAACATGGAAAGGACTCTGAGGAGGCACCTTCTTTAACTGAGGCAATTTTGGTGATCCCTTTGTGTTATTTGCTAAACAGGCTCAACATGACACGATGAGAACTGCTAAAATTCATCCCCCTCACTTTTCAGTCAGTATGTGTCAAATTACGATTGAACAGGAGACGTTGCAAACAGGAAATGCCACCATGGGGGGACGGGGGCAATACCATGTTTCCGTTCTAAGAGAAATTATTTTGTAGCTGCTGCTAAAAATCAATCTACAAAGTGAGGTTGATATCAGCATTTTTTCCACGCACAGCAGTAGCCAGATAACAGCTGAAGCAAAAACCAGGTGCCCTCTTCTCTGCTGAGTGTGGATACAGCGGTGTTTGTATTCAGTCGTGGTTCTTATGGCTCAGTTGTTACAGCCTGAGATATACTCTGAAATTAAGCTATTACATTACACACAGGCTATATTGTTCTTTATAGATTACCCAGGATGAAGTAGCATGCTAAATGCCATATAATCATATTCACTATATACACAAGTAGCTATATTTGGAGCCTTGCAGTGAAAGCCAACTGTATTTGTCTTGTTACTGAGGAGGCTGAGGTTTTATCCAAAGTACTGAGAGGACAGAGGAGTGAGTTCATTGTTGCTTCATTTAAGGCCCATGAGCAGAAAGGGAGAGAATTATATACATTTACAGAGAAAGTTCATTCAACGAGAGGCTCGAATTGAAAATATCTGGGGATTTTTCTCTTAGTTTGCAGTGGATTGGCTCCCATGTTGGTTAAAAATAAAGATCTTTCTTTTCCCGCTTTACATTCTTCATTGTTTCGGGTGTCTTGAGTAACTCCATTTGCACACAACATGCTGACGCAAACTGAGGAGGAACTGCATGATCCCGTGTTTCTGTATCGGAACGGTCTCTTGCATGTGGCATTCCTTGTTCTTTGCTTTCAATGTCATACTGCTGTGACTGAGTTTGCATGCACAGGAACATGCTCATATGAAAGTTGGATGTGAAACACCAAAGCTCCCCGCTGGCCTTGCTGCTAACACTGGTAGTGGATGTGCTGGTGCTGGTGCACTTTTCCATCCACGTGCGAATGTGTGTGTGTGTGAATATCCGTGTAAATCTTCGGGTAGACCTTCGGGGCCAATGCAGCGCCTCCGTGAGCCAGGAGCAGCTGCTGATGGGCAACGTAGTCCTCGTACGAAAGGCAATCTTTATCCCCGTTGGCGGGCTGAGCAGCCAGCGTCGGGCAGGCTCGCTCACGACTGGCCACAGGTAGACGCTGAGCAGCAGGAAGGGCAGAGGAGGAAGACGGGGAAGAGGCAGAGCAGGTGCGTTTTGATTGGCAAAACCAGAGGAGGGCGGTGCCAAAGATAAAGGCGACACCTGCTGGTATTCCAATAATGACGGGCCATGGCAGACTCGGGGATGTGGCTGTGGGGACAGCGTTAATTTGGGGTTTCAAATCTGTGGAAGAAAAGACGACATTCGATCAGTCATGTCTGTATGATTTAAATCTCCAAGACTGATGGTCTTAGGTGGTGATATTTTAAACCAAGATAATGATTATTTTCAACTGCTAATTGAACTGACGAGTAAAAAAAATCTAAACGGCCAATATTATGGCACCAAATGACCATTAAATTCTTACATTGGAGCGCTGCAGTCAGCAGATAAAGGAAATTTTGGCTTAAAAATCAAATTGAAATAGGATCTAATTAACAGACCGAGGTTTATCTTTGGTTGGTTGGGTGTTGGTTATTTTCTCTACCTAATATATGTAAAGTAAACAAATGAAGGTAACAGGCTCCTCTACGTAGACTAAGAAATAGTCGTTTGCATTTATGGCTAAAAACAGCAGGCTAGGTTTACCAACTCTTCTCAACCCCTCTGTAGCAGAGGTCTCCAGCTCTGTCCTGGAGGACCACAGTCCTGCAGGTTTTAGATGTTTCCTGCTCCAACACACCTGATTCAAAGGATCAGCTCGTCATCGAGCGCTGCTGAGGTCTGATCAGGAGCCACTCATTTGAATCTAATTTGCTCTCTATTATTTTAAACCTGTGAGATAAATAACTTATTTGTCCTTCTCCTTTTCTCTCCTCTGACCTGGTAGGACAGTCAGGTAGGCGCTCCTGAAGCTGTAGCCCATCGTGTTAGCTCCCAGACAGATGTACATGCCAGCATCCTCCTCCTTTGCTCTGGTTATCAGTAGCTTGTTGAGGTAAGAGCCATCAGGACGTGACCAGACCTCTCCTGTCGGCAGGACCACAAAACGATGGTCGCCGACCTTTGATGGACATCACACAAAATGCAGCTTTATGGACCAGTTCAAACGTTACTAGTTTACCATGACACTTGTGTTTTTGTGTGGAATATTTGCTTGTACCTCTATAGTGGAGTTAAATTTGTTCTCATCGCCAGCTTCGACTCTTTTCAGCCACTGGATTACTGGCTTGACGTCACTGCGGACTTTACACTGGAAAGACGTGGTTCCTCCGTAGTCCACGGTGGTGTTGACAGGGTGAGTACCAGTCAGGATGGGTTTAGAGTTTGTGCGCTCTGCAGGAAGACACAACGACAAGGAGAACATTTAAGGTGAATTTGTTAATATTAATATGAAATTATTATGAGTGTTCCAACAGAAACAAGTTTGGTTGTTTTGGAAAACTTGTTCATTAAAAGCAAGCAGTACAATGAAGAAGGGCCTTATTCTCTTATTATTCATTTCATTTGTACAGCATTAAAACTTAAATAAAATTAACTGAAAAAAAAAAATGAAGCTAAAGGTAAAATACAGCTCCAGCCATTTCTTTCTAAGATTTGTCGAGCAGGAGAGACACACCTGCCAGAGACATTCAACAGCCTCCTTTTTAGTATCTGGTAATGCAATTTCACAGGAACACGACCCAAGAGCATGTGTTCAAATTTTTTTGTTCTTTATTTGACACCTCCTGCTTCAATACTCAGAATTTAAAACACATTCGTGGTTCAGTTGTTGCAAAGGATGAAAGTGTATAAACTGCCAGTTACTTTCAGGGAGGCTCATTCGGTTGTTGCTCTTGTAAGAACAGCTATTGGTTGCCTACAATGCAGTGAAAAGGAAAAACACTACGACTCATTCAGCCAATAACAACATAAAAGTTTTTTACATCTCTGGGCACTGACTCTTATTTTAGGTAAGGTAATCCAGAGCTATATAGGGGTGCCAAATACTGTGATATCTTTGTTTCTGGATGTCAAAGGTTTTACTACCGTCTTGTTTTTGGACTTCTCTTTCCAACAGCCCTGAATGACAGCTAAATTAATCTCTGCTGATTGAGAAAATGTCACATTTAACATGAGCGAGCAGCAGTTTGATTTACTTCCTCTCTGACAGCATGCGCTTGTGAGGGTACGTGTGCTCATGTGCAAGTGCGTGAATGTCTCTCAGGAAGGACTACAGCTGTAGCTTAATGTGCCGCAGATGTGCCGTGTAAAGCGAGAGGCGAGAACGCCAGTCTGAGTCTCTCAACAGAGCAATAATGCTCAGTAACACACAGTTCAGTGCACAACACACAAATTCAACACTGACCCTCCAGCAAACTGCGCAACATTAAATCAGCCAGCATACAAACACATTTTTTGCGGCTTTCCAACACAACGTAATACATCAAAAAACACTCACTACTTATCATAACACACATGCTCTCAAGAGCGCTCAAGAAAGTAAAGAAAGTAAAGACTGCTGGCTTCACCTTCCACACCGAAAACCTGCTGAGTATTCCTGATTTGCTTGACTAATGTTTACTGACAAACCTGCTGGTGATCAATAAATGCCGCTGAAGTTGAATGAGGCTTTTAAAAGCTATTTAAAACT
Organism: Echeneis naucrates; assembly: GCF_900963305.1. NCBI lineage: Eukaryota > Metazoa > Chordata > Actinopteri > Carangiformes > Echeneidae > Echeneis > Echeneis naucrates. Next base: position 6,123,707 of record NC_042520.1, read on the forward strand.
TCTATTCTTGGTGCAATTTACCCACGAGCCCATTGGTAAATCTGGGCTGTTGCTCCACTTTGCAACCAACCATGACAACTGAACGAGAAATAAATTACAAGCACCAATTAAGTTTGGGCTGAAGTTTACAAAATTTGGTGACACTCTCCCTATAGCTAAGTTTATATATCCAATTTAAAAACATGTCATGCAACATAATCTGCTTTACTCTAGAAATGTCAAATTTAGTTATAATTACACAATTGTGACTTACAAAAACTTGTCTTGTGTTTGTTACTGCAGGTTTGTGGTATTTCACAGTGTAGGAAAGAAATCTGCTGATGACTGATTATTGTCCTTGTGTTTTCCAACATGGAAATCTATACTCAGCTCCTTTCCAAGAACAATGAGCCATCTCTTATGAAAGCGAGGACTGATTACTTTGCCAACAAATCATTTCAAGGTTTGAAAAGTTAATTATGGTGTTGATGATCATATGGCCCTAGACATTCGACATAATAACTGTATTGTGAGTTAGATGGAAACAAAATCCATTTCAAACCCAGCCTTAATCAGGCAGGACTCTCAGTCAAATAATAATATACAAACTGTGTGCGGTGTAATGTATATTATTGTTCGGCATGTATACACATACATGTATATCATATACCAGCGGCAATATACATCAATTCACAAAACCACAACAGTGTTACTTTTTTTGTCAACATGGTCGTCAACAAATGATGAAAACGAACGAACAGTAAAACACTAAGTGATGATGACTAAAACTGAATAAATGTAGATTACATTTGTGTCAAAAAACAAAAACTAGATGTCTAGTTGGAACGAAAGCCAATCGAGTTGAAGTTACTCCCTCTTCTGAGGTGGTGGGACACTTTGTGTATGAGGAAATCAACAATAGCTATTCTCTGCAACAAGGTCTTCACAGCCATTGATACCAAAAGTTCGATTTAAGAGTCAAGCAGACTTCTTGGATGGCTTTCCGTTTGATGAAAAAGATCTGTTGCAAAAACTGTGGCGTGTCAGTCACCCTGGTAAAAACACAACAAAAACGCCATTTACAGCTTTTAATACCATTCGGCTTTAACAAGTTCATAAATGTTCCCAATGAGTGGCAACCCAAGACAAACTTTTTAGGTAATGTTTTGCTCTTAAACTTCAGATTTGAGATTTTAGTTGACTAAATCCACCATAGATTTTGTCCCACTAAAACTAGACAAAAATGAAATTTCAGACGACTAAAAATAATCATTTTCGTCAAAACACTAATAATAAAAATAAATTAAAATTGTCTCTCATGTCGGGACATGAAATGATTGTACGCAGCCAGAATTTTCAAATTCTCCGGTTTTGTCAAACCAGAAAACCCTGAAATATTCAACGTGCCCAAAGTGAATGTGAGGATTCTCTGTTTTAGATCATTTTTAATCGATTATTTTTGGCCTTTCAGAAACTGTTGATCTCATCTGTTGTAGATATCGACATTCAGACATCTTCAGGAATGACTGCTACGGGGTTTGTGACTTTGACTGCTGTGCCTCTGGATGGATCTGTTGCAGTTTTTGGAGCAGTCAGTATTGATGTGGACTAACTCTAAGTGACGCATAACTCACGTATGACTTCCACTTTGTAGGTGGCATTGATCTCTCCTGCTCTGTTGGAGACATGGCAGGTGTACTTCCCGCTGTGCTCCGGCGTCAGGTTCTTCAGACTCAGCGTCCACTTCTTCTTCTTCTCATCCCTCCCGCCTCCACCGTCCTCATCCACCAGCGGCCGATTGTCCTTCAGCCAGACAATGTCAGGGCGAGGGTTACCGCTCGCGGTGCACTTCAGCCGCACTGAGCTGCCTACTGGGCGAGCAATGACGCGTTTCCTCATCTTTGCCGGTTGGGTAAAGCGAGGACGCACTGGAAGTACAAAGAGGGGATTTGAAACTGTAATTAGGCATGGATTTATTATTCTAAAATTAATTGTGCTGTTTTAGCTACTTGTAAATTATTATCTCTTGATATAAAGTTACAAAAACAATAACAAAAGACATAAGTAACTCTTTGGTCTCCCAGCCAGCTGCAGATGTGAAAAAGAGAAAGGCAGACAAGGAGGGAACAGAAGAATCAATTAGTCGAGATAAATGCTTTAGAGAGCAGTGTTATATTTACAAGCACTGTTCTTTTCTTCAGACTGGTGAAAGAGAACAGATGAAAGAATTCACCACATTCTTATTTGACACTTCTATTAGACGTAACAAGCGATCAAAGCCGCGCTATCTGAAAAGGCTGCGACAGAAAGGGAGGGTTCACTGTGTGTCAAGCCTCCTTTGTTTTAATCTGTAATAGTTTCCTACAACACAATGTCACATTTTGCTGTAAAGAGAAAGAAGACCCACAAATTTTCAGCACCAGTTTGTAACCTTCCACCGTACTGTAAACATGCCTCCACATAAAAGGACATTTTTGTATCTGGTCACATCATATTGACGTTTCCACATATTTTGTAAATAAGAGAAATGGAGTTAAACTGAAAAATGTTCATGTTGCACAGATTTTTCTTTTTTAAGGCCAAGTGAATTTTAAGGCTCTGACTACAAGTCTCAAGACGTACATTTGCAGGAGCGTCAGACAGGTTGAGGTAATTCCTGCATGCTGTGCCAAGAATTCAGAGTTGTAATAACATATGGCAGTGAGCCTCTTGGTATACACAGCCTAATTTGCTGTAATACACTGTAATTGTAATGTTTAAGAAAATGTTTTAATCACTTCCTTTTCTCCTCTGACACAAAAGGCTTACTCACATGATCAGCACACACACAAGAGTACAGTTACACAAACTGACGCACACCAGGTTTGCTGTTTTTCCACGGCTCCAGCACCTCTGCTCCAAAACGAAGCTACATATTTAGCGAAAGATCCGGCCTCAAAGAGAGCTCGTTGTAAAACTCAGAAACCTGCGACACAGCTAAGTAACAGCACCGTAAATATCTGGCCATGAATGCATATCTGTGCAGAAGTCATAAAAACCCAGACAGTCACTGGCCTCGTGCCAAAACACCCTTTTCACCCAAGCAAATCATTTCTTTCAAAACAAAAAATAGCCGGTTAACATCACATACAAATTCAAACGACCACATCCGTCCGTGCAGATGCATGACTGAACTTCATGTAGGTAATTCAAAGACTCATATTCCTCCTTACAAATAAATGAAATGGCCAAATGTTAACTCCCTGCATCTATTCATTCGCACATATCCCTCGTGAAAGAAGTGCAACAATGAACAGGGACAAAAACAGATCAAAGAGGAAAAGGAGAACAGAAAAAACAAAAAACAAAAAACTATCCAGCCGAGAGGGAGGAGAGGAAATCATTCACAGGAGCACTTGATTTTACAGCCCCATGTTCTAGCCACAGCAGATAGCCATCAACCGGGTGATAAATCACCACGGAACTACTGCAGTTGCGTCTCTTTCTCTGGACACAGTTATTATTCTAACTCCGGGTAAACAAACAGAGGGGAGAGTTATGTGATGGGTTTCCGTGCTGAAGTCCGGAGATTTCACTATAGCTGCGTCTGGGGAATATAACTCTCTGCCGTCCGACTCAAAGCTGGGCAGGATGACAAAAAAAACATATCCAAAAGGCTTTTAAGTCTCGCCTTGCTCTCCCATGAGTCTGAGCAAAGCTACTGGACTACAGCTGAACTGTGACCAGACTGGGTCAATACATCCAACAGAGAGTGAGGAAAGAGAGGAGGGAGAGCAGAAGACAATGATTAATAGTTTAATTTTCTGGCAACGTCTGATGCTGATGACACATGTTAAACTGCACTTGTTTCAACTAAAATGAACTGATAAGAGGAGAGAAGAGCCAAAGCAAAGTGCAGCTGAGCTAAACGAACTGGATTGGACAAGGACGAGAGCAGAAACTGAATGAAACACAGCAAGGTGCAATCAAGATGAACTGATTTAGAACGTCTCAGATGAGCCCCATCCAGCAGAAGTTGACAAAACAAACGAAAAGGGGAAGAATGAAGTTCTTATTAGGACAGACCGATTGATAAAAGCTAATGATTTCAACTGGAGCGACTATGAACAGTTAAAGTAAAGTTATTTCAAGAAAAAAATAAAAGGTAAGCGAGAGGGCATGCAAATACAGCGAGGCAAAACAGAGCGCTGACAGAGAGAAGGAAGAGGGGGGTGGCTGAGAGTCATGACGGCTTGTTCGGGGTCTCAGGGGCCACTTCAATGCCACACTTCACTGTGTAAAAATACTACCGGCCCTTTGATCAGACAGTGTGAAAGAGCGTGTGTGTCGGAGAGAGATTTCTTTACATTTGACCATTAAAACTCTGCAGTAACTTCGGTCGTTAGGTGAGGAGGTGATGGGGATGATGGGGATGCCTCAGATGGGGCTTTGTCATTTTGACATCTTTGCAGACATTTTGAATCTTCTGTTCACTTGTTTCAATCGAGGCTATAGAGTGCTGCGATCTTGATTCACTGCCTTAGCCACAGCAGGATGTCTGAAAGTTTGGTTGTGTGTTAGCCCGTTGGAGCAGATACATAAAGAAAAAGATAAAGGGATAACAGCAAGCTGAGAAAGAAGGTTACACGATAGGGGTCCCAACAAATCACACCTCACACAAATAGACTGCTCTCCACTCGGCCAGAGCCAATTATCTACACAAACAACCACCCTGATGTGTATTTCTGTCTGTGTGAGGCCATTTAATAACTCCTCCCTCCTTCCCCGACAGTTTGCAAAGTGTTTATTGCGCACTCTGCTACTGCACGTTAAATCGTACACACTCTTAGCTAGCTATCTTAAGTGTGACCTCTAAGCTTCCTGCTCCCTCCAAAGATTTGTACATCTTTATTTGTGAGATGGGAAACGTTCGGAGTTCTCACCCAGTTTCCCGGCCAGGTCCAGGGCGTGTTCGGAGTCACCAGCAGCCGTCCCTGCTCCACCTCTTGAGCTGGAGTCATCTGATGATAGAAAGAGAAAGACGACAAGTCAGTGAACTGACACCTGAACGTGAATAGCTAATCTATGAGGGAAACCCCAGCGATGAGGAATAAATACTCCCTTTAACTTTACCGTAGTTGGCACGAGCAAAGTGTGTTGATGAAGTCATACTTTCTGTAACCACCTGTTACTGTAGTTAGATTATAACATGCTCTCAGGGGTGGATGTTGGATTGGCTCATTTCTGACGGTCGTTTTACGGGATGCAGCTGTTTTACCACCGTGGTTTGATCATCAGAGAATCATAAATTTGCAAGCTGATTGATTAATAGGTTGTGAGTTGAACGCTCGAACAGTGAAACGAGCTGACTGGTTTGGGGGGAAATCGCTGCTATCAGACGAGCGCCTTTGCAGCATGTCATTCCTCTTTTCTTCCATTTCCGCTCACATTTCATCGTCCTGTCATATCAGTAAAAATGGCATCAAAGTGAGACTGAGGTTCTACACGATCACGCAGCATGTGAAGCTCAAGAGTGACACATATGACAGAATAATTACTGCACCACATACTGAGGCCCGAGGACTTTAAACTGTCGATGCTCTACCCTCAACACATGCGGCAAGCATTTCAAATTCCAATATTACATTTCTGCAGACCAGAAAATCAAATGACAAATAATGCGATACAGTCTGTCTGCCCATTAATGTGATGAAATCCATGAAATTAATACCACAACTCCCCCATCATGCCTCTACCCTACAGCCAAAAACAACTTCTCACTCATAACAATCATACACTGTCTTAAACATCTTAAAAGAGGAAAATCCTCTGGGAATTCGCGAATTCTGCCACGGTACATGACGACTACTTTACCTGTTTGATGCTCCAGAGTATCATATTGCTTTTAATCTCCTGTTGGTGTATCAGTTTCAGTCAGCACGTCCTTCTATTGATCACCAAAAAGATACAAACATCTGTATGGACCTTCATCCTAGAAACCATTTCAAGATGTATCTGATGTATCTGAGGGGGCCCCTTCGCATGGAGGTTGGGCAGGGCCGATACAGTGCAACATCAGGTTGGTCAAAATACATGGGGGTGTGTGGTTAACTTGGCCTGAACCTGAAGTTTCAACCAGAACCTGATGGCAGTGAAAAGAATGGACTTAACGGCCTAACAGCACATGCAGAAAGTGCGTGAGGGAGTGCATGTCTCTGTAAGCGGATATGTTTATCCTGCATGTTGGTACACATTCGGGGCTGTGTGTGGATTTTTAGGAAAGTCAGACTATTTCATGCAGTGCCAAATTTCTTAACAGCATCACAATTTGGATGCAAGAATAAAAGGCATATTTGAAATGAAAATATGAGGCCTGACCTGCATCCTCAGGGCTGGTATTAATAGCAGGCAGACCACTTGGTGCAGGCCCCGAATGTGTGTGTGTGTGTGTGTGTGTGTGTTTGTGTATCATTGTGTGTGTGTCATATGAATTCCTGTGTGGGTGTGTCTGTGCATGTGTGTGTGTGCGTTCTGGCGTTATTTAACTAAATGGTAACTTGAGGTGCTGGTATTCCCGTCAAACCTCACTCCTCCTCCCGTCCCTCAGACTCCCCCTTCATCTCTCCCCTCCTTCCACATGCACAACGTGTTCTTAGAAAGGGCAATGCGTTTGAAGGCGAGCGGCATGGGGGTCTGATGCGAAGGGCGGAACATGGTTTAGCACTCTTAACAGCTTGTGGACCCTCCCCCAGGCCTGCCGTGAGCCTGTAAACCTCAGTTGGCAGACCTCCTACAGACCCGCTCACAGAGGGGGTGGGGCTGCTTCCACTGCCCATACAATGTAGCCATAGATCCACAGTATCAAAGTATTTCAAATTCAAAACATATACACTTTACCTGTAGAAGCTGTATATTATGATAGTGACAGAGAGACAGACCCAACGGCCAACAGACTGCAGGAAATATGTGAGCATGTGGCATAATAAACATTAACAGTTACGCATTCATTTATAGATGAGGTAACTGAAAGAGTCAAGTAAATGATATTCTGTATGCGGAGACAGCGAAGTGAAGCGTACGCTGTTCATCAGAGCAGCACCTGTACTGCACAGCACAGCTACTGATGAAGGTGCCTTCTTTCCCGTCCCAACGAATGTCCCTTGGCTTTACTCGATCCAGAAAACGATTAGGTGGAGTAGCAGAGGCCACCACTGGCCTTCAGCGAGGGAGCTGAACGTCTGCCTACACCTCGTGCACCTCACCCTGAACGTTCACTGTGTCAAAAGACTACACTCATTACTTTGTACACGAAGCTGCCATAAAATGGAGCTCGTCTACTCGTGACAATAAAGTGACTATAATATTTAGCCGCAGCTGTTAAACTGGGGCCTCTAAAATAACCAAAACAGGATCCTCTTTGTTTCAAAGATAAGCGCAAAATTTCCCTGCCGGGCGATTGATGTTCCTACAGAGTTAATGCCCGACTATAAACGGACAATGTGGCACAGATGACCAGCTGCCTTCTCCATTATCACTTCGCTGACGACTTGAAGAGGAAGCTTTCATCCAAAGCGTTCAGAGAGAGCAACCAAAATACGTGTGGGCTGACTCACTGCGGCTACATTAACACCTTACTCTTGTCCACAGCTTTATCACACAGGACTCCTGCTGAAAAAAGTAATTCTCTTACACATAAATATGTTTATACCTCTGAGGTTGGCAGCCAACGCCCTTTACAACTGTAGCTGCGAATAACATTTTCATCGTCATTTTATTCAGCTGTTACGTGAGTTGCGGGGTTGGGGGGTTAACGTATTGTTTCACTGTTTGTTTCGAGCTGAAAACAGAGAAAACACATTCCCTCCAGGCTTCAGCTGCTTTCAATAAATAACATGCTTTCTTCTGATCCTGTTCCACATTCTAATGTTCGGCCAGATACTTTGGCTCGTACCTACGCCGAGCAACGCACACACACAAACAGACACACAAGATACACACAAGCTAATTCAGATAAGTACTCAGTCATGCGAACAGGGCAGTATAAAAGAGAGCGTACACAAAGCCATGAAACCAAAAACAGAATAAAAATGCGATATGACACATTTGATTGCCGGCTTTGCATTTGAAGATGTTTTTTTTTTTTTTACATAGGTTTCACAACATTTCAACAAGCAAACATTTCAGATCAAATTTAGGGATAGATCTACAACAAAGTCCTCGAGGAGCAACACTGGATATTATAGGCAATGTGCTTTGTACTGTGTGTGAGATTGTGCCGAGTCACGTAACATCACAGCTTGACCCAAAAAGTGTTACAAGGAAAGGAAACGTTAACCCGAACCCACCACTATTCTGGTTCACACTCTAATTGTTGTCAGGCCGGGGATGCATTCGCTGTGGTAATTATAAGCTTATAGTGTAATGCAGACACCACATACTGTGGTTGAGTCCATTTTCTGGAAAATCAATTGAGAAACTGGTGATGGATAAACCAGTAATGTCTGTTTTTGGCTATTTAAAATCAAGGTACTTCATCAATCTGACATATGAAACTGCTCTTACCATTAAACAGTCATGTCCCCAAGGGTCTGAAATATTAAAGTGAAAACTGACACGGAGTAAATAACGCAGAAAAACATGCACGCAGATTGTGAAACTATGAAGACAGATATTATAGATTGCACATTTGGATCTGTTTGATGTCAGGTTTCCCGTCGTATCTGCTCCCATCCCAGTTTTACTGACCTTGAAGATGATGTTTTTAAGTTACCACGCAAACACTGATTATAAAGACATTAACTGACCCCTGAAAGTCTCCAATTTCTTCTTCTGCACCCTTGTGTCCAGCATTGCTACACAATACAGATATTTCCCTGCAGTTTTTTCTTTTCGTTGAAGTCGATGCCATCCTTTTATTTACGAGTGCTGTACACCGTCATAAATCTTTACTTGGATTATGCCAACATTTGTGGTCTCTCTTCACACTTTTGCTTTCCATCTCTTTGTTTCTTTTCATTCCCCTTTCCTTTAATCTCCAGGGGGAAAAGGTTCAACAGTGTGCTACATTTCACACATTCAAGGGCTAGGTATCCCTATGTGAATGTGTGTGTGTATTTGTGTAACCCCTTCTTATATTTACTTTCAGGTCAGGAGAGAAAAGACAGTGATTGGACGTGAGCACGCTCAGAAATATGAGGCTAGCGTGTGTGTGAATGTGTCCAAGGGGCCAGTGTTTTCCTAAAGGGTCACGTCCTTCCAGGTTTTAATATAGAGACACTGGATATGTGGACAGAACCTCTGTGTGTGGGTCCGTGTGTGGAGAGAGATGTTGTAGTGCCAGCTCCTACTGACCGCTAGTTGTTGCAGCATCGGGGCCAAAACCAACAGACCTGATGTGAGTTTGTGTGTCTGTCAAACCTAGTAAACCGCTGTTAGTCCTCTAAAAATGACCAAGTTACACTTTAAGGCTTTACTCAGGCAGACCTTTCCTCACTCTCCATTCACGCTTGCGTTTCACTTCACAGCTCAGACATGAGCTAACGTAAGTTTTGCATAACTCTGGAGGAAGAGGCATTGTTCTGTTAAACCCAGATCCTGGTGGGGTTTCTTTTTTACTTTCAATTGCTTCTTTTAATATTACAGGGGTTTGGGGTTTTTACCAAATATGCGCTATGGAAATAATACTCAAAATTTAAATAGATTGCAATTTGGCTCTTGTTGAAACTCAACAATAAAATGAAGCATGTTCCTAAGCAAGCACGCAGTAAGAGTCATTATTTCACTGAGGTTAAAATTTCATTCTCAACCTTGGACTCATAACAACCAGGTTAACTGAAATAGTAGAATTTAATCCTTTCACTTTTCAAAGCAGTTTTTATTGATTTATTGTTTTTATTATTTCACCAATTGGTGCAAACGGACAATGAATCAACTATTGTCATATCAAACCGGTTTTCACTAATTAATATAAACTATTGAAAAAAGGGAATTCTCGGCTCTATCTAATTATTGAGTCTGTTACTGGGACATTACAGACTTTACAAAAAAATCTCCCGCATCACAATTTTAAAACATACGTATTTCGTCCAGCAGAACATGGTCCATAGCCAGTAACGTCTGGTATCAGGCAGATGAGCTCTAACAGCCCCATTCTTCAGGAGAGTTCAGCTGGGATTTGTCCTCCAGACCCGTCAACGGCAACAAGCAGCAGAATAAACACAGTTTGTCCTTCAGCAGTTGGTTTGCGTGTCAGAGTGCTGACCTCCTGCTAAAACACACACTGTCATCATAACTCCAAGTTCAATGATACTAAGAAAACAACAGAACCAGGGAGTGAGGGCGAAGGTTTGTGGAGCCACAGTTGTCCTGAAGGTTCCCAACAAACTTTTCTGACCAGCCGCAGTAATTCAACACTGATTTCATAACAAGACATTGTGAAATTTAACACAGTTTTAATGAATGGTTACATTCAAATGCTGCAGCTCCAGATCCACACTGCGATGTTGATATTATACTGGGTGTTATATGGAAACCTTCTGTCTGCAGTTGTGTTTCACATCACATTAGCAGCTTATGTAATCCTCTATGGACAATTACTGTTAAATCAAACTTGGAACAAGTCAGACCGCTGACAACAGAGTGGACTGTTTCTTTTAATCTATAGAGCTTCATCCGTATGTGAAATCAAAAGCTTTTAACTTTGATTTGTCAAAAGTTATAAATAAACAACTGAATTAAAGGTTTTATGACGGGAATGCATGTGCATGACATTACTGATCTTTTTGTTAATGAGACACAGAGATTATTTTGATAAATGCCTTTTCTGTGGCTTTTAACTGCATCAATAATTGTTGCTTAGTTGTTTCTTTCTCTCTTTCTCTTTAAACTGAGAAGGCTTAAAGGCTTCCTTGCTGAAAGGAATAAAACCAGTGACAACTGTGTGATGCAGCGAGAAGCTCAGAAAACAAAAAGAGGTCAGAAATGAACTTTAGTTAAGAATAATGTAATTTAGGGCTAAAATGTTATCAGATAGACTGATACGATGACTATTTAAAAAGCTGATTGGGACAACATTTGTCAGAATTGGCAAAAATGTGTTTCAGCTCTTAAACTGTGAGTATTTGCTGCTTCTCTCTGTTAGAGATTCACGAAAATCTAGTTACTCTGACTGTGGTGAAAAAAAACCAAAACAAATGAAACCCCCACAAAAAAAAAAAAAAACAACAAACCAAAAAAAAAAAAACAAGCAGTCTGAGGATATAAATGTGTCTTTGGGAAATTTATGGTCAACCAGTTTCAGCAGTTTTCTGACTTTATGTCAAAACAGTCAGTGAAAAGAAAAACCTTTTTCATCTCCAACTGTCCTCTCGATACTTGATGTTTTTGTGATTTTGAATTTAATTTCAGTCCCTGCAGGGAAATTATAACTGTGATCTTTATACTGGAGCCCCTTAGAGTCACCAGACCATGGGATCTTTCTTTAATTCCCCCTCCATCTCTCTCTTACACACACACACATACATCACAGTGATTTACACCCATGCCTGTGGAGAGGCTGTGTAGCCTTATGGAAATCATTATAACTTCCACCGCTACATAGTCCTCAATTAACAGCATGAGAGAGAAAGAGAGGCAACAAAATGGGATCTGACTGACTTTTAAAGGAGGTCAAGCGGCAGCCCGGACGCAGCTGAAAAGACAGAGCTGGAGAGAGGAAGGTGACAGTGAAGAAAGAGATTTATTAAGTGTAACCACCGAACAGACAGTCGGTGTTGAGCAGACAGTTAAGTGAAGTTAACTGCTGTGCAGCGCAACAACAACCGCTTACATGACAGCTTATGTAATCATGTGTGTGTGTGTGTGTGTGTGTGTGTAGGTGCAGAATATTTAGTGGGCATAGCAATGATGTTCAAGGTGATGCGATTTCCTGCCAGATCATTAAATCACTGAATCAGAGTTTCTATGTTTAAATAACAGTCATAAATGAAATCTTTTTCTCTGAAGTGTACCTGGAATGTCTGATCTCATTATCCGTCATCATGATACAGACGCGTACACAGCAACAAACACCTGACAGCGTTTTCTGCGGACAATATTCAGCCCCCTACCCCCTTCCGCTTGTCTTTGCACCCTCTGGACATGGACAGGAAAACAACAAACCTTTTAATGGATGCAGCTTTACGATGCTATTTTCAAATGTGATTACAAGTTGTGATGTTCTGAATTTAAACTGTCTGAAATATGATGAACAAACGCAAAAGGTACAGCTGGAAATGACTCACACACACACACACACACACACACACACACTGCTTGGCACAGTGATCTGGTGACGTATTCTCTGTTTGCAGATTTAGGTGGAGGAGTCAGGAAAAACAGAAGGAGGCTGAGGATATTAATATATTGTTGAATTCAGTATATTTATACGGAAAAATAATAGTTACATTATCCACAGTATTGTGGCTCCTGCATAATAACGACATCAATAACTTCAGTACTGACTAAAAAGACCGAGATCATCTGATGATAAAGAAATACGACTGACTGAGAGGTGAAGGACAGCGAGTCTGATCACTTATTGAGCCACAATGGGCTCACTTAGTGTTGGAGTCCCTGTCTACCAGCGTAAAATCCAAAAATAAATCACATATCCAAACGTGCTGGAAGTGTTCCCCAGAGTGCATTCGTGCATTTTAACTTTTTTTTTTTTTTTTTTTTTTTTAGCGGGATCTGTAACACGAACTGTTTTGATCAGAAGTACAGTTGACATGTAGCTTTTGAACTTCAGAGTGAGAGTTTTTCCAAAGACACTGGATCCAAAACGGCTTTCATCATCAATTCATATCACATCTTAAACTGAGTTTTTTATTTATTTTTTTTTTTTCTTTCATGGAACAAAATTTGCCATGTTTAACTCATAATTGAATTAGGTTAGCATCAGACTGTCTGTGAAGCACTTTGTGGGTTAGACAGAGCACAGTCTGTTCTGAGACCCGGCAGCTGGAGCAGAACTCTGCAGAAAAGCACCAGAGGTTTAAAAACACTGTCCTAACACTGCATCTTTGTTGCAAATGGTTTTTGAGTTTTTGAGTGCACGAAAGACCCCCCCCCCACCACCACCACCACCCCGATACCCAGCCCCTCTTTGATCCACGGTCCACCAAACTTTCACTGACTCAGGTTAAGTAGAGTTTTGGAAGACGACTGTCAGAAAAACAAACACACAACATCTTTGATGATGGTGAATATCTACAGCTGATCAATTACTACTTATGAAGTCAATCAAAGCTAGATCCAATGACGCATTCATGCAAAAAGGGATGAATGGTGTACATGTCCAGCCACAGTTGTTTTTTTAGTGGCAGCACATTGGAGAAAGAGAGAGGTAGTCTTCATGATAATTATCGTTTAGGGGGCAACGTTTCAACCATTAAAGTCTTTGCCAAGTTAAAAACTTTGACTAAGACCTTGACTTTCAGAGAACTGGCAAATTTAATCATTAAATCAATCTTTTTTGAATGAAGTAGTTTCATTATAAAATGGCCAATTTTTGTTATTCAATAATTCTAGTCACGTTAGAAAACATAAAGTGAAAACAGCCAGCTACATGGAGGGACATGTCTGCTCATCGATATGAGGAGCTTTTCCTCTAGGGGCATTTTACTGCTTTTATAAGCTTGTGCCCAGCTGCTCTGGCTGTGCAAGTTGGGCTTACTGCTCCAGCACAAACCAAGCGAGAACATATCAGACTTATCTCACTCATAATCCCATGCTCTGCACCTTCTCTGTCTGCGTTCTCTCCCTGCAGGAGTAAACACTGACTCCGTATGTTTCTACAGTCCAGTTCAACAGAGCTCTGTTTTGCTTGCAGACTAAACAGAAACAGTTTCAGGGAGGAACCTTTTGTACGGCAGCATCACGTTGGAGAGAGAACAAGGCACATAAAAAGTGGAGGTGCAGGCTGCTACAAGTGTGTGGATCAGTGTGTGTGTGTGTGTGTGTGTGTGTGTGTCTAACTCTGAGCAGGGCTCTGTATTTCCTGAAGCCCAGTGGACTGCAGTTTGATCTTGTGCCATGAATGGGCTCAACACACTAATTACAGCCACCTGTGTGTGTGTGTTGGTGTGTGTGCGTATGGTGTGAGTGGATACATGAGGGAGGATGACTGTATGATCATGAAAAAAGCAACCTGCTGTTTCCACTCTGTCCACACACACACACACACACACACACACACACACACTCACACAGGAAAGAAATAACGTAGCGTCATACTTAGAGGAGGCAGAGGTGCTGTTTTCCACTTAACCTTCAGTGTGTGTGTGTGTGTGTGTCTGTGTGTGTGTTCTGGTATGTGTCAGGCCTTTTAAACTCACGTTGGCCTTGGCTGTATCTTTCAGCCTGGCAGTCTGAGCTTGTCTATCCAGCTGTCAGTCTCTCAGGAAGTCCAGGAACCAGAAGCGATATTAAAACATATTAAAACAAAACCAGCAATGAAAAACAACAACAACAAAGACCCAAACAAAACACACAAACAAACAAAAAACATGATGATTTTAATCATGGAGAGCAGCACTGAATGAGATCGACTGGAGCTGCTGCCAGTTGCTTCACCGATGCATCAGACCTCTGACACTGTGCCCACCACAAATTCTTTAAAGCCTCTCAGCAGATGTACTTTCCATGTGTGCACCAGCGTGACGCACATCTTCAGTGTATACGGCAAAGTGTCTCACTCTACACGTGTGGACGTGTAGAGTGAGACACCACAATTAGGCCATCTAAATGGACATCAACCCTAACCCAACTGACTGCCTCGCTTCTAAACACACCTTCACCGCGATGTTTATCCCATTCATCTTAAACATATTCCCGGACCATCTGTTTCTCATGTACCTGACCCACCAGACACCACGAGCTGCTTTTACTACAGTCATTGGATGCGTATAAATTGATTCACCACTGCTGGCGCTCATCTAAATTCCTAATTTCTCTTGAAAATCCTCAATAAGCTAACCGCTCCAGGTAACTAATTTGAGCCAGGGAACAGAGTTATGGCTAAAACTGCTCCGCAATAAAAATCTGTTCCAGGAAGTAAGCGCTACGCCCCTGAAGGCTGAAAATAGGCCCAGATCCCTCAGCACTGCAGCGTTTATAGATCCATTGTGCAGCAGCACAGTGCGCTGCGGTGCTCTAAATAACAAACCGGACACCATCCTAAATTACAACATTACAACATATTGTATTTCTACACGGCTTGCTGTCAATCTCACCTCTGCTGTCGAAGGACTAACGCCACGGTGAATTCTCCGTCATCGTATGCTGTTCATAGGGCCTGTTGGAGGCAAAACGGATGACTATCATTTTTATTTCACGCTGATTTCAATTTTAACGGCATCATTTTTAGCTAAGAGAGAGGCAGCAGCTGCCAGTTTACCATCTGCCGTGTCAGCTGACTGCTGCCGGTTAATCGCTGGGTTCAATCTGACCAAACGGTTGTTTAATCATTCGTCTTATAAAATCTGGGCTTTTTTCACTGGTCATAATTTGGTTTTTGTCGTTTTCGTTTTTATGCTGTTGCAATAATCCATTTCTAACTGTTGTGTGTGATACTTTTTTGGCCCTGTGATCACGAAAACAAAGACTAGCCAGGAAATGTCAGAAGTTATACCCTGCTGTGACTGCTGGAACATATCTGGTTTCCCGAAGAAAAAAAAAAACCCAAAACAAAACAAAAACATTACAAAACCAATCAACCAAGCCCAAAAAAGAAATGTAAGGTACATCACATGAAGTAGTAGTCTTTCACAGTTGATTTCTCCTCTGGGTATCGTTGAATATGAAACTAAATCCATACCTACTTTCCTACTGCTGATTCTGGCCCCTAACTTCCACGCAAAGAAGCAAAAGAAAGGAAAATTTTCCACTGGGGATCTATAACGTATCATATAGTGATTCTGATTGTGAAGTATTTTAGTGAAGGAAGAGAGTCGAACTGTGCTGTTTCCAGCTGACAAAGCACAAATCTCGCCCCATTCGATCTCCATCTGATTTTTATCCAAATACACAATATGTGATTAACGTGCCACATTTTTGCGTGGCATTAATAAATTCAGATCCACTTTCCTGCAGAGTTCCTTGTAGATTGAACTCTGGTGTATTCTTAGATGCTGCCGAGAGGCACGAGCCATTTGCCCTTGGTGGTCGGGCTTAAGTTAACTACAAGGCCTGGGTTTGGTTATGACATGAAAAATGTTGAGAAAACCAACAGAGAGAAAACACACAAAGAACCCCGGGCTCCTCCAATGCTGAACATGGACTGTGTCAGAGTGTAAAATATCAACGGAGCGATGAAATAACATACAGGCGCGGGCACAAGTGGTTCCCCTCTCTGTACTTACTCATAAACGTATGAGTAGGGATCAAGTTTTTGGTTTTCTGTGTCTGTTAACACAAATCTGGATGCGGACAAATTAATTTTGCTGTTTTAAGACCGGGAATAAATGGTAGCCACGTTGCCTAGCCACGTTTCCCCCCCCCCCCCTTTCTCTTTTCCATATGTGTGTGCCTGTGGAAGTGCGTTCTTCTCCGGATGTCCAGCGCGTGTGCTTAAACACAAAGCTGTTTTACATCACTGTTCACACTTCATTGAAGGAGCAGCAGGGTCAGGCATGCAACACTGACTAAGATTTCCCTAAAATGGAGACGTCACGCAGGACTCAAAGGACGCAAATGTGCTGCGGCAGCTAAAAGCCAAAAGCATTTACCGTCCACCTGGAAGATTTACATAATGAAGGTGATTGAGTCAAGGACAGAAATGATACGGGGGGGAAATTACTAAATTACTTCATGTCCACCGTTCACGGGGGGCCCTGAGATCAGAGTGGAAGTGGAAACAGCGTGTTTGTGTAGATATGTGACACACCAGAGGTAAAGCTAGGAATCTTTATACCGGAGCCGACGATGGTGACAACCTATGAAAACAACCAGATAAAAAACTTAATCATAGAAGACAGTTGACACTAATATGACAAATGTGTCTCACCAAACCCTTCAAACCGGTTTTTTTTTTGTTGTTGTTGTTTTTTTTACACGTAGTGCCAACAGTGCGTGGCCATTTAAAAAGGTTGCTCTCCTGTTACTCTCCAATGCACCTGTCGAATAGGTTATTAAACATGTGGTCAACAATGTGCTTTGTAGTTTTCAGTATGATTTATTTCTGTGGATGTTGTCTTTGTTAACTCTCCAGTTAAAAAAATTAAAATAAATAAATAAATAAAAATGTAGTGACTCATTCTAAAATAAGTGCTTGTTGTCTGGGAGTTGTTAAAAAGGTACAGAGCAGCTGCTGCCAACCTGAGGGTCAGGGTCACTCAGAGGAGTTGTGGGATAATTGAGGTTGCAAGATGACAAACATGAGAGCAATGAAGGAAAGAAATTCCTTTTGTTGCATTTTTTTTTCCTCTGTTGGTTTTTGTTTAAAAATCGAACAGTTGTCTTTTTCAGCCCTAAAATGAATTGTAAAAATGCACGGCAGCTGCGGCTCAGGTGGTGCAGCAGTCTGTTGATCTTCAGCTCTTCCAGTCTGTGCGTCAAGGTGTCCTTGGGAAAGATACTGAATTGCCTCTGTATTTATGTGTGTGAATGGTGCGTGGGTTGTTACATGCGTAGGAAAAAGCTTCGTACTGATGTGTGCATGAATAGGCGAAGTGCTCGATGAGACTTTATGTTTAAGTGTACCAATTAACACAATGAGACGCAGTCGCTGATTTGTTTTAAGGGATTTCAAGATAGAACGTGTGGGTGAGAGCTATGTTCTGATAGGATTCAGATCCAGACAATTGCATTTTTTAATTTTCTCCAAAATCAAAAAAAATCATTGCTCAAAAATAAATGATGTCCCGTCAGTTACGCATTTCCTCTCTGCTTCTCTCTCAGTGCACTGATGGAAGGGGAAACAACTTGCTAATTTGCTTGTGGCATTAAACAGCAAAGACGTTTGGTCAAAACACAGGAGAATAAATCTTCACAGCATGTTCAAAGAGTTCCAGGCTGTAAACAAGTGATTTAATGAAGAGAATAGTTGTATAAATACGTGTCTTTGCCCAAATGCGTTTGGACATGTGTACAAAATGTGTACTTTTTCCCAGTGTTCAAGATCATCTGTGTGCATTTATGCGTGCATGTGCCTTGATGCGAAGGCACTATCTTGTCCTTGCATCAAGGCGCACACAGGTTGCGAGTGCGCGCTCGTCCAGCTGCTGAATGTGTAACTCTAGTAAACATCAAGGCAGTGCTTTGCTTTGCTGAATTAATGAATCTCTCCCATCCGTCGACACGCGCCGCCGATGAAACACACACTGCCGGCCTCAGTTCGGCACTTTGAACTCTCAATCATCCTCCTGCGTCGTGCCCACCCTGCTCGTCCCTGTATCAAATTATACTCCAGCTAAATGGCTACTCATTAGTGCTGTGGTAGTTTTCTCTTCATTTGACCTCTTTCTCATCTTACATTCCTGAATTAATTTCTGAGGCAGGCACAAGGTGTGATCGCAGCTGCGGTGATGCCAAATGAGGTCGAGGAGATGTGAAGAAAAGTTTCTGTGCTTACTTACCAACACAAAAGAAAGCCTTCCTCTTAATTTTTGTTCAAATCATTCATATTCAACAGATCTACTTTTTACTATTCATCCCTTATTCCTAATGGCTTTCCCTTTTGTGCCTTTGACAGTTTCCAATTAACTCTTTCTTCGCTCTTTCAGTTCTAACTTCACCTGGTTTATCATCTGTTAAACCACAATCAACCACCGAACCCCAAAAAGTTAGGCAGGGGCTCCTATTTAATTAGACAAAATCCATCCATCCGTGCTTTTGTGCTCATATGTACAGGCAGGTATGTACACATGTAACCAGGCATCCATACAGGAGAATAATCCAATAATTATAAATCATTTGTGGCTTCGACGTGAACCAGGGTGCTAACTGCTGCTTTGATCGGTCCAATGTGATCCCTGCTCTCATGGAGGAGTCAGGAGGAGAAGGACAAGTCACACTTTCCGACAACTAAAGAAGCTTTAGTTTGACTACGTCACATGCATGCGCACGAGCATGTTTAGACTTGTTTGTTTGCAGTCAACATACTAGCATGTATGATTGTTTCTGCACAGATCTGCATTCATGCTAGCAAGTGTGGTAGCATGCACTCACATGCCCATGTGTATGCATTTAAGTGAAGGTGTGTGTGTGTGCTCAGATTGTGCGGTTGTACTGTTTAACTTCAAAGATGCTGGCACGCTCTGCTGTGTGAGGCTACATGCTGACAGGCTGTCTTTGATGAACAACTATTTACAACAATGTAAAACTAGTCCACTCATCATGATGCCCCTGCTGGGCGACGTTTCAACATGACTCACCCGACGCCTGCTTTGTTCAACACCCATTTATGTTACTCTAAGCTGTTTTTGGATTAATGGTAATGCAGCTTTTTATCTTCGCCCAGCGGGATGCTTTCTTCAGTGAGGCAGATGATTTTGTAAATGTTGCTCGAAGTTTGGACTTTGGGTAACTGGGCAACAGAATGAATCAGGAAGTTTGCCCTTACTGTATGTAGGTCAGTTTATGTCTCAATAAGCAACATGCACTTGTGCTCAGAACAAAAAAAAAAATCTTCTCATCAACTGATGCATTTCAGAGTGAACTGACTTACCAGTTCTTTTCCAGCTTTTATTGAATTGCTGAAATGGTGGCACTAAAGCTTAAAAAAAAAAAAGCTAAAAGTTTTGGATCAATGCAGCAGAAAAGAGTAGTAGTACGATGGAAGGAGGTGTGCATGGGATGACAGCGGCTTAACTCTGCGGCTTGTTCTCGTCATTTAAGGACATGTCTGACAACATCTGCATATCTTCCGCTCTTCCTTTCCAGTCGTCTTGCTTCTGTTTCCATTTGTTGTGAGAGCTTTGGTGTTCTGGCCAAGAGGAGCTACAGCAGAGCACCAACAAGGACACAGATGGCTTGTCACGGTGGCTTAAACCTGACAAATGTCGGCATAAAGCGTTCTTAAACCCCTATCAAAGCAACGCATGGATGTTAGCCATGAATGAAAGTGGGGCCACTCAAAACCTCTGCAACTCAAAGGAAATAAAAATGCCTAGAATTCAGTGTGTTAAAATTTTGAAAGAAACAGAAAGGATGAAATAATTATTTGGAAATTATGTTTGAAACAAAGAAATAAACAAAGCTCTTGAATCCACAAATATAGTGTACACACACAAATGCAACATGGAGTCAGGAGGAAGGAATGTAATGAAGAGATTATGGTCATGGCCACAGAGTGTGTGTGTGTGTGTGTTTGTCTGAGTGTGTGTGCACGTGTATCAGTTTTCAGCATGCTGTCACACTGATCAAAACTTCAGCCTGATAGCAAAGGCGCCGCAGATCCATCGCTGTGTTTGCCCAAGAACCATGGGGAAAAGCGCACACACACACACACACACCTCATCCTGACAACACAGAAAAAGCATATTGAGCATGCATTTATGTGAAATACAACGCGATGGAATGGAGAGACATCATGCAAGTGAGTACACATACACACGCAGGCGCACACAGACACACACACACCTGATGTTTCAGAACAAAAACAATCTCATTTCTTGTTTTATAAATTCATACACATTAAATATAAATGATGTGTAATTCAGGTTTCTGTCTGCAGCCATTTTCTATAATCGTTATTGTCTGTCTGCCTCAGGTATGTTAAATGTTTAGAAATGAGAGCGATAAAGCCTTTTATCAAACTTCCTGGGGCTGAGATATGGCCTTAAAAACTGGTTTAGTCTACCCGCCTTCGACGACCATGTGACAAGAAAACACAGAATACGCAACAAGACTTATCAAATCCAGATAAAACACTGGCTTTGGGATACATAGCTGAAACTGTGATAAACCATTGGATAAGTCAAACAAGTTTTTCCATGCTGCTGCTTTTTTATCGACCCTCTCAGTCCCAGCATTTTTCCTCGCATCCTGCTCATGTGTTGTCTGTGGGATGAGATTGAGAGAGCTGTACCGGCCAGAAAAGCAGACTTGGAGAGGTGGGGGGGGGGGGGGGGGGTCCTGTGAGCACAATTCGCTCTTCATGCTGTCATTAAGACATCAAAGCAGCTGCAGAAGATACAGGGCTTTTCAGTGCTGACACAAATGCATTCTCTGGGAGAAGAGTAACGAATGAGAGAAAAACAGAGGAGAAAAGAAAGGAGGGAAGAGGAGGAGGGATGTTGCATGCTGAAGAACCAGTCTTTGGCTTTGATGATGGCGTAAGAGTGAAGCAGCAAGAAGCAGACAAAAGTTTCTAAAACTTCAAAAGAAGCCTTTTTGTAGCGCAGGTCTGCTCTCTTTCTCCTTGATTCTTCCTTTCTTTTTCTCTCCCTCCTCTCTTCAAACAGTCTTTGCTAATTGCCAGACCCTGTTATGCCCCTTCGTACGCTCTCCAAGCCTCTCAGGTCTATTGAGCGGGGGGGGTCCTACAGAAGGAAGGCCTAATAACCCGCTCAGAGTGGGACAATAGAGCCTGCAGAGCAAGCGACAAAATCCCAGTCCTAATGAGAAAAGACTCCTTCAGCGAACAAGCAGGTTTGTCAATAGACAGGCCGATGATGGGGGTGGGGGTGGTGGTGGTGGCGGGGGGGGCTCAGTATATGTCCGAGTGTGTTTTTGGTGTCTAAGTTATAGGCACATTTATGTTTATGTATGTGTGTGGTTAGGATGCGAGTCCTGTGAGAGAAGTAAACAAGACAAACTAGAATATCGAGTAGAAAACTGTTAAGAGAGACGCAGGACGTGAGTGCGTGCATGTGTGTCTGCGTGTGTGTATGCTGGTACCTCCTGAGGGTAACAATAGTGAACAGGACTAATCCTCCAGACCATATAATGGCCACTAAGCTGTCTATTCAGACGTGCCTGCCTCCCCCTGCTAACTGCTGTGATCACTCGCGAATACCCACGCTCACCCACTTGCACTCATTTCCTCCCTTCTCTCCTTTTCTGCTTCTTTCTTTCTTTTCTGAATCGTCTTCGTCAATTTTCTCTGCAAAGTCCTGCAGAGTTTCCAACTTGATGCATCTATCCTTAGTTTTAAATACTTTTGTGTCTAAACAGAGATGGAACACACAAGTCCTGTGTCATAAATTCATGAGGTTATTAAAAAAAAAAAAGACGTGCTGGTGGTGTGAACATCAAGGCCATGTGACACAGAGACACTATTTTAACAAAACCTGATTGAAGTGTCAACTAAAGATTTAGAAAATTTTGACCCTTTCTTTCTATATCTCGTACCAACGGCTCGTCCTTCCTCTTTATCACCCCCCTCCTCCTTATGTCTCTTGCCCCCTCACCTCGTCCTTGTACTCCTAATTATTCCTGCTGTGTTTTTGTTTGTGCGTGCGCGCGAACGAGTGTTTGGATTGATGAGGTTTGGGGGAGGTTAACTCCTCCGCTGTGAGAATGTGGAGTGGTCGTTGCGTGTAAGGGACACATCTCCCACAAGCACTGGCTTCAGACACACTGAATGTCTCCTTGAAAGGATTTGTGGATGCCTTTCACGTCCTTCTCTGTGAACTTTCCATGCATTTTCACATGTTTAGGCAGTTACTTTTCCACATTATGCAACAGCAACAAATCAAACACAGATTTACAAAGTGTCTTTTCTTCACTTGAAAAAGCCAAAGTGATTAAACGCTAATTACTTTCTAATTTCACTGAGTCATGCAAGAACCAAAATAGACTTTTCAAAAACTGGTGAACTGTTTATTTGGTCATTTAAATTTTTACTCTTTATGACAGATTTTAGTCCACAACAAAAGCACACTGAAGTTCAATATCAACGAACCAGATTCTCCTCCACCATATTTTTGTATTTCTTCTTCTTCTTGCTCTCTTTTCTTGTCCCATTTTATTTTTTACTACTACTGCACTCACACTTAACAGTTTGGTCTTCATTAGATTTAACAAACTGAGGAACAAAGATACTTTGAAGTAGCTCACATCCCCAAATATTCACTTTCACACAGCATTAGGTCTATTTGGGGACCGTATGTACCTCATGACATGAGCAATGGTTCAGTAAATGATCCATGTTGAATTGTGTTACATTTGTTTCTTATTATACTTATATATTTTTTTTTTAGTCTAAGGATGCCCACTTTGCCAAAATACACACAAAGAAGTAAAGTTACACCTCATATTGGCTATGGGAGAGTTGCTGTGGAAACCATGAGTGAAAACACATTTGCTTGAGACTTTGTGAACAGCTGGCAGATGAAGTTGGAGGTAGATTCCGCCCTTAAAGTGAATTTACAAAGGATGGAAGTGCAGAAAGAGGCAGAGTGAGGGGGTTGGGCGGACCAGGGGTGATGTGGAGAAGCTGGGAGGAAGTCTTGAAGCTAAAACCAAGAATTGATCCATATAACGTGTCTGTTTTCTGGATAAATTCAAAATCAGCTTCGGAAGTATAAGACGACATCAACGGTTCTCTCTGGTTCAGACACAGTAAATCTGACTCAGCATAAATGTAGCATGATACCACACTTGAGCGAGAGGAGCTGGAAGATTTGTTTGAAGGAATGTGGACTGAAGAGATTTCAAGCTGCAATGAGACTGTGAAAATGTAATTCTCACTATAGTCCTAAAGAAAACACCACCTCTTCCTCTTCAGAGTGACTCACTGCTTGGGCCTCGAGAAAACGGCTCACTGACTGATAGATGGCATCTTGAATGGGGAACTGGACTCAAAGCTAGCAGAGAGTATTTAGGACAGATTAGGAGTCTAAGAGAGCTTAACTTGGCATAAAATCGGTAGATTCAGGCTGCACTCGCTCACTTGCACACACACACACACACACATATACCGATGCAAATGGAGCATGAAGGCAAATCAGAGAGAGAATGAGAAGGTGAAAGACGCTTGAAAGAAAAGATGCCTTCTATCAGCTGGTGGAGGTGAAAGAGAGGTAGGCAGGAGAAAGGACGAAGAAGGTAACAGGCTGGCTTTGGAGGAAAATCACCTCTGTCCAACGTAAGTAGGTTACGTTGGAATATAACTGACTTACAGGCTTCAACAGGCCCAGAACAAAATGAAATTTTAATGAGTTGTTTATTGCTATTTCAAAACATTTCATAAACTGAACAAAAGAGTTGCATTGTGAAAACAACGAAAGCTGATTATTTTCTGGCAGTGCGTGCTCTTAGCGAACCCTCCCTCTTGACATAAATGTTCGGGAATGTATGCATTAAGTATTCTTCACTTTGCACATGAAATTATTTTTGTGTTGGCCCATGTAAGCACGAGGTGTGTTAAATTAATTACAACATAAACAGTTGATCTGAAATCTTCAAGCAGAATGAAAACCATGTTTCTGTATTTTCAGGAGGTTGACGTAAAGTGTTTTTGTTCTTTTGATAATGGAGCTGGAGTTTCTACAGATACAGCCAATTTACCTCTCTTTATCCATACAGCATTTTGGATGCCTCATCATGTTAGGACTTGGATTCTAATTTTCTTTTTTTTTTTTTTGTTTGTTTGTTTGTTTCTCCAGACTTGTTGATGTCTTCAGACTGAAGCCAGGAAAGATTTACTCTTTCTTTTCTCTGTCTTTCCGTCCAGTCCATCTTCTTTCCGTGTCTCTGCTGTAAGTGAAACGAGGCAGAACGAAAGGATGTGGGATAGACAGCCGTGAAATGGAGGCCAGGGCCCCTAAGTAGTGTGCAATCTTTTCTATTTTGTTCACATCTGTCAGTGAGGTGTGTGTATGCGTGAACAGGCACAGGTTTTTTTTTTGTGTTTTTGTTTCTGTCCCGTCTTGTTGCCTTATGGACAGATACAGTTCATATACCTCTGTGAATCTGATGTGTGTTTGTCTTTACTGGACTCAACAATGAGGAAAACTACTTTTAAACTCAACTCCATTCTGTCGTCCCTTTGTGTGTGACTCCACCGTCCCTAACACTGTGTTTTCATATGAGCACAAACACACACACATCCACCAGCATGTTTACATCTCTGCTCACCGCAGTGCTACCCCGATTTCCGGAGGAACCGCTTTGTCTACAGCGCTGTGAGGGCGGGATGTTGTTACAACAGGAGGACCAACATGAACAGAGAAGACCTGATACTGCGACTCTGGGAATGACTGTGACATATTTACACGTCCTCTTTCATCTCATGCATGTTTTATAATCAGAAACAAAATCAGCTGCTGAGCTTTGTAAAAGTCGAACCCGTATCCGGCAATTAAACCTTTCAAAGTTTCAAAACACACTTTCATTACTGCTGGAGACCTTTGTTGGATGTGTATGTGTTTGATGACTTCCGAATGAAAGGCTAAAGGCTAAATTTTTTATTCAAAAATAAAACAAATGTCCACTAACCTCTGTTTTTATTTATCTGAGTGAAACTAATTTAAATGAAGAGACACAAAGGAGATCAAGGAGGAAACTTCTGCAGTAGGCAGAAATACAGTCGAGGACAAGACCAGCTTAACCACTTGATGATTTCTGGACACCATTTTAAAATAGCATATTTTTCATGTTCTGTAAATCAGGATTGAGACCGCCCTGAAAAAAAAAAGAAAAAAAAAAAAAGAAAAAAATCCCCCATGTGGCCTCAAACCCTCAAATGAACACCAACCGAGCGGTTCCTCCAAACCAGAGAGCTGCAGCTCCAGGTTCACTCCACGCATTTTTCTGCCATTAGTCAAAAAAAAAGTGATGCGTGTAACCTGAGCAGAAGAATCTGAAGGTAAAAACAAACTCCTCAACACGCAACACACTCACACACATTTGGAAAACCACAGTAAGACGCTGAGGCACAGCTGCCCTAGGTAGGTGGGTGAGGGCGTGTATGTGTGCGTGCTTTTAAGAAAGAGATTGTGTTATTCGAGATAGCTTTTATTCATTTCTCTGTGTATGGCTCATTCTCATTAGACTGCAAACCTTGGCCACCTCCACATCCTCTCCAATTAAAAAAGCTGAAATGTGAGAACACAAACACAGAGAAGGTATCAGGATGGAGGAACTGAGGGATAGAGAGATGATGTGTGCCTGCAACCTGATCTGATGTGTTTCTGGCTGGAAGACAGCTGCAGTCTCACACACGCAATACAGTTCAGCGGGGAAAGAGCACAAATCACTTTTAAAAAACTGGATGTTGAGGTAGACTGAAGTAATCTAAAGGTTTTCAGTCCGATAATTGCTGTGACACAGTTTAGGAGTCAGCTGTGAGATGTAAGAGTGTGTATGAAGTGATTGTTTATTTTAGTAAATCTAAGCAGTATTAGCAAACTAATCCTGGCACTTTTGTCACTTTTCATCCTTCACCTTCATTCCTTATATTTCAACATTAATTAGGTATCTGCCACTCGATGAGCATAAATTATGCGCGTGCTTATTTTTTCAAACATTCATTATGTCTTTGTTTGTTTCTTTGCTTCTCTTTCCTCATTGTTCTACAATTATAACCAGATGTCAGCTGCCAGGGATAAAACTCTTAAATTCCCACAAATAAGCACATCAGACACTTATGAATTGACCTGTACACACACACACACACACACACACACACACACACACACACACACACACACAAGTGGGCATTGATGAACCCAATCATTAAAACTAAAAACTGCAATTTTCCAACCACATGCACTAAAGGCACACAAAAGCAAGCACACACACACACACACACACACACACACACAAAGGCAACCGCACACACACACACACACACACACACACACACACACACACACACACACGACTCCAAACCGCTTCCTTCCTTCTTACGCACGGCTTCCCAACTCTGCTCCAGACACGCTCCCATTGTCATCACATCTGGTTTGAACTATAAATTTTCAGGCATTCATCGGTGAGTAGGGGGGGGCGTCAATTTCGTACAGGCTTGAGGAGAGCAAGAAGAAGAAGATGGGAAAAAACGAAAGACAGGTCAAGAAGCACAGTAGGAGGAAGAAATAAGACGTCTTTTTTGACAATCCGTTTTCTCAAACAGAAGAAAAAAAAAATCTTCTCAGTTTCACTTTACTGGTGGTCCCATGAATGGGCACACATCACCGCATACATACACATGTACACAATCCCTAAAATAAACAAGCACACACACACACACACACGGGCTGTTTACTCATGCAAACATTTTCCAACCCACACAATAAAAGAACAAATACTTCAAGGAATCCTCTAATTTCCCCCCCACTAACAAAAGCCTGCACAAAATGTCTCTACATGACTTCCATCCACTGGGCGGCCGTACAGTGGATGTTTTATGGCAATCAAATGCTGTTACGCCCTTGAAAAATGGGAAACTGTGAAAATATTGATACAAATTAAAATGCAGTCGGGGAAAAATGAGCCGGCTGACTGAGGAAGGAGGAATGAAGGCTGAGATTGAGTGCTAATAGGAAAAAGGTGTTAAAAAATACTTTGGGTTTGAAAGTGAGAGGGAAAGACAATAAGCTGCAGGTGTGGGCTCGTTACTGTGAAACGGAGCGGTCATAGAATAATTGCCATGGGACCACACAAGAGCAGAGCGGAGATGAAAACAGCGAGAGCGAGGCAAGGAGGGGAGGAAATGAGGAGGCAAAGCAAGAGAGCAGAGAGAGAGAGAGAGAAAAAAAAAGAAACCAACGCGAAGAAAACAAGACAAGAACTGTTTGTTTCCATCTCGTAATAATCAGATGCGGACAGGCCATCAGTTCTTAAACGAGGACAACTGCACCCATACATGCAGCCGCTGCCCCCGCGCCCTGGACGTCATTGCCTATGCAGATTGTTCCAGCTATGAAAACACCACTTTCCATGCTAAGTGCCTCTCCAAGGAGATGCTATGGCATGATTCGTGGCTTGAATTACAGAGAGGAGGTCATCTTTGAAGGTTAACCTGCTTCAGCACAAAGTATCTCTGGGTACCATTTGTGCAGTATGTAGTGATATAGCCTCTTATGCTGCATGTGAACTTTGACAGTACAAGTACAGCAGAAAGTGAATACATTTTTTTAAACCACTTTTAAACTTTGGACCAGCATTCTTGTCATGTTGCTGTCACAAGCTTTCTCAGGTTTTGAGTAAACCTTATTGTTAGTTTGTTTTTTTTTTTTCCAAGACGCAGAGTATTTTTATTTTTTTGTGGAGGGAGTTCTTAGAAAATAACTGTAAATTTAAACATCTGACATCTGATCCTGGAAAATATCCATCCAAGGAAGACATGTTTGTGACTCGACTGAACGCTGCAGAACAGCTGGTAAAGTCACTTTGAGATAAGACTGGTCGGGTCACACAAAAACATCTTTCAACTAACCCTCTCCGTGTGTAGGTGATTATTTGGTTGTTGTCTTTCAAAAAAATGAATCTTTAAGGAATAAAATCTATTTTGCTTTGGGATTCCTGGTTTTGCCCGATTTTCAGCATTCAATGAGACGGGACAAAATAAAGTGACAAACTTGTGTGTGTTGTCATGTCATTTGTCTCTGAAATGTGTATGTGTGCATGTGTGAAAGTGAATGAAAGGGACAGTAAATGAGAGAGAGCAAGATGGAGGAGGGCAGAGATCGAGCAGCAGCAGCTGCCTGCATGGATGACCTCAGCAGCAGCTGTTGCCCCCCTGCCCCCCTGCCCTCGGTGTGCCAGCCTGCCTTTGAAGTGCAAGTCGAGACCGACACCGCTGATCCAATCACATGCCACTAACGATTACGATAATGAGCGCAAAAATGATATTAACTCTATTTACTGAATTATGTGGTACAAAATCTTTTGTGCAGAAAACACATCACAGGCCACCTTGAAATGAACCAAAAGTAATTTCAAGCATGAAATCTACTGCACCTATAAGACCAAAACAAGCGCAACACTCTCTTTTGTAACGCCTGGATATCTCAAATCATTATCTAAACGAAACCAGACCTAAAGAAAATCTTAAAACCAAATCCAAGAGCATGCAGAACTATCGATAATAACTCATAATGTGATTCAGTTTTCTCCTCATGGACCCTCCAGTACAATTCACATTTTGATTTAAAACGTTAAGCTGTTATTTAGGTCACCATACTGCATTTTATCGTCCATAATAAATAAGACACAGATATCGGCTGGTGATATCTGTATTAGAGCATTTCACTCATGCTCGTCTTTGAAGCGCCGACGCTGGGCAGAAAGAGATGCTTTAGTCAGATTCTCTGGCAGGCGGTGCAGCCTTAATCTCCCTGTTGGCATCTGCTATACAGACTGAAATCTGACACACACACACACACACACAGCACCTAAACTCATGGAATGAGCACACACAGGGTGTGGAGACACACCAGCACTTCTTAGTATACATGTGGACTGACACTGACTGTCCTCCCTCATGGTATTTTGTTTACATGGATGAGAGTTGTGGGAAGCAGCTATTTATGTCCCAGTAAAGTCCGAAACACACACCTGTACATGAGCAGGACAGATCAGTCCACAGGCTCACAGACAGAAACCACTACATAACAACTACACAAACACACCCAGACACTCTGACAGCTGGCTTAGTCTTCTCGATCCAGAAATGGAAAATGATAACTTCGATGAATAAGAGCAAAACACGACAATGTCTCTTTCATAGCAACATCTAAATCACACACACACACAAAAAATTTACATTCTACTCTACCATGACTTTATCAAATTCTCATTCATAAATATACAGAAACACACAATAACTGCAGTCACAAACAAATGCAGGCATAAAATAAAAAAAAATTTGGGCTTCATTGCTTTGGTTCTGTGTAATAACTCCACCAACCTAACATGGCGAGTTATATCATGGAGGAACTCACAGAGGAGAGTCAATGGGCACGAGCAAGCATAAAAAAATCATCAGGAATGACGACAAGAACAAAAAGTGCCAACTTGTATCAATGAAAAAAAGAAACAAACAAGAAAAGAGACAGATTAACAAAAAGAATAATAACAGAAAGGGATGTGATTTTCTTGTGGATGTCTGTTTCTTTCTAATCAGTCTGTCATCATACAAACGCACACAAACACTCTTGACAAAAGATAAACTTCTTCATACAGCTCCAACCAAAAGAATCATGCAATTTTACTGCGCAATCACAAGCCTGCCTTAAAGAATAAAGGTCATGTGTCTCATAGAAATATGAGACGCTTTCATATAAGATGGCTGTAGTGTGTTTTTCGTACCACTGGTCCAATGCAGTGATGTTTTGTCAGTGTAATTCAAAGGTCTCTACTAGTCTCTGGCGTCACAGGAACATTTTGATTACTCACCTATCACAATGAGTGTGTAGTTGATGTTGACGCTGCCAAAGCCGTTGGTGGCCTTACAGATGTAAGTTCCTGCATCGTCAGTCTCCACCTCTTTAATTCGCAGGGCGTGCTGTAACACCCTGAACCGTGTCCAGCCACTGTGGATGTTGCGGCCGTCTTTGGTCCACATGATGAGCGGCGGGGGGTCGCCCTCCACGGGGCAGGGCAGCTTCATCGTGCGGCCGAGGCGGATGCTCTGCCGATGGACCACGCGCTCTGACACCCTCGGGGGACCTTGGCAACAGACGGAGACAGAGAGAATGATTATCTTTGTTCATGAAATGAGCTCATTGTTCATGTTGGCAAAATTAAAAGTCAACAAATCAGCTTTTTCTTGATTCACTGATGCATCGAAAACTTTGGTCAAATTGGTGAAATTCACATCTGATGTGAGAAGTTAGGATTGTTTTCATAATCAAGTAATCTGCTGATCTGTTCTTATGAACTGAAAATAAAAATGTTAAAATGTTAAAAAACCCCAAAAATCCCCAGAGCCCAAAGCGACCACTATCTTATTTTTTCGGACTTTAAAATATTTATGGATTTTCATACTTGTTGAAATTGCATTCAGGTGTAACCTTCCCAAATAATTAACTGTGTACAGAAATGATCATCTCTCATTGCATCGTGCCTCTTCTCTTGAAAATGCTCCCCATTTTAAGTTTGCAGCAACAAATGAAATTCAAATTGCTTTATTAAATCATTAACATTGAAACAAAAACAGTTTGTTAAACACAAACCCAAGCAGCCAGTGAGTTTAATATCAACCGAGATGTCACGTTGAGACATTAGATCTGGTGTGACCTTGACCACGAAGTAGCTGGCCTACTGTGAAACTGCACACTAGAAAAACAGAGAGGGGTGGGGGAGGGACCTGACTGATGGGAGACCATGTGAGAAAACTAATGAGATGGAGAGAGTTAGAGGTGATGGAGGAATGAATAGCGATCAGGAGGAGGAGAAACAGAGGAAGGAGGAGAGGAAATGAAGGGGATGAGGGAGGATGGAATTAAAGGGAGTACTCCTGAGGACAAAGAGGGAGTAAAATATGGCCAAAAAGAAGAGCGATACTAGAAAAGACAAATAGGAAGATAGAGGGATGGTAGCAGGAGGGAGGTAGGAGTTAGAGGTTCAGTCTTCTGTCTGGCCTCTCATTACTCCTTTTAGGTTAAAACAATACTCTACAAATACAGCACTAAAAACACACAATAGGCCACCATGTAGCGGGCAAAGTGCCCTGACAAGCTACAAAAGGCAATTGTATGGAAACCCATCAGAAAACAGCCGGCTTCAGGTCACGTCCTGCAGGTTCAACGTGTTGAAGGAAGGACAAAAGGTGTTTCATGTCAACAATGCGCCGTATGGAGGCTTATCTGGCTGAACTCTTGTTGTCTGCCAAAGAATAGAAACACATGCAAACATAGACTTAAATTTAAACATCTGAGAGTCTCTTATCACAGAAAATCAACAGCCTGATGCCAGATATTGCATATTGAGCCCTTTAATTTGCCCTTGTGAACAAATGGTTTGATAACCAGCTGCAGACGATTGGAGCATAAGGAAGAGAAAGAGACGTTGGGATGGGGTTGCAGTGGAAAGGTGAGTGACATCACCAGATCTCGACTGCAGCTGTCTGTAACGTCACTAGATTCCCAATATAAGTCCCAATGGCATGAATAGAGATATGCCATCATTACTATTCCTCGACAACTCACAATGAAATTATTATAGTTTTAATCTAAGTGCATTGGAAGTGCCAACAATCTGACAGTTGCAGCCGTAGTAAATGTGCACAACAACAGTAAATGTGATTCTTTAACATTCGCTGTTGAAAAATGAGAAAACTGTCAGCCTTCCCGTGTGCCTAAAGAAATGCTGAAGTTAGTAGTTAGCATAAGGGAGACTTCACATTACGGTCCAACACTGTCCAGCTGTCAGCAAAACAAAGTGGGACAAAGAGCAGAGATTTATTTCCCCCTGTGTGCGGCTGGAGACGCAGGAGATGAATAAGGTGACTGAAAGCAGTATGAATTGAAGGGATTATAAAAAGGGCAAACTGTTACAGTAGTTTCAAAGTGTTTGCTATCGGAGGAGCAGAGGTTGGACACCACGATGGATGGGTGGAGGCGAAATGTGTGAATAAGACATAAGTCACATGGAGGTATTCACAGGAGCCCCCCCACCCCCCCCCCGCTGGTTCCAGCATGGGGTGATGTGCTTGCTTAGCTGTATGGCTTTCTCATCAGGGGCCCGACATTTCACCCGCTCTCCTTTCCCTGCTCTCAACCGCCATCTCTTTCTTTTCTCGACGTCTTGCTATTCATCTTTTGATTTGGAGCTCTCTGTTGCCATTTTATTGTTTTATGTACGTCCCTTTTCCTAATTTTTTTACTTTTACTCCTGTTTCCCGTTTTATTTATTTAATCAATGCGTCCCCTTTCCACATGTCCTCAACGTTGATATTATTTCTTTCATTTTCATCCTTTTATTTATTTGCTGTTCTTCCTCTGACAGAATGAAATGTCATTCTCCTGAACTTTCACTACTCTCCTGTTACCTCTCTCTGTCACCTTTAACCCTTCCCTTCCCCTGACTACCTCCTCCTGTCCTCTCTTATTCCTTGTCATCACTCTCATCGAACCCTCTGCCTCTCCCCATGTTGCTCTCTTACTCCCTGCCCTCTCTTTTCTCTTTCATCGCTCTCATTCACACTGGCGTCTTCATTCGCTGCTATATTTCTTCTCTCTCTTTGAGCTGATTTACTGGTCTCCTGTCTTCTTCAGATTTGCAATCACAACTTCAGCTTCCCCAGTCTTCTCCCCAGAGGATCACAGGAGCAGGACCTTGATCTGAACCTCTCAACTTTCGACAGTTAACCTCTCCTACACTCTCCCTCCTCAACCACATTTCTTCCTCCCCTCCCTCCCCACCCGATGAAGGGAGTTTAGCAGCCTCCTTTCCCCCTCTCCCTTCCCCTCTGCATTGTGGTCCTCCTCCTCCTCCTCCACAGTCCATGACCAGTCTTTTTAAATCTGTCTCCAGGGGCGAAACTGAAACAAGTAAAAGATCTTTTCTTCTCTTTCAAGAAATATATGTGAATTATTTGTGTGTGTGTGTGTGTGTGCATGCGCTTCCATACACATCCAGGTCTTTCCAAACATGAATGCATCACTGAATATCAGTTAATGCAAGAAAAAGACTACACTTACTGTCTATAGTCATAATATACTAAATATGTGTTTCAGCTTATGCCGGGTCGCCTGCATCTTTGTATTTGCGTGTGTTAGTGTGGCAGCAAAGAAAATTGCAGGCTTTTAAAACGTCAGTCTGTTTAGTTGAGGTAAAGCTTGTGGCACTCCCTTGTCTAAAGCTGACGTCCCACCTTGAAGATTGTTTGTCTGCCTACAGACACACACACACACACACACCATGCATGGCCTCCGTGTACAGCGGGGGACTGTGTAGGTTGATTATATGTGCTGCCTGGTATTATGCAGCCTAATGACAGGAATATGCAGCCCACTTCAGACACACACTGCTCCCACAGAGACTGAACCATCCAGCCCTGAGCTGTTTTGGACTGAGAAAGAAAGTCTGAGGGCCAAATAAATCATTTCAGACATTCTGCTCTCCAAGAAGTTACACTCAGAACAACTGCTTATATGGTCATTTAGGCTGCATTAGGCGGCATTAAGTGCAAAAAAAAAAACAAAAAAACAATTCAAATATAAACACGCCATTGAGCTAAAATAATATCAGTCAATTGTTTTTAATGTATGATGCATTCATTCCTGTGATACCTTTGAGGACTGTGGCAAAGTTATATAAATCTTTTCACTTGTCACACACTTGTTCTTGTTAGTTTGACCGAACACATGCTATTAGCACACCTTGATATTTTCATAGCTACCATAGCTGCTAACATCAGCAGATATAACAGTGCAGCGTTTTGTATCAACACACAGTTTAACTCTGTTATCTTTGGTTCTCTACTCTGCATTCCTCATTCACACACACAGGCCACTGCCAGCTAATGTCTGAGCAAAGTGGTATTTTTTAAATTTAGACTCACTAATGCCTTTCCCAGACAATTCCAGGGGTGAAATTTTCTTTGATGGAAAAAGTTAATGCCATTGTTGGCCGACAAGGGAGGATTTCTAACATCGTTTACATTAGAGGTAGAACAATAAACATGTACCCACCAACATGGGGCCACACGAGGCATTTCTTGAACACAGTTGATTTCATTTATATTTTTCTAATTGGTCCGAAAACATCCACTGAAATGGCCAATTTCTGAGATGCATATTTTGACAGTTTGTGACAGCTGAGGCTCGCTCTTTATGTTTTGGTTCTGCATCCAGAGTTTGTTCTTTTAAGCCTCTTAACGTTCCACTGGTCTCTGAGTCAGATGGTCCTACTGAGTCCAACACCGCGTTGTTGTTGGCAGCAAAGCGAGACTGGAGCTGGAGGAAAGAGCAGAGGAATGCTTTTGATGGAGAGCACTTAACAGCAGGACACAGCGTTGATGTACTGCGCAAGGTAGAGGTGTGTGTAGTGTGTGTGTGTGCGTGCGTGTGTTTGTGTGTGTGTGTGTGTGTGTGTGTGTGTGTGTGTGTGTGTGCGTGCGCATATGCACGCATGCTGAGCTGAGTGTCACACTGCGCATTTCTCAAAAGATTGGAGCAGTCGGGAGAGGTCATTATTATCTGATCAGTAATATGCACCTCCTCATTCCTTTCTTATGCTTTGAGATGAGCGCTGAATGAAAGGACAGTTCCTGTCCATGTTCCTCGATGGAAAATTGTGTGCTGTTCTGTTAATTAGCATACATCTGATATTTATACATGGTATTTATGATATTTTGCTGAGACCCCGTGATCCCACGGTGTTTCCTCCTGATCTCTGCTCTTTACATGATGATGATGATCAGTGGTGGCTTGTTTTTGAGTTCAACAGCTGTTTATTTTGTTAATAAAAACTTATCCTGACATCACTGACCCCCAAAAAGCGTGTCTGTCTTCCTCCTGTCCTGTCGCAGACATATGCACAGCATATCTTTCTTTGTCCTGAGGCAACAGGAAGTGTGGTGCGTAGGTACACGTTGAGTCGTCCTCCTCAGGTGCACACACACACACAAAA